>NC_071411.1:2424242-2727272 GCF_017976375.1 Cuculus canorus | reverse complement strand
TCCAAGTCACTTTAAAAATTAAAAGCAAAAATCAGTAACTTCTACCCTTAGAGAAGCAGCTAAATTCAGTACAGCTTCTCATGTGAATAAAATTGTTTTTCTTCATTTGCCACAATGGTACAATAACAAGTACAAGACCCGCAGCCTAAAACCACCTTCACAAGATTTCTAAGCTTCGACTGGGGAAGAGGGAGTTGGGGAAGGGGCACAGAATGAACTCCGTGCTCGTTGATAGGTGACAGTGATATCATCCAGTTACAAACTGCCTGACAAAACTGCCTGAGGTACGTATGTTACAAACAAATCAAAAATCCTCAGCACAAGGATGGTGTGGAATCAAACTTGAGACAGAGATGAAAGACTCTCACCAAGCCATTCAAGTCTCCTTCTCTAACAAAGTTAAATCTACACCCTTTTATGGGCACCTCTAAGAATTTTCCTGCAATTTCTCTAATATGTGCTCTGAAAAAAAAATCAGTTAGCCAATTATTTAATAAGCATATGATTCTGCAAACCAACCAGCACCAGGAAACACCATCACTTGGACGAACTACATATTGCATGAAGCAAAGGAAGAAAGCAAACAGTACACAGGAGCAGGTCCTATTTTATTTATTAGTAGAATGTTCCTATGTTAGAATGCCTGTGGCTCTTCGAGAAAATAGCAAAGAACACATTATTTGTTTAATAAATTAGTTTTAAACGTCTCTCACCTTGACAAACATGACCACACATTTGCCTAAAATTTTGCTAACAGGAACTTTATTATAATAATCACTTTTGAAAACTTCTTTCTCCAAGAATTTTCGTGTTGCAAGATGAAACGTTTCATTTGGTCGATAAAACCAACAGCCGTAAAGCCATTTCTCTCCTGTAAAAAAAATAAATAACAAAAAAGAGAATGAAAGTAAAATATGTAAAATGGCGTATTCTCCAGTGCATGGCTAAGAAAAAACAACTACAGATTGCTTGATTAATCAAAATAGCCATGTAACCATTTATACAGAGAGGAAACCGTTTTAAAACAGGACAAGATTTGTTTACTGCTTCAGGTAAGGAAAACCAGGTTGCTCAAAACACCTGCCAACTGTCTTTTCCCCAGTAACACTTGGCTCAAAAGGAGGAATCAGTTATTACTTATAAATCTTGACTTTCAGTCCTTCAAATGGCTTCAAAGTCTACAGAACAATCAGCTGATTACTTGAAGAACCTTGGATAACTGATTCAAAAGCTTTTAAGAACTACTTCTTCCATGCTATGCTGTGACAAATTGGAATTCTTAAAAATTATTAGGAAATTACAAATAAGCACTACTTTTCTAAATCAAAGTAAATCTGTGATCTGGAGACTGAACCAGAACAACAACTGCCATTCACTTTCTCCAACACAGACAAACAAACGTAAGAAATGCTCAACTGGTCAATGGTCCATCTACCCAAAGACACCGCGTCCAACTGCGTGAGCACGACAGGCTACTAGGAGAGTGCATTTGATCTTGGCCAGCCTCCGTAACTCATTCCACTCCTTCTGTAGTCACTGCATGAGGGGTTTTAGAGAGCTATTCTCTTTACCTGGCTATTATTTGCTGGTTATTCCCTTTATTATTTGTTTTAGACCCACTGTATATGGGCTCGTTTCACCCATTTTTGAGCCTGCTGGTATAATCTGCCTCCATAGGCTCCTGGGGAAGCCATGAGGCTCACTACCCACTTTAATAAAAAGCCAAACGCTTTCAAGTGTTTTGATCTGACTGCTTAGTGTCAATGAGTGCCCTCTAACTCCAGTACTGCTGGATTCGTCGAACAGTATTTCTGCATTCACCTTATCTATGCACATCATGATTTTGCAGAACTTAAATGATATCTAGCCTTGCATTTCTCCTCTTCAAATTCAGAGCCCTGGTCTCTTTAACCTGTCCTTCTAACACACCTGTTCCACCCCTTCAAAAAAAAGTGCATCCGAAATGCTTAACTCCACTACATTCCACTGCAGTTCTCAGTGACTGCAGTTTCCAGGAAAAAAACAGAAATTTCAGAATTGAGCTGAATCTAAACAAAGGCAAGTTCTAAAACTGAGTTGTTCTGTGGAGCACTTGCAATCATACGTGTCTATCTTTGGGTCATATTTCTCAGCACAGAAAAAGCCCCTGTATTCTTCTGTGCCTAAGTTACAAGGAGCCCATCCCACATAAAAAAGCCTATTTTCTGGGATGCTTATGATTTGAGGGTAGAGATGAACAACAAGACGTGTGTGCTGATCCAATAATTTTATATTTATAATATTCTTCGGAACAAAAGCAACGCAGAACCAAGAAAAATACTCACCAGTCCACATATACCTCTGCAAACAGAATAACATCTGCATGGAAAACACTCAAATTGAGAGTTTTGAATATTAATGAGAAGTTTCATCATATTGTTTTCCTCTAGCAAAGGCATCCTTACCAGCTGAGTCTTCCCACAGCCTCTCGATACAGACTATGTGAGGCTGCAAGTTGGCTTCAGCAGGCTCCACATAGACATAGTCTCCCACGTGGTACATGCTGTTCTTGAAGCTGCAATCCTGGCTGTAGGTCCGATGCAAGCTTGACAGCCCAGCTGATCCAGAAGAATCTTCACTCTTTTCAGCTTCTTATTTCAAGAAGGGAAAAGCAGATGTCAGTAATGCCACACTTCCACATTAGCCAAGATTGCTGATACAAATCCCCTCACCCTTTGCTGAGCGCAGAAGTGCCACATGACACCAGATGTGTCCTCTCTTGTCACTGAACTTCCAGCATGAAGGAAGGCTTTAAGCATGTTTGGTGCTGCTGAATGTCAAGTTTCTGTTCTTCAGCTGAATTTTATTGAGCTCTCCCAGTGAGCGAAGAGGATCTCACTGAGCTCAGAAGCCTTCAGAAAGGCATGTTTTGCTTTCTTTGGAGTTTTTAGCTCTCAAAGGAAGACAGGAAAAGGGCATCACTGCTATTGTCCCTTATAACATTGAGCTTGGTTGGAGTGACCAAGACTTTACATCAGCTGACATTAGTGCTATGCAGGGAGATGAACAACGTTAGAGGGACAAAGAGCTGAAAGCTCTGCTCCCATCTGTGGAAAGGGGCAATTAGAAAGCTTTATTCATTCTCCTAGACGTGCTCCACAACAATTACACGGACAGTAACAGCCAGGAATCGTGAAACACAAAGGGCCTTCACAGAAGGTCCTAGGTTTTGCCCTACAAAATATTCCAAGCCCACTCCTCTTTGCACTCACAGTAGCCAAGTAGGAAATGCAAAAGAATAATTTAAATACCATTCCTTTAGCAGTGTTAAAAGCATGATCACAGACACCAGCATCAGCACATTAAGAAACCAGTATTTGGCAAAAGAAAATGACTTAAGATGTCAATTGGAATAGTCATTGTGAAGTTCGTTATCAGCAGAAACCTACAGTAAAAGCCTATTGTTTTCTTTTGTAATATCCTTGAAATACGACTACTGGTACCCCAATGTGTTCTGAGTATATGTAAGGTTAGTACCTACCTATGTATCTTTTTTTAAGGCACCCGGCACGGCTGATAAGGATCAAAATAAATCTCTTATAACATTAAACTACAAGACCCTTGGACAAGCAGACCATTAAAGTCCTTTCTGTGGGTGAAGCTGCAGCAACAGCAGAGCATACATCATGGGTATGTGCACGTGTTTCAATTAATACATCTTAAAATGAAAAGAAAGTAGCTACCTCTCTTCTCCTCCTCTCTTTTGAGCTTATCTTCCTCTATTTCTTTGGGCAGCTTTTCCTTCTTCTCCTTTTCTACATCATTGTGAAGATGCTTGGTGGTATAGCTGAGAGCAGGTGACAGAAGAATCTCTCCGTTCTTACAAAGTTCATCTCGGATTTTAATAAAGAACTGCTGGAGTTCGACCGCATCCTCATAGATCTCTGAATCGGTCCTGTACAAAAATGCAACAGGGTAGAAACATAGTTTGTGCAGAGTCAAAGGGGATCCTAAACACAAGCCCATCAATCACCACACTCGGTGATAAAACTGAAGCTTCACTCTAACAACAGATCTCTGTGCTTACTCCTACCGAGCAGCAGCAGACACTGGCAGGTCATGCTCCACCGGCTACTCTGCTGTCATGCGTGTGTATTATAGTTCACCTAAAACAGCATTTTTGAATACACCAGTCCTGAAACACCAGAAAAATCAAAGGTAACTGGTTGCCACCAAAGCTCCTTGCCACGGGATTTCTATCATCCATTAATTTCTGAAGACTTAAGTAATAGCATCATCAGAAATGACTAACTTTACTGCCCATCCCCAAGTACTTCAGCCAATTCAAGTGTTCATAGTTTTTTGGACAACATTGTCATAACTCCTACAACTGTGATTGCTCCAAAAGATTAATTCCCTAGTCAAGCAGACCACGAACAGCTCCTCCTCTTTGTTTTTCAGTCTGAAAGTGAGCACAGACCTGGTTTTCATAAGGTGTGCTTTTGGCAGATGAGCATCAAAATCATCTCATGGCAAGAAACCTTTGTCCTTGTTTTCAAACAAAAGCCTACATTCCCTTCAAGCCCTGACAGCGCTTTAGAGATTCAGTTTTCTAAACACAGCTCAAGTGAACATCTTAAAAACCCTTCAGCCTTTGTCTACCTTAAGATGCAAAATTCATGTGATAAAACAAGCGATACCTGAAAAGCATGGCTTCGCTCACCTGTTCATTCTCCTTGCCCTCTCCAGTACCTCAAACATATTCTCCTGGAACAAATCCAATCTTCTATAGCGATTATTTTCGACATTTTTTCGGATAATATCAAAAGTCAGTGGAGGTTTATTTGGGAAGTTGGGATCAACAGCAGGAATCTCAGCTAAGGAGTCACTGTAGCACCTGCCCTCATCATCCTGGTGGCTCATAACAGATACAAAAAGGTTGTGGATAAGTTCTTGAATCAGCAAAGTGACATTGGGCACGTGAGAATCCTCATCTCCTTCTATCTCTCTTCGAGTTTCAAGCAAAACTTTATGCAGGACCAGAGCATCTTTATAAATCAAAGATTCTGGCTCATTATACGTGCAGGCATTATTGAACATCATTACGAAGTCCTCTACCATGGAATCAATATCCTGGTATTTATTTGCCATCATATGACTTCGGATCTTTTCCATGTCGACAGGCTTTTTAATGGTTACATAATAGTCGGGAAGTTCTGACCGAGATGGCAGCCTCAAGAAGATGGCGCTCAGTCGCCTGCCTCGTTTATCTGTGTAATTCTTAACTGCTTCATACACCTCATTCAGCTTCTGTTGCATTGGAGTCATGTATTTTGATTTCTTAGGAGAAATGCCACTTTTTCTACCTAAGCAGACAAAAGGGAGGGGGAAAGAAAAACGTCATTATAAAGCAGAGCTTGTGCACTTCTTTGCCCATGTCCTTTCCCTTGAAGAACTGCTTATTGAAGAACCACTTTATGGTATGAGCAGAAGAGTCACAACATGAAGCCCGTTCCAAGTTGCAGCTTCCTTATTTCTCATAATCGTATGAATATTTTTTTAGAAGTTATTTTTTGGCAAACTTGTTCAGCCTGGAGAAGAGAAGGCTGTGGGGAGACCTTAGAGCAGCTTCCAGTACTGAAAAGTGCTCCAGGAAAGCTGGGGAGGGGCTCTTGATGAGGGAGTGCAGGGAGAGGATGAGGGGGAATGGTCTGAAGCTGAAAGATTGATATGAGATCTTAGGAAGAAATGTTTTCCGATGAGGGTGGGGAGGCCCTGGAACAGATCTTCCAGAGCAGTGGTGGCTGCCCCATGCCTGGAGGTTTTCAAGGCTGGATTGGATGGGGCTTGGAGCCCCTGATCCAGTGGGAGGTGTCCCTGCCCATGGCAAGGGTTGAAACTGGAAGGGCTTTAAGGTCCTTCCCAAGCCAAACCATTCCATGGTTCTGTGATTCTCTGATACATTCTTGTGTGGTCCACCCAGTGACAGCCTCTTCGGAGTTACGCATGGAAACATCTTTTCCTACGTAATGTTATTAACTCCTCTTAAATTCAATTTGGTCTTACCAGCAATACAGGAATTTCTCTCTACAGTTATTAAAAATGCAGTATTCACAGGGGTTTTGCTATCAGTAAAATTAAGCATTCTAAATATTACCAGACTCCTTTATGACATGTTTGTGCCAAATTAGAGAGGATTATTATAGGTAAAATGTAAAATAAGGCCTCCCACAGGATTATCAGATTAGCTTTTTGATTAATTCAAGATCCCTGTTCACGTACTGCATAGCCTCTGCCTGCGAATCCTCTCCTACCTGTACCTTACCCAAGAGCCACACATTTCTGTTTCGAGAACGCTGTGCACAGTAATTTTCTTTAAGCTTGTCTGTGCAATTTTAACCTCTCAGTTTGCTCAGTTCTGAACACACATTAAGGGGAAGTATAAGATTCAAGTAGTAGCAAATCTAGTTTTAAAGAGCAACAAGTCTAGGAACAGCCATTGTTGAAAATCCTGCTTCTGCATTTTTCATGGCTTTCAATAATTTTGCAAGTAAAGCTCACATTTCTTTTATGATTATCCAGAAATCCCATTTGACCAGGGAAATTAAGAGCTTGAGTTGGTCCGAGAAGCACCTTATTGTAAGCAACCCCAGCAGCACATATTAAGGGTGCTAATGAAGTGTTACTGAGTAAATAATACATCTCACATTTGGACAGCAACACTTGACCCAGTCACTCCAACCATCCCTAAGTTCTCTTCCTTCATTCCAAGCTACTTTTCTTAGAAAAGTCTATATGTAACAACTGAATTCTATTACATGTATGTACAAGCACAACACTGCTGTCATGATTTTGACAATATAATTCTACTTTCCACGTCCACATAAGTTCTCAGATCCTGTCTTCTATTCTAGAAGGAAGATCTGTTAATCTATACTGTCGAGTTTTCATAGGTGTTGAAATGAGACATAGCAATGCATGAGGTTGCCTTACTTAGCTTTAGTTTAGGGGATGCAACATCATCATCTTCAGCTAGGGGTCCCAGCTCTTTTCTTTTTTCTTTAAGGATCTTTTCCAGCATATGGGCATCATTGTATACCTATTAATCAGTAAAGTAATCAAAAACCAATACAAAACAAGGTTTACTGCGTTTAGACTAGTTTAGAACTAGCCCCCAAGAAACATTAAATGTTAGTTTGAAAAAGCTGAACACAAGACCAAGTACTTGATTAAAAAGAAGGGCTTATTTCTCAACTGTACACCTTTAATAGACTTACATGGGTAAGCAGAACTGATGAACACCATTTATATCAGGGAGATATAAATCTTGAATAAATTATCCAACTAAACTGCACTTCTGTTCTAGAGACTACAAAACAGTGAGGTGTACTCATCTTACCAACTTCCTCACCAAATCCTTCAGCTGAGCAATGAAAGATGTCTTGAACCATTGTGACTGCATCAAGGTGTGCAAGGCTAGAACAGTCCGCCCCGGGTCTTCAAATCTGACCCCGGTGAACAGAAATTCACCATAGAGTCTTGTACAGTAGCTGAACAAATTCCTCGTTAGAAATAGCTGGAGGTTTCTTACTACCACTCTGTTCCACACCATCACACTTGCTGGCTGAGAAACATCACAATATAGAAACACCCTCCAATATATTTGTAAGTGAAAAGCATTTTACTTTCAGACTCCTTTGGCTACACTAAGCAAGTCAGGTCTTCTAGTCTGATTTCCCGTGCTCTCCACTTCCATGAAAACAAAGCTGGTTTCTTTCCAAATAAGATATCCCTTCTCAGAGGTCCTCAGCTCCATATCACATACTGATGACCATTCACTGTGCAAATGCTTTCATGTGATTAATTGAGGGTGAATAATGAGAATTTAGTAGCCAGCTTATTTTTTTAAAGCTCACTAGAAAGCATTCAGCTGACATTCTTTGTAGTGGAGGAACAAGTTCAGCTAACTGGAACCAGGTCTAACCTTTGCAGAGGAATGCGTTGCATTTCATGTTTATACAGCTACAGACAAAGACAGAATTTAACACAGCAGCAAAAAGAAAAAGGGACATTTCTACCCTTCAATAAACAATTATCATAAATAATGGGAGTCATAGTCAAAGCCAAACCATCCTACCATAACTTATACCTCTGCAAAGATGCAAAGTGTGACTGCAGAACCAAAACAGTACCTGGGAGCCTTCCTCGTTATAATGCCTTGCGTTTCGGAACATGAGCTTCATGTCCTCAATCATGGCTTCTTCCCCCACGTACTTATCACTGCGGATGTTGTGTTCTATCATTTTCAAGTCCATGGGCTCCAAGATAATTTTATAATAGTCCGGATAGTCCTTTTTGGATGGCTTCACCATAAACAGATCGCAGAGCCGTCTGCCTGTGCCTGGTTCTCGAGCTTCCAGAACTGTGTTGTACAAGATCTTCATTCGTTGCTTTCTTATATTCTTTTTACTGTTAGGTTAAAGAGAAGGACAAAAAGGAAAAGAATAAACATCAGGGGCTCTTTTCTCCACTTGCAACACTAATGTCAAAATGGCATTATCCTCTAACAGGTGAGGCAATAACTGCTAACAACCTGTGAAGACAGTCCACACGTCAGGCTAAGAAAATAACAAAAACACTAACAAAAATCCTGAAATCCACTGACAAATAGCCTAATCCAGTGCAAATACAACATCCATACCACTTACTGAAGTGATGTTGACAACTGCCAAGAGGTCAAAAACTAAAAATCAAGTCAGCAAATAGTTCTGAATAATTAAGAAGCAATGCTTAATGAGGTTAAGTTTCAGAACTACAAATCTTTATACAAATGCTAAAACGCACAGCTCTTTAACAAACAAAAATCATAGAATGGTTTGGGTTGGAAGGCACCTTAAAGATTATCAAGTTCCATGGGCAGGGAGGTTGGAACTGGATGATCTTTAGTGGGCAGGGACACCTCCCACTAGACCACACTAGTCAAGGCCTCATCCAAGATGTAGCAATGTCATGGTCTGCAGGAACCATAGAAGCACATACCTTTTCCTTTTTGAGCTTCCTGTATCAGATGTAGCAGAAGAAATCATACTGTCCCCATCCTCAATGTCGTCTCTCCTAGCAAGCTCCTTCTTCTTTGCCTGAAAAAACGAGAAATTCCTGAATTCAAACTCCCTGCTGGGCATTTCCAGAAAAACGGTGAACATCAGAACAGATCAGATGCACAAAGAAAGATACAAGTATGTGTTTTAAGATTAAACCACCATTGAACTACTTCCAGTGATTAATACAAGTTGGTGGATGTAAAATGGCACTATAATTCTTTTTAACAATATGAAAATGTTTCAGGAATCAATTACAAAACAACGCCGTTCCAGACTGCAGCACTGAGCTGGAACATCTAATGAAATCTGAAGTAATTTAGCATCCTCCAGTTACTCGTAAATCCTAAGAAAAAAAATCCCACATCATCCATTTCCTCACAATTTAATTGAGTTAAGATCCACAGCAAGAAATAAAAGTGACCAAATAAAGCCCAGAAGACAGCAGGCGTGCTGAAGAATGCTCTTCATTCCCGTACTTCCCCTAAGCAAGAAAATACTCCTGCAAATACAGGTCTAGTTAAACTTCTGTATGTATTGTGTTGTCTTTTGGAAAATACGTTCATTAGGGAAATAACTTCATATGTATACGTAAGTCATACCCTTTCGACTGTTCTTCTCCACCCACCTGCATAACTTGCTGCATTTTCAGCACTCTTTTATAGATGGCAGAATTTGGAACATTGTAGCGCTTGGCATTTTCAAACATCAAGTTCAGATCAGCCTCCAATTGATCTAGAGTTTCATATTCATGGTTCTTCAGTTTGGTTCTGCAGAGGAGAAAGGCCAATCAGACATTTCACAAGTTACACATTGCAAAACAGTTCTTTAACATCTTCACTTTCACAATAAATCGATACTCAAGAGCTCTAATTACAGGAATACGTTTTCTTTTTCAACTAATTCTGAGAGCTACTCTCTTGGAAGCTGTGCAGACTGAAGTCCTGGTTTCACACTCAGACGAGATGGAGATGTGGTACAGAGGAGGCAGAAGCACGACCTGCTGAGGCTCCAGCACACTTCAGCTGGGACCTGTAGGGCCCAGGTATGACGTCGTTGCGCCAGGCTGGCTCCGCACAGCCACGAATGCTGCACATCAGTTCAACTCATCTTCACATCAGTTCAACTCATCTTCAGTGAGAACCTAAAGCACCCAACATCTCTCATACCAATGCCCACCAATTTATGTCCTCTCTTAAAACCACCTGCTGTTTGATTGTGCTGCCCATAGAAGTGCTCCTCACAGGAAAACAGTAAGAAAAGAACTACTAACAAAAAAAGTCAGTTTTCACATGCTAAACAGATGAATCGGTGCCCTGTTTGCCAATAACTTCATGTGTTTTGTTCTATTTCTTCACACAAGCAGTGAAAATTCTAACCATCTTTTTTAAACCTTCCAACACCTCATTAAATACAACAGAAAACCTGCAACAATAAAACCACCCCAAAAACCTGTCACAACTGCAAAATGCAGTCACCCTCCTTCACTCCTCTCGTCCTGACCCACCTGCTGGTCGCACCGACCGGTTACGCACCACCGCCACGCCCTCAATGACCATGAGAAAAGCAAGGTGCTTCGGACAAATATCCTAAACATTACATGTGAAGAAAATTATTGGATGTCTTTCTCATTTTAACCAAAACATTTTAGTTTTTGAAGAGTTTAAGACATCGGTATCTTGCCAACATACAGGCAGTATTTTTAGATTGTTTTTCACGTTTCCAACTGAAGCAGCAGATAATCGGAAAGTTTTCCTGTCAGCTTCACTCCTTCTGCCACTCCAAAAACAGATGAGTCACCAATATAAGTTTTCAATTTCATTAGTAAAAACTGCAAATAATAATAATAAAAACCCAAACACAAACACATGGCCAAAAGCAAGAGAGTTTGGGTACCAATTAAATTGCCACCAAGAAGAGGCAAAGTCAGCCTCCATTTCTACCTTGTTAAACTCCAGCAACAATTATTAGCCCATGTTAAAGAATATGTAACTGGTATTTAAAAAAGTCAAAACCAAAATACTCCTGAAATCAGGATTATTTTGCCCTAAACCACTAGTGTACGATGCACACACTCACAAATACTGAGGATAGGCACACTATTTCACGCTCTTGCACCCTCTGGTAACAAACACTACAGGCTGCCCCATAACCTCCCCAGCTGATCGGAACGCTCTCTGGTACTGAAAGCAAAATCCATACCGTAAAACGTATGGAATTGATTTTTGTAGTTCCACAAACATACTGCCAAGCCATTACAGGGCTTTTACTCCAACACCTTCAACTTTTCACTGGCACAATTAATATCTCTATCCCCACCTGAGAACAGAAGATACGCTCTTTGTAGGTACCTCTCAAAAAATCTCCACAACTTGATCACAAGATAGGATTCTGGGAATAAAAGACACCCTCAAATAATTTCCCACCAGATGAAGTCTGCATTTTGTTTTCTTACCTGATCTGCTGCAATGAAATAGGCGATTTAATTTGCTGATAATAGTCAGGATATTTTTTCTTGGAGGGCAGGTGGAAAAAGGGTTCAGATATGAGCTGCCCTTGATTATTTCGGCAACTTCTAACCGTGTCATAAAGCTGGTAAAGAGGATTAGAAGTGTCCATGAATGAAGTAATGCTCTCGGCTTCAGATTCGCCTTCTTCATAACGAGCAGCGGCTACAGAGAGAGAAAGGAAAAATGGGAAGCTCAGCAGGACAACTCAGAGTGGGTTTTCAGTTGACTTTTCAAAACGATAAAGATCAAAACCAGAAGAAAAGGCAGTTTGAGGGTGTTCACCACTCTCTGGCAGTCTGATTCATATCTCAGAAAAGGACATCACAAATAAATCTTCTGAGCCTCAAGCTGGCAAAACCCGCACTTTATCAAGGTATCGCAATCTCTCTTATTAGATGAGGCTTCATTTCTGTCACTGGTAACGCACCCTGGCCACCTACGAGTGCTGAGAAATGTTCATCCATTGAGACCACATAACAGGACTGTGCAGCCACTCACTCTATAAAACAGCGACATCCTTACTTAACCATCAAACCATTAACACCAATGTTTGTGCCAAACACATTTGCCTACTGAACCACTGCCATTCAGCTGTCAGACTAGAGCTCTCTGCAAGAATACAAATTGACAAACCACAGCTGGAATTTTCAAAGGTGCCTCGCCAGCTAAGCAAAATGGCCAATTCAAAAGCAATTTTGCATATGTAACAAAAAAGGTGATTTCAAAACATCTATAATCCTCCAGACCACATTAAACACAACTCAATTCAAAACTTGTCAAGTTTAGCTGAAAAAACTGATGCTACAGCCTGAAGGTGCACCTCTAACATGCACAGCAACAGGAAGGAGAAAGGAATAATTTAGAATTATTACATAATTAGCATAAAAATTTCAAAATAAAGTATTCACAAAGTTCATAGATGACTAGGAAAGTTTTTTATATGAAGCACATATGCTTCAGGATTAGGGTGAATAAAAGGAATGTAATGAAGAACTAACATTTACTGCAGATAAAAATCAGGAGAAACGGTACATGAGCAACAGAAACAACAGGAATGAAAGAATGCTGGCAGTGGGAATACAGGACGGGAAGCAATAAATGTCCATCCCTTCCAGGTTTCTCAATAACACAAGTGGTGTCATTTGTACCTCGCAGACAGGCATAACATAAAATCTGTGTGGTTTTGCACATACTAAATTATTCGCCCTCTTCCCCCGTCTTATGAGTCAGTTTGAAGGAAAGCCTGGCAGATGACACACTGAGTAATTCAGTTACACAGCAAACAGCTCCCCACCACACGCGCCAAGTTTCCAGCTGGCATTTTCATTATTGTTCACTGGAGGCTGACAACGTTTCACGCTTTCTATCCAAGTTCAGTAAAGACATATTGAAGCGATGACAAAGCCAAGGGATGTTCTGACTGCATAACAACATAGTACTCGCATTTTTCCTCTGCAGTCTGGCATTGCATATCTACGCGAGTGTAGGCCATACGAGACCTACCAGACAAGTTAGATGCGAGCTAAAACACAAGCAGGCTTCAGTAGATGTGCAAACACATTACAAAGTCACTGAAAATTATCCTAATTATGCATCTGTAAGCCAGTCAGCATCACTTAATGACCCCGCATCGCGGTAGCCTTCAAAGCAGGGGCTGGAGTAACTCAGGCAGAAACAAAAAGACTGGAGGTAGCATTATGTTTTTCTGTACCTAACAAATCAACCTGAACATGGAGAGAAACGCTAACAGCTATGAGAACGCTATCAGATAAAGCGGTTTCTAAGACAGATTATGCAGCAAAATCATGTCTTTAGTATTATTTATTTAAATGGTCTGGTTCCGAGTGTTCCATCAAACAGAAAAAGCAGAGCAACTCGCTTTTATGAAAGAATAAAAATAAGAAACTAGTCAAGAGTATTAGTGTTCCCTGACATGTGGCAGCCAGCAACAGTCATTCCATACCCTAGACTTCCTTTGTGTGAAAAGTAGACACAAAGCACTACTTAAAATAAAAATCTAAGTAAATTAAACAGGGACTAAAAGGAAGTGTTCACATCATATTGTAATGTGGCTATAAACATTACAATGTGTATGTTCCTTAAAAGCAATGTGTCAAATATTATATATCCTCACTCATTCAGAAAATGATAGTGTTCTCCTAACAGGAAAGCTGTTACCTTAAGAACCCAAGAAGAATGTATTACACAGATCAGAATACAGAAAAATCCACATTTTCTAGGCAACAAAATCTAATAGGGTTCTTTAACCCTATTTAGCAGCACCAGGTCCCATGTCCCTACCGAGCACATGCCAGCAGTGGAGAGGAACAGTTTCATGCAGCAGTTACCACAAATACAGTCAGCAGATACAGGGAAAAAAAACAAGTGCAGTAAACCGTAACCACAAAATACGTGGCATTCAGCAGTCCCAAACGAAATGCATTTCCTGCTGTTCATTCCATGCCACAGTGAGTGCTCCTAATGAAGGGACAGCTTCATAATGGAATGATATTTAATTGACTTCACTGCAAAAGGAGAAAGCCACCTAATTTTCAACTGGAACTGAGCTTAATTATCAGATATAAATGCAATTACTATATATACATGTACTCTTCTTACTCAGTGATGAGGCAGAAAGAGAGGAGAGTATTTGAATGTAGTCTTTACTAAGTGATTTACTTTAAACACCATCTCCTTTGTGGTCCCAAAGCACCTAGACAACAACGAATGCTCAAAGTCTGAAGACAGATGCAAAAGCAGCATCCAGTCTTAAAACATTTTCAAACGAAGTAACAACAAATAAAATAGCTCTGTAAGTAATATCTAATGACCATCTACACTTGCCTTTCCAGGTTTATCATGAGGAGCAAGGGAGCTGCAGGAGCGGCTCATATCCCAGTGCATTTGAGCTGGAAATGCACAAGCTCCATCACACCATGACACCCTCTGAGACTGTGAGGATAAACTCCAAGTTTGAAACAGATGCTGTGTGTTCCTTAGGCAACTGCTACAATCCAAAAGCTCACAACGATTTAGTTCTCTGCATCAAGAAGGAGAAAGCTCCCTCCATGATCAGTCACACAGCCTAGTTCTCATTTATTTTAGTGAGTGTTAGAGGAGGGAAAAAGATGAGCTACCGGGGCAACTAACAAAAACATGAGGTTTAAAGGAAAATCCCTTTCATACAGTGACTGAAAGCATAAGGATATCCAAGTAGTATGGTGGAGGGACAGCAAATCTTTAGGATGGCAGCGATCTGCCAAAAAAATGGTATTGTCTCATATCATAGAATCTTTTGGTTGGAAAAGCCCTTTGAGATCATCAAGTCCAACCGTACCCATCCACTACTGAACTGCATCCCTAAGCATCTCACCTGCCTGTCTTTTAAAGACTTGGATGAAAGCAACAAAGACAGGAGAGCTTCAACAGCAGCACGGCAAAACCCTCAAGATGCACAGGGAAGGCCCCATGAAGATCACAGTGACGTCCATAGCTACAGTGCACCTCAACGTGGTTAAGCCCCTTCAAGAATTTAAATCGCATAAAGCCGTAAAAAGCTGCGTGATTTTACAGAACAACAATTTGTAAAAATAGGAGCTAACGGTCACGCTGAACCAACCTAATAAATACCGCTCACGCCTCCCAGGACGCAGCTGTTCTGAAAGCTTCACTGAACCCTAGGCAAACCACGAATAAAAATGCTTTTGCTTGCACCGAGATCTAAAGTGAGCCAAAAAAAATTCCACAGTGTATCCAGCCACCAGGAAAAACTGATGAGTACAGTTCATTTACCAAGTGTGAAACAAACACCCAAAAAAATATTTACTGAAAAGATGCATCATTTCATATCAATACAGAAATGGTGTAAAGAAAAAAATAAAACAGATCATGTACAGAAACATTTCTAAACCCTGCTCTGAGGTGAACACAAGGAAGTTACTGAGAATGTGGATATCGAGACAAGCTAACTTAGAAGACAACCTATACGGATTTATGACCAATACTGAAATACCAGATATAATTACAGCATATACGCTTAGAGTATAATGCTAAAGTGTGCTGCCTGTGATCCTAACGATGCTGTAGGAAGGGATATCTCTTTACCTGCTTGTGTTTTAACATAAATCTCCATGCAAGATCTCATAACTGTGAGGCTAAACCAGATATTTCTAAATTAAGTACTAACATTTATCTATCCTCATAGAGATTACCTTCACATTAAAAATATAAAGCTTGACAGGTTCTTAGAAGCAGAACCTGAGTAGTTTCCCAAAGCTTGGGTGAGGACAGGTTCTTAGGAGACCCAAGAGCATAAGAGAGCAAGAAAGAACGAGCCAGCGTGACTGAGCCTAAGCGAAATTTCTCTCAAACAACTGCAGCACTGTAAATCTTTTACTGCAAGTAGCACCCAGCGTCTTCTGTTTCATATTAGAAGAAATATAAACAAGTAGCAGTTTCCCAAATCTGAATTATAGAAAATAAATCAATCAATTGCATTCCAGTTCCTACCAGCCAAAGACGCATCCTCCTCACTTTCTGATCCATATTGCAAGGCCATGGTTATTGCTGATAAACGATCCCCTTGGGCTGATCTTTTGTTACTATAAAAAAGAAAAAAAGTATTCAGAACTAAGGGAAAAAAAGGGAGGGGTTCTCATGTTGACCATTAACAGCCAGCCAGGGTGTGCGAGTGAACAAGTAAAGCTCATGACAGCTGCCTCTATTACCAGGAGTACAGGCACGATTAAGAAAAATCTGCAGTGCGTACCAAGAGAAACCGTTTACAACCTGTGAACCTGTGACAGGCGTATTGGAATGTTAAATATAAAATAAAACATGGAAGAGTAATTATGGCAAAGTGACTTATTAAATCATACTCAAAAGATATTTGACTGAACTATATTTGAATCTCAAGTCTTTGAGTCAGTATTGAAGAACATTCTCAAATAAAAGAATAAAAACCCCATATACTCCAAAATCTTAAATTTTGGTATTTCCATAGGACGACAACCCAGCTTTTCCTCCAAGTCCACAATTTACTTACCGATAATATTTGTTAGAAGAATTCCTCTCATCACCAACACTGCCTTTACCCTGTGAGGAAGGACCTGTCAGCTTGGAAGCAGGCAAATTTGATGGAGTCCTTAAGGCAGAAGAGACAAGCCAAGGCAAGGGGAAAAAAAGAGGCCCACCTTAGACCCAAGAAAAGATGCAGCAAGGGTAAAGCTTTTACAGAATTACTTTAACAGATCAGCCAAAAGCTTCAGAGACAGATACAAAATCTTTTAAAGCTAAAAGTAATACTACTGTACATTTAGCGCCCCAGCATTACATCGATTTGGTTTATAAAGCCAGAGGAAGGTAACATTTAGATTAAGGATTAACAGCTATACACACAGCTCAGCCTACAACAGCAGTGAAAGCAGCCAACACAACATTCTTTAGTATCCGGACAAAGCTAATCGTACAGATCTAATCGTGTGCTATCAATACTTGACAGTGCATAGTGTCAAGCAACTTTATTTTGTCAGTTTATTTAAGGGAAGACAGTTAAATGCACCAGCAAAGAGTGATTTGGGAGGACAAGGGATGAGATGAACTCTGCGATAGATTTCTGAACTGAGGAAACATGTCTGTGGAACTTAGGTTAGCAGCGTTAAGATGAATTTGAGCCCGACCCATCAATGACAAAGAAAAACAGATGGAAATTTAGAAGAAAAATACAGTAAGTTAACTCTAAATGAACTCATGGGGGTATTCTACCCCAATCAGCAGTAGGTAAAGTGGCTGAGTCACCACCCCAGAAAGATCTAAAAGGTGGGTAGGTGCTCAGGCATATGGTTTAGTAGTGAACAGGTATGGTTGGACTAAAGGTCTCTTCCAACCAAACAATTCTACGCTTCTAAAAGAGTCCCCTCTTTGAGACGAGTTAGCAGTTAGTAATTTAAATAACAAATAATGACTCTGTGATCCAGACTCAGTGGAAAGAAACAAACCAAACAGAATAATGGTTCGATAAAAAGCAACTAGTGACGTGCAGAACAGCAGGTGAAAGGTTTGGGTTTAATGATACTTCTCTCACCTCATATATTTGGCATTCAGCCCAACATTACTGTAGCCTGCTGCAGGCTTTATAATTTTTTTGCCCAGTTAGAGAAACAAAGAAGGGAGCTGTCAATCATTCCAACATTCAGATTACTGCAGGATTTGCAGGTGTGTTGCGAACACAGTGCGTAAGAGAACATCTAGACAAGGTAGCCGAGAAGTGGAAATGGGTTGGCAGTGCAAGAGAGGAATTCAACTATCAAATATCAGTGTGATTTATCTGTCATCCCTTCTTACGCAAGCAGCTTCATTTTGAAGAAAAACAGCTGAAAGTCTCAAAATTAAACATGACACACGCTTGTTACATCCTGAGCTTCATCCATGGCCAACACAGTGAGAAATGTAAAATAGAATCGCAACTTAAATAGAAAAACCCTTATGCTTCTATGTAATTCTAGTTTGCAAAGCAAACACAAACATACATTCAGTGACTGCAGAATCAAGGTCTTCTGGCACTATAAAAACTTTTAATAAGGAATATTATTAAAATATGTATCACGAATTACTCCCTAACAGTATTTCTGCTTTTATGTTTTCATATGCTCCAACAACGACTCACCCAAACACGGGAAATGGGCTAACGCTGAGCAAGTGAACCCGAAAAACCACTGTATATGTTGAATGTCTCAAAGCACCAAACAGTAAACATCAACCAGGCAACTTGCATTTCTTTCTCACGTAATAATCCCAGGCAATACTTTCAATATGGACATCACCTACACGTTTTTCGGACAACAAAAAGAACTTAGGCTGCCTTTCAGCAAAGCCAGAGAGCGTGAGCATTTTCAGTTGTATCCCACTTTTGCAGGAAATGACAGAGGTTATTTTCCAGCATCCAATACCAGTGAAGACCTCAAATACAAAGAGAGCCCATCTTGTAAGAGTTTGCTAATTCCTTGTAGGATTTGCAAGATGTTGCTTTATTTTCTTATATACAAGACACCGCTCATACAGGCCAATAATATCTAAACCTGCTTTTGAGTGTTACTTATCAGTAAAAAGTTTATCCAAGAATAATTCTAATTGTATTTCAAACCCAAATTGACTGCACTGCTTCTCTGCACACCATGGATTTTCACAGGAAGAAAATGTCATTTTCTAAATAAAGCCACTCTATGAAATAAATAGAGCTACCAACAGCGTTTTATACCTGCTCCTTCAACACCGAATCTATGCTTCACTGACCAGTGAGTGCAGATCTTGTCTCTTGTGCCTCTTTCCATGGACAGAAATTGGTTTTCAAACAAGAGTTTACATAATATCCATTTCCTTCTAAATATCTGTTACCTGAGGTCTTGTTCCTGTGTTTCTGCCCTATGTAAGTAGCTGAGAGCCCTTGTTTCACCTTCTAACAAGGTCCAAGAAGATTCAGCATTTTCCATAAAGCAAAGCACAACGCATCTTGTTCCTCACTGTTCCATTTCTGCTCTTAATTTACAATCACATACGGTGGAAGTTGGCCACAGCTTAAGTCATGAATCCACTGACAATGTTTTCACAACCAAGTACATTACAGAAATATTTCACTACAGAATTATCTAAAGTTTCCTTCCAAAAACTATTTTACAATTTATAATTTTTAAAACAACAATAAATTATATTTTCAAGCAAATATTTCCCACTATATTCCCCACAGTGAAATTAAGGGAAGGCCTAGAGAGATTTTTAAATGAGATTACAAAAAGAACTCTGTTTGCAGTACCTCATCCGGAGACTTGACTTGGCCAACTCGCTGTGCTCAATTTCAGCCTTTTTCATATTAAAGATTTTCTTAATCGCATTTGCATCCTGTCAAGTTAAAGAATTTTTTTGGTTAATGTTGTATGCGAAGAATGTTATAGTCAGGTATCTGAAAACCTAAACCAAAAATGAAGGGGCTTTTACATTTAAAGATAAAATATTTTGGCACCAAAAATGAAGTATAGAACAAAATCATTGTGAAATACACCCACAGTGGCCTGTAAAAATCTGCACAGAACAGTTCTGAGCTCATTTTTTGTCCTTTGCTTTTAAAAAAAAAAAATCTACAATTTGCAAATACACACAAATATCACTTTGAACTAAACAGGCAAACGAGCGTCTTTGCAATCAGAAAGTTACAAGCATTACAGAGCTTTACAACACTTGCTCTCTCTCATTCTTCACCCGTGGATTCAATACTCAGAGTAACACCTCACAAAATAGAGATTACAAGTTTTGAGTGAGGTTCCATGTCACTAAGAACCGAAACTACAATTCAAACAGAAGTGCAACTAGAAAAGTCCGAGCACCACTTACACAATAATGTTACACACACACAAAGTCTCTCTCACTACAAAGCCCCTAAAAACACAGCATACAAAGGAATAATTTATCACTGAAATTCTCTTACTTCCAGAATACATGGAAACAGTGGCATGACAGTTAGTACCCAAAATACTTGTGAACTAAGTATGACAAAGACAGGAGCAATTTGGTCACAAAAATATGGCAAAATGGAAGAGGATCTTCAAAAACTACATAAACAAGGCATGACTTCAGTTTGCAAGCTTGTGATGAAAACTGTAAACAGTTTCTGGGGTCTGGAAAAAGATAACAGCTGAGTAACTACAGCTGAACCTGCAATTAGAGCCACTTCAAGCTCAATCGCAAGCACAGAGATCCTCCATTCCTCCAAAGAAGTCATGGAACTTGTATCCTGTGACAAATTTAATTGGAAAAAAATCACATACCTCAAGAAAAAAAAAAAGCCATAACATACACCCCAATTTTACTAAAAAGAATACAGAAATGAAAAAACACCAATAGCTGTGGTTTGGGGTTTTTTTGTCTTTTTTTTTTTACAAATGTCAACAGTCCGTAGGGCCTTGCACTAGAGATCCATTCAAGGATCAATCAGCACAGAACCTAGCAGAGAAAACCTGAACTCAAATCAAAGTAAGAGCAACTGAAACTAACCTTGAACACTTGGGATCCAGGCTCATTGTAGGTTTTAGCATTTTTTGCCAGGAGATCTATATCCTTGGCCATTGCGTGAATACTTTTGTATGTTCCATTCTACACAACAAAAACCAGAACTGGGTTAAGTGGAAACCTTTGGACAGCAGGAGAGTTAAGTCAGTAGTGAAAAGCAAAGGGAATTCATATAGAACAAAGGGAGCTTTTATAGAAAAAGAACATATTTATAATGAGAATGGATGCGTATCTGGAAAAAGCCACCAATAAAGAAAGTAATAAACATAAGCGCTAAGTCCTTACAGAGCTTACAAATGCTAAGTAATAGATAGAAAAAATACATTAGATTATCTTCATTTTTAAGGGTTCTGACAAAATGCTATTTTACTTTTATCCACCACTTCAATTACTCCATGTGCTGTCCCTCACTATTATACAAAATGCTAGAATAACAGAATATTTCAAATTACTGGAGAAGGACGATGAAAAATGCATCAGTACAAAACATCTATTTATAGCACCAGAACAAAAGTAGGTGATGATAATGCACAACCAATACCTTGATGTTTTACATTAGCAGTACTTGCCAAGGAACTACTTTAAACCATTAAACATCAAGGAACCCAAGACATCCAGGCTCAATGCCAGCAGAGCACAGTTTACAATGTCTGATCCTCAACATAGCTACTCCTGGAGTGCTAACCCAGGACAGAACATTAAATCAGCAAAGTGTGCAGATTTTTAAGCAGCAGAGGAAAAACACATTCCCTTTCCTACTGCCATAAACTTTGGCTTCTAACGATTTCAGAACTCCTACTGTTAAACAAGTCTATACCGTGACACATTAATACACTCATACTGTACCTGTATCCTTTGGGCAATAGTTTTAAGATCTATGGGCTCCTTTATTATTGCATAATAATCTGGATATTGCTGGAAAACAAAGATTGATTATATATTACTATCAATAGTCACAAAGTTAATGTTCTAATAGCTTATAGAATGAGCTATGAGATGAACTGCAAGTAAGAACAGTGTAAGCTTCATAAACACAGTGCTGAGCTTCAACTTGGGCGGGACAGATCATAAGGAAGACACAAGGGTTCATCAATAAACCAGCATAAAAGAACAGTTCTGGCTGAAAGCCAAATACATGGTGATGGGCTCCGGAGTACTTATTTTACTGGTTAAACTTGTTACACCTGGAAACAGTGAAATCCAAGATAATTAAAACACTCTGCCCTAAAAATCCCAATCACCTACACAAGCAGAAGAGGGCACGCCCCAGTCAGCACTAAAGGGCTAGGAAAGAGAAGGTAGGAGCAAAGAAGGGAAGGAAGCTCTAAAAACTTTGCCACTGTAACAAAGCACTGCATCCCAAGTGTGCCCATCGAAGCATAGGACATCAGTTACCAGGCTTCCAACTTCAAACACAACTGACATGACTAAAATACTCACCACTTTAGAAGGAAGTTTCTGAAACAGTTCACTTATGAGGCGTCCCGATGGGTTTGTGGCAACAGCTACAGCCTCAAGAAGCTGTTCAAGAATTTCCTTCAGGTAAGCTGGAGATGACTGATATAAGAAAAGAAACACAAGAAGTTTCAGGAGCAGCTGTAGTGGAGTGCTTCACGTTGCACTGAAGTATATGGATTTACTTTTCACAGACAAAAAAAATCAGCTGCAAAACACAGATGCAGCTTTTGAAAACAACATTGTTTGTACATGTGGGTAAAGGATATGAGAAAACCTTAATTTAACACATTACACAATGTTAGAATACACTTGGTTGCCAACATTAATGAAAACATGCATTCCAACAGCACAAAAACCAGGCAGGCCTGATCTTATCATCATATCCAGCTTAAAAAACACTCCAGGAACAGCTGCATTGACTGGGGGACAACCTGGAAAATGATGTCATTAGACATGAAGTTTGTTTACATCAAACACGCGGGCATGATATCAAGCACATCGTATTAGTTTCAACTAAACCATAACTACGTTTTATCCTTATCAGAAAACCTCAAAACTATTTTTGATAGGCAAAACTGAAACACACACCTGATGCTGTGAAATTATTAAGTACAATGAAAAGATTTAATGCTTTTTTCCCCTCTGGAGGCCAGTCTCCCTCTCAGAGCCAGCTGACGCACACAGCCACAGTCCTTACGCCCACACTTACTAATTCAGAATTTGCCCCTTGATTGTCATGTCCTTCCTCATCTTCGTCTTCCTCCTCAGCATCACCTTTTTGAACAAATTCGTTTTTTGTGCGCAAATACAACTCCCATAACTTGCAGGCAGCTTTATATTCAGGAGAATCAGGCTGCAAAAACAAATCAAACATTCTACTCAAAATTCAGATCGTTTGTATCTGAAGGAAATTAATAAGTTAATAGTTGAAAGGTATTAAACACATTAAATCAAAAATAGAAAACCTGTGAAATTCCCGTTTCAGTCATTCTTCAACAGAGATGTTAAGAAGCACAAGAAGCACTAGGAAACATCTAGCACTCTGAAGGATCTAAGTCTTTCACAATAAAATTCCTTGGGTTGAAGCTTGAACAAGCCTACTAAATCCATCTGGAGAAACCATTATGTTTTGTTGCAGCATAACACTACTGATATTTCAAAAAGACTAAACGTCTATGCCAGAAATGTGATTTCAGCTGGTATTGCTGCCGCTGTGTGGTACTCGAATATTAATTTCTACTGAAGAATAATGCCAGGATATGTGCCAATACCTTTGCAAGCCCTGAAATGATTTACACTCTCTTAACTGTGGGATTCCAAAGAACTTGATGACATGGTACCACCTGTTTACACATCTGGGTATATTTTTAGGCAGAGCTAGAAGTATTAGTCAGTAAATTAAGCTTTGTACATACAGAATCAGTAGTGGCAGACAAGCCATGTGCCGATTAATGTTACCATTTAAGAACATTATGCAGAAGAAAAGACTGATTTTCCACTTTTTCATATTCTTCTTCCCCTTTCCTCTGTCACTTAATCTCTCTTTCAGGTATTCCTGCAGATATGCCACCTTATTATTGCTGATTACGCTCTTATTTCACTCTCTCAACCTCTGACAGCTTGTGATGCAAATGAGAAAAAGCAACATGAGAATTATAGCTAAGCTCACCTTATTAGGCCTAAATATTCTCAAGATGCTAGACGAGGTGTTAATTACGAGGAATAGATTTAAAGAGTATTCTGCTCCACTAGTCTGCTTCCTTCTATATTAATGCAAGATGATCAGAAGTGTAAGACTTAACCGCAATACTAAAAACCCAAAGGTTTCCACTCTAATCTGGCACTGCCAACAAAACACCTGCTGCAACAACGACCTTGACAGTGAATCAGCCGTCCCCGCTTTCTATGCGTCACTGGAACTGTGTGGGTAAGGTAAAAGACGAGGTTATGTTTGTGTGCCATACCTTCTGCTCACAAATCTCTCTTTCTCTGGAAACGTCTGCATCCTGGAAGCATAGCCACCTATTTCTAGTCTGCGTTCAAGATTTTTACAATAAAGGCATAATTTTGAAGCCACTATTATACAGGCAAGGGCAGCGCACATTTTGTAAAACTAACAATTCTCTCCTGCCATCGAGACCTTCTCTCTCACGTAGAAAAAGGCCAACATTAACAAGCGAGTGCCTTACAAAGCTTCAGGAGTACACAATGAATTTGGAAATATTTGTACTTTAGCTACTGCAACCGGAACATGCAAATACGTTAATCCATAAATCTGATTGTTCCTCATAAAGCTAAACACACAAATGGCAACAAAATAAACACTGCTTTTCTGAATGTGACCTGGATACACTGGTTAGGTTATTCAGAAAGCAGTCACCATGGATCATCTCTAAAGTCCAAGATATACGAGAGGTGTTATCAGCAGTTTTAGGTTTGCTATATCATCTCAGTCACTAAATACAATTTCTCTTCATTTATTCACTTTACTTCATTTATTTAACATAGCCTTCCATTAATTGAGATTAATCCAACTTTTTCCCCACTTTCTTAGGATAATTGCAATAAAAAACATTAACATCTAAATTAAAACATGAACCCACTTTGGAAGAATGAACATCTTACAAAGATACAGTCAGCCTGTAACTGCGTGCTCTTCTCCTACTGATAATGAAGGCTACACTGAAAAGTTCTTTGGCCAAACCAAGGAAGAATTTGAATATATCTCTACCACTTTTACAATGAATTTGAGCCTTTATATGCATTTTCCTCACCTTATAGTAAGCCTTTGCATTGTTAAAGAGAAGCTGAAAATCAGCAGTCAGTACGTTCACATCATCGTATTCCTCCATCTTCAGCTTTTGCTGGATTTTCATTAAATCAATCGGCTGAGAAACCACTTCATAATAATCTGGCTGATTTCTGTTGCAGTGACAAAACCAGACATTATATTCCAAGTCGTGAAACAAAACCCACAGCACTAAAGTTTGTATGTGTCTATGACAAAATACAGTAAAGGAAGTCCCAATACATTTTTGTTAGAGCTAAAAGATCTGGACAGTGGTCTGTTAGTAGGTTTACTTTATTGCATCTTCTCTTACCATCCTGAATTTTAAGTTAAATTCAGTCTGTTACGTTATCTACTGTATTTTCCAGGGTCACTTCTATTAATCTTGCCTAGATATGCCCTTACTATTACATTCCACTACTTATGTGGAACATTTTATTGTCAAAGGCAGAGATGTTTTAGGCAAGCATCACAAGAAACATTTTAAATTAATTCGATGTATTCTTTTTTGACTGAAAAGGGCACCAATGTTAGTCTGTCCCACTGAAGAATTACATCAAATATTCAGATCAAACACTAGGACAAACTCAGCTTAAATTTTTCACAGCTATTAATGCTGAAGTATCCTTCAATATCCACTTACTTCCTGCTTAAATCTCAGGTTCAAGGTTTAACCAGAACTATGGTCTTACCTTCGCTTGGGTGCCCTAATGAAAAGCTCACAAAGGAGCCTGCCCTGTTCATCTTTGTAATCTCTGATGGTGTTGTAGAGTTCATGGCATACAGCAATCTAAAACGCAAGAACAATGAAGAAACGTGAAAGGAGGCAGTTTTAAGGTAACAAATCAAAACCCACTCACAACGGGAAAGTCAAGCTGCCAGTTCACAGCGTGCTCCATTGCAGAAGCGTGAAGCAATTGGTGCGTGTCACAGGTTAGTGTGATACCTGCCAAGCATGATAGGTACTGCAGAGTTTGATCTATTTTTCGGTAACATAGGAAGCTTTCTTTCAGGGCCAATTCTAAGTAAACCACACAAAATGTGAATTAATTCAGTACAATTCTTTGAGTTACAGCCATCTAAAACAACAGCAGGGGTTCTTCTGCCCTGCAATTAATTAAAATCAGGCTGCTAGCTGAAAGCCCTAACAGAGACACCGCACACTTCAGCAATCACTGCCTGTGCCATTCCACACTTATCTCTGCATTTGCTATTCAGACACAGCTCTCAATTGCTGCACATTATGATTTCAGCTCCTTCTCCGACATCCTTCCAGCCGCTAAAATCATCAGCAAAGATAAGAAAAGCAGCAGAAGGAAAATGGAAAAGAAAAAGATGAAACCAGGGAGATGAGAACAAGCTAAAGCTGAACAAAATCCTAAACAAAGCTTAGCCACGACAGCAGCAGATTCAGGGCCAGCGCATGTGCTACTTATGATCACCAATTTCACAATCCAGCACTTCCCAGACATAAGCAGTATCCCCAATAGAAAAAAAGTTATGCATAATAAGAAGATACTAACAGGATCTACTGTTGGGAGATTGGAAAGTCTCCTCCTCTTTCTGCTTGGGCCTGGGATATTCGTGGAGTGGTGGCCGTCCTCAAAGTCTCCTCCGCTGACGCTGCTGGAAGGCGAGGTAGCTCTTCGCCTCTTGGAACCCATGGAATCCAACTTCTTCTATAATGAAGAGAGATGTTCTTAAACTCATGTCACTGTTTCCACACTCTCTGGTGAGAGCTAACACTGAAGCCAGCAGTGCTTCAGGACGAGTCACATGTTGGTGATAAACCGCAGCTCAGGTAAGCCACACATCTAAACTCCTTGAAAACTGGCAGGAGTAAAGGGAAATCAAAACGGTCCTACAGTTTTATAGTCACTGATGACAGCAATGTCAGGAAGCCCAGGGTTCACAGTGATGATGATGAATTTATCAGTTCTCATCAGGATATGTTCTTAAATAATCTACATTTGATACCTCACCCCATGTATGATAACTAAGCAAGAACCACTGGAAAGGGCTGTACAAAGAGCTGAACCAAAGGAAAGAGTTGTACAGAGATGAGTGCTCAGTTCTGGTGTAAAAGCATGTCCTTCCACGTCCAATTAAAAAAAACCCAAACAAACAAAAAAATATAAACCACAAAGAAAACAAAACCCTCAAACGGCTACTGAATACCTCATCTTATATTCAACACAAAAACCAAAAAGGTCTGGGCTATCGTGTGACCTATCACTCCCATGTTAGGTCTCAGATCAATGGCAATCATCAAGAAGGGAGAAAAAGCCACCTCCTTTTTCTGGCCATAGTTTTCTATTTATCAACACAAACAGTGACAGATGAATAGCCACCATCTAACAACTGTGGTGATTACGAACAAGGTGCTGGCTCTTTCCCAATTTCCAGAGACAGCATCATAAAAATATCTTTATTTGCAGCTGTCTCAAAGGCTGAAGACAGAATAGATCTATCTATTGCACCCTACACCCATTTCCCAAGCAAACCGAGGAGTTTCTTCTAGAAAGCATCCAGCTGATTTCCAAGGTGTATGGCAGCACAACATCATCATGTTACAGCATTTATGTTAGAGACAGAATTAATTTCAAGCACACAAATGAGATGAACAAGGTAGGAATAATTAACAGCTAGGATAAAGAAAATCAAGAGCCTAAGGCAGAGGAATGGAGGGGACAGTGCACAAACAATCAAGAATTTACCAGATTTACCAGAGTACAACCAGCACCTCGGAACGCCAGTCTCCTCATGGTGTCTGACGGCCAAGAACAGCTGCTGGGAGAAGGTAATGCTCCAAGAGGAGCAAACCAACAATGGTGTTAGTACAGCCCAAACTGGAAGACAAGAGAAAGGAAAGAGAGAATGAAGAAAATTGAGAGTAGATAGAATTAAGGAATAAAATCAGAGAATAAACTGAATAATTCCAGTGACAGAAAAAAGCAAGAAACAGAAGGTAACTTTTTTTAGCCCGGCAGAAACTCTATAAAGTAATTTTCAACACAGAATGCTAGACGTTTGTCATTTTTACAGTAAAAACACATTTCTGTAATGCTCCTGAATACATATTACAGATATCACAGCCACTTCCAAGGAGATGATTCACCAAGCAGAGCAGGGAGAAGCGATATCTGACCTGAGAGTAAAAACCAGAAAGCAGTGAAACTTAGAGAATATGGAGTAACACCATGCTAATAATAAGAAGAAAACAACGTTCAAGGCCAAGGAACATTTAACAGACCCTCTGATAATGATGTACCTCCATCAGCCTTCAGATTTTTATCCTCAAACAAGCAATATCAAGTACCCAGCCATAGAGTTTCACCAAAGAATTTCTAAGCAGTCTCCAAGTCTGATTCTTTTTCAAGAATTCCACGTAGAACATACAGAACCACGTTATGGCAAAACGATTCCTTCTATTTAGTTCAATTTAGTCTTCAATCAAACCCCAGGCAGACTGTTTTCCTATTCAGTATTGTGGACATTTTCATAACACACAGACCCAGAGAAACTTTGTGCTTTATTAGCAGACAGTTCATCTCCAGAGCAGCCAGCCTGTGGCTTTTGGCATTGCCTCCAACTCTTATCTGAGAGCTACAGGATCGAATGGCCAACAGCAGGCATGCACACATGGGGAGGCTGTGGGAAAACACAAGGTCTCAGTTGTGAGAGGTAGTTAGGAGGGACAACTGGAATCTATAATCTTAGTAACCCAAAAGTACCCTCAGTCCAAGCCCATCCTGAAATCAAGATTTGGGGAGCCTCCAGACTGCATCTAGGCTTCTCTGTGGGCATTATCTGAGGGGTGTGCGCTGCAGCTCTCAGCCATCCGCAGACACTGGTGCGCGCTCACATGATCAAGACACCTGGGCATTCTATACGCAGCCTCCAAAACCATCCTTCTCCTCTAATAACCAAGGAAGGTGCAAAACACCTCTCAGTTTGAACAACATCATGAAAACTCAGTGAGAGAACTGCTTCCATAAAACTCCTAAATGTAAGGCTCCAAAACGCAAACCTCTCTCTAGATCTCCAAGCTCAACAACAAAGGTAATTCTACTGCGCGTAGGACTGTTCTACTTAAGAATGCATCTCCTAGAGTTTTCCTCTGCCACGTAGTGGACGTAGTGGACGTGTCCCTGTCCATGGCAGGGGGATGGACCTAGATGACCTTTAAGGTCCTTTCCAACCCAAACTATTCTATGATTCTATTCAGCTACTAGCTCACAAGACTCAAACGCACAAAGCGCCTCCACTGCTACAAACAAACCATCTCTGTGCAACAGGAGCTTGAGAATCTCATTAATAACTGCTTGCAGTGCCCATAAAAATGTCACATTACCACAGACATCTGTATAAGAAAGGCTTTGCTCATTACTAATACATATCTATAGGAATATATACACAACGGGTGGAAGACCGCCTGTCCCAAATGCCTTCCTGGACAGCTCACAGGTTTTACTTCATTAAATGAACAGGTTTTGCATTCGTTTCAGATAACACACTTAAAACAAAGCCCGTAAGGTTCTAGCACACATTTCATTTTCTGCCTAAAAAAAAAGCTAAAAGATACCACAGAAAGCATTTTATCGCTATCGGGATCTCCCACGTTTCAACAGAAATACTCCCTAAATCGGTTAAATTTAGCTAACGGAACAGAGGAGGGAAACCCAGCCAGCGTTTCCCCCGAATTCCCATCGCACCGAAACCAGCTACAGCACGGGAAAGGGGGAGGGCAGCAGCCAGACTCTACCGAGGGACCGAGCCGCCGAGAGGCCCCGCAACGGCAACCGCTTCTGCCGCACCGGCACAGAAACAAAGCGGCAACCCCGGTACCTCCCGCGTCCCTCGCCGAGGCGGCGCTGCCGGCCAGAGGAGACAAAGGAAAACAAACCCCTTCCCGGGCCATCCCGGCCCTCCCGGCAGGACGCGATCCCCGCGCCCCCGGCAGCCGCGAGGGGAGAGACCGGGGCAACCGCGGAGGGGAGGGAGAGACCGGGGGCAATCGGGGAGGGGAGGAGAGGGAGAGACCGGGGACAACGGGGATGAGAGCAGGGGAGAGGAGGGAAGACGGGTGAGACCGGGGGAGGGACCGGCGTCAACCGGGGAGGAGGAAAGACCCGGGGGTAACCGGGGGGAGAGCAGGGGAGACCGAGGGAGAGACCGGGGAGGGATGAGGAGGAGAGACGGGCAACCGGAGAGGGGAGGCGGGGGAAAGGAGGGGGGACGGGAGAAGCGAGGGAGAGACCGGGGGCACCGGGGAGGGGAGGGAGAAGGGGGAAGAGACCTGGGAGGAGAGAGGAGGGAGAGCCCGGAAAGAGGAGGGAGAGACTGGGGTGGAGGAGAATGGAGCCACCAGGGGAACGGGGTAGTTAAAGGAGAGAAGACACCTGAGGACAGCAGAGGAGGCAGGGGAAGAGACCGGGGGCAACCGGCCAGGTAGAGACTCGGGAGGGGAAGGAGAGACCGGGGCGCCGGGGAGGGGCCCGGGGAGCTGGGGGGAGAAGAGGAAAAGCGGAGAGGGGTGGGGGAAGCCCGGGCGAACTGGGGAGGGAAAGACCCGGGCGAACCGGGGGGAACCGGGGAGGAGAAGGAAAGTCCCGGGCGAACCGGGTGGAAGAAGCAGAGGAGGGTCCCGGGGACCCCGGGAAGGGAGAGTGCGGAGAGGAGGGGAGGGAGAGGAGGGGAGGGAGAGCCCGGGAGGAGGCGGCGGCGGGGCCCTCGCTCCTCCCCGCGGCAGCCCCGGCCCTGTCCCCGCTCACCCCGCCGGCCGCGCTCCGCCTGCGGCAGCCGCGCTCGCCGCCCTCGGCTGCCGCCCGCCCCGCCACCGCTACCGCTGCCGCTGCCGCCGCCGGGCCCGCCGCAAAGCGCATCGAGCGCTGCACGACACCGCCGCCCAGGGAGCGCAGCCCTGCTTTACGGCAGAGGACGTCAGGGAAGGGAGCGCGCGCGCGCCACGTGAGGCAGCGGCGGAGCCATGAGGCGGCCTAGTGAGAGAGGGGCACCGGGGACGGGGGGTCGAGACGGGAAGGGGGGGAATGGGGCACTTGGAAGCGGGGGGGGGGGGAAGGGAATGGAGCACTGGGGTAAAGTGGGGGCACCGGGGGAAAATGGGCACCGGGAACGGGGGGGAGGGAGAAGAGAGAGGGAGTGGGGCACCGGGAACGGCGGGAGTGGGGAGACGAGAGGGAATGGGGCACCGGGGGATGGGGGGGAATGAGGGGGGCAGGCATCGGGCCCCGGAGAACTGGGGGGGGTGGCGAGATTGCGGCACCGGGGCTCAAGGGAATGGGGGGCGGGGCGGAACCGGGATCAGGGGGGTTGGAAGGAGGGCGGGAATGGGGCACCGGGACCGGGGGAACGGCGTGGGAGGGTTGGGTGGGAGGATCGGGCAGCGGGGCTCCAAAGAAGCGGGAGGGGTAGGGGGCTGGGGGAGGAACGGCTTGGGGAGGGCGTGATATCGGCACCAGGACTCGAGGGAGCGGCGACAACCGAGCACCGAGGCTCCAGGGAACGGGGCTACGGGGGGCAGCAGTCGGGGAACGGCAGCCGGGGGATTGGTCTCTGGGACTGGAGGGAACAGCAGGTGGAGGAGGGAAAAGAGAGGGAATGGGGCACCGGGAAACGGTGGCAGCTCGGCCCCTTCCCCGGGCCCCGCGGGCAAGCCAGGAGCTGGCGGTGATGAGCGCGGTGCCTTGCAGAGCTGAGGAAAGCCAGCAAGAGGCTGACCTGCCATAAGCGCTACAAGATCCAGAAGAAGGTGGGTGCTGGGGTGGGCGGTCTGTCGCCAGTTAAAGCCACGTGCTGATCAAGTTAACACCAGAAACGCTCTTTATGTACATGTTCACAATAAGGATGTTAAAATGGATATTGAGTCAGGAGTGTAGTAAGGAACTTGCTTTCCAGTTACTGTCGGCTCAAGGAAGAGAAAGGAGTGTAGAAAGGTGTGCGGGTATTTGGCATTGTTTTGGGCTCATATCATTAAGCGTAGCTTTACAATGAGACTTTATGCAACCAAAACACCAGTGTAAAGAGAGAAATGTGCCATTTTTTTACTCTGGAAATAGGAGGGACAATTTTTTTTGCCTCAGACTGAGAAAATATTCTTATTCCTGCCTTCAGATCAGAGAACACCACCGAAAAGTCAGGAAGGAGGCCAAAAAACGTGGACACAAAAAGCCCAAGAAGGATCCTGGTATTCCCAGTGCTGCACCGTTTAAGGAAGAGCTTCTACGGGAAGCAGAGCAAAGAAAGCAGAGGGTAAAATAAAATACAGTTTGTAGTAGAGGACAGGAACCGAGATCATTCCTGTCTTAAAGGAGACTTTGTGTGCATGTATCTAGAGGTGCAAACATAGTAGGTTGCAAATGGTCCTAGGAGAGGTGTAGCTTGAAAAATAATATATTTTCAGCATTGTACAGTGTGTAAGAATTTGCTCTTTCATTTTTAACCTTCATTTCATGCTAGTGTATATAAGCAGGCTGGCAGTGTCACATCTAATTCAAATTGCCTGTGATGCCAAGATACATCAGAACGCTAAAAGTTAAGTCCTGGCATTGTGTGATGATACAGAAAGTAAGGATCAGCTGCCTGCAGCGTGGCGTAATGTGGACAGGAGCACAGCAGCCTTACCAGCTGCAATGTGGTTGCTGCATGGCGGTTATTTTGGGGGCTGACTAGTACATGTATTGCCTCTGGTTTTGACGCAATTGAAGGCAACAGTTTTCAGGGTAGAAAGCAAAGAGTTCCCGGTGTCGCTTGGAGAGCCATGATTTCTAGCTAATCTGTCTCAAGAACGTTGGTCAGAAATAAGTAATCAGGGAGAAAGAACAGTTCCATACCACCTTCCAGTCTCTTTTATGTGGCTTGGGTTTTTGCTTGCAATCAGCTTGAAGAACTAAAACAAAAGCAGAAGCTCAACAGACAGAAGGAACATGAAAAGAAGAGGAAACTTGAAGCTAAAAAGAATGCAGCCAAAGTCACGGAAAAAGATGGAAAGGTATGTGTTGGGTATGATTTTATTTCTTTGAAGCTTACGAAGCAATAAAAGTCATCCTGGAACGACATCTTCTTAAGCAGTATGTTACGTGTTCTATTTTCATGCTGCACATGCACAGTATAATACATTAATTCTCAGTTAAGTGATTCCCTTCATTTTTATTTGCATAAAGGAATCCTCTGGCAAATCTAAAGCAATGGCTAAGAAACTGCCGGATAAAAATTCAAAGAAATCATTCTGCAGGGAGCTCAACAAGGTGAGATGCTTCAACTATTTCTATACAGTTTGACGAGACTCAGTAATGAGACCGCTTGTTGTTTCCCTTCTTTGCATTACTGTGCAACTGCTAGACAGTGTAAAGTTTGCTTGTGATAAACTTCAACACTGAAGTCAGGGATTTTAGAACGGAACTGTGAGGGTTTCAGTCTTGCCTGGCATGAGCTACTGAGGCATCCAGCACTTTGAGGCAGTAGATTTTTGGGCCAATGTCGGTACATCCCGAGTGATCAGAGTCCTGCAATAATGAGGTGCTAGTGGATTTCTTGTATTTGGAAGAAAATTATGGAAATTGCTTCAGCTTTCTGGTTCAGGAGAAAGGAGCTCAAACAAGAAGTGATATGAAACCTCACCAATCACTCTGTGAAATTCAACAGTAACTGTTGTAAGCCACAGCTACTTCAGAGCTGTCAAATTGTTTGTCCTGTCTTATTTGAGTCTTCTCTTTCTTTTAATGCAGGTGATTGAGGCCTCAGACGTGGTTCTAGAGGTTTTAGATGCAAGAGATCCAATGGGCTGCCGGTGTCCTCAGCTGGAGCAAGCTGTAACGTGCTCTGGAGACAAAAAGCTACTGTTGGTTCTGAACAAAATTGGTAAGAAGGACAGTTTCCTTGAAGTGTTACTTGGTCACTGTGACACCCTCTGGTACGTGAGCTATGAAGAAGATTTTAAAAGGATCTGAGTTTCCATTGAAGACATAAGATCCAACGCTGAGCTTGCTGCCCTACTGAAGGGGTCACATTTCTTCCACCTTTTAGTCTAATTCGCTAAGAAAACACCACAGGCAGATAAATGCGCATTAGCCCTTTTCTTTTGCAATAATTTCTGATGGCACTGGCCAGTCTCAGCCAAATTTGACAGAATTTAAAGATCTTACGATTTTTAACATTGGTGTGAACGTCGATGAGTGGGCAGAGGTCACAGTGCAAGTCCCACTGAGGCAATGGTGAGTGAGGGATCAGCAAATCAATGCAACAGTTGTATTTGAAATTGGGCTTTGGGACGTATTTTCCCTCTACTGTCGTTGTGTGAAAGAATCTGTGCAGAAGCAGGTGAAACCAGCTAAGAAGGCTGGGAATTAGATACTGAGTTACCAGCTTAAAAAAAGGGAAATACCAAAGCGACAGCAAGAGCAAAGGGTGTTGTATTAGAGTAACCTTAGCAGGGATGATGGGATAATCCTTCGCAGAACATCACTCTCTACCATACAGATGGTACAGAGTCTCCTAGCAGGACCCCAGCATTAAAAACCTGATGTCATCGTGGTCTATTCTGCTCAAGACAGAAAATAAAGACCAAAACTTGCAACACTGGGTGCCTTTTGGGAACGTACCCAGTACTTTAGTTACTAGAGTTTTCAGCCAAGCATTGTTTGTTCTAAATAAACATGAAATGAAGAAAATGCATCCTGGTTCCTGATTAGACATTACATTTCCTCCATACAATGACATTTAAGATTCAAAGTAGTGAAAGGACTGTGCCCTTTTTTTTTCTTCCAGATTTAGTGCCAAAGGAGAATTTAGAGAAATGGCTGAATTATTTGAACAAGGAGTTTCCAACAGTTGCTTTTAAATCAGCAACGCTGATGAAGGACAAGACTATGGTAAGAGCGCTCCAGGCTTTCTCATGACGAAGTTGTATGTGTTTGCAATTGCTCCGTGAAAAGGACACTCCTGAGAACAGTGCAGAAACTGCAATGTAGAGAGTGGGTTTTGAAATTGAAGCCTCAAGTGAGTTTGCAGATTTAAGGATTCTACAGTCTGAACATACAAGGTTATTCTATGGTTACGTAACAAATCTTCTGTACAGACTGAACTGAAATCACAAGCCATGATTGTGGTCATGTCAGGTCCTTTTTCTCCTAGTAGTTTGTGCTGACCTTTTTACTGTATCTTGTGAGACTCACCAATTTCTTATTAAACTAATTCCTTTTGTTAAAACAAGACAGTAATGTCTAACAGAGGGCAAGAGTTGGAAACATTGTAGTAGATCAATTAATCAAAGCATTTGTATTTATCTTCCTGAATAGCTCCTGACCAGGTTTTGGGTTTTTTTTTTGTCTTTGAATCCTTAGCCAGATCAGTTCACAAAAAGACGTGCACGTGTTGATTTATCGAGAACCACTGAATGTTTTGGAAGCAAATGCCTTTTGAGAGTCCTTCAAGAATATGTCAAGACTCAAAACAAAGCCATTCAGGTTGGAGTAGTAGGTAAGCGATTGGAGAGATGAGGAGTTTCCTTCTCCTTCCATAAAGCTTTGATATCTTGTATTATAAATCGGGTAAAACAACTAACACATGAGTTGCTAAGAGGCTTCCTAACACTTTCATCTAAGACTCCCTACTGTAGTACTTTAGTTGACAGCGATGTATGTGGCACTTCCATGCACGTAGTCCGCAAGGCACATTGTGAGGCCTTACTTCATGGTTACCACTCAGCTTGCACTGCCTTCCTCCTATCACGTAAGATTTGTGGTGTAACATTCGGTGAAGTCTTTTGTGTCCCTTTTATCATCAGTGTGAGAAATGAGGATACAGATTTTGTCTTACTTCTGTAGTGAAGACTTCAGATCCAACTCTGATCTCACGCTTAAGATGTACTTAACTAAGGACACCTGGAAGAAGTAGCTTTGATCAGTGTTACAAAAGCTGAATTTTCTTATTTAACTTACAAGAATTTATGTGTTTTTATTCAGGTTTCCCTAATGTGGGAAAGAGCAGCATAATCAACAGCCTTAAAGGAGTTCGTGCTTGCAACGTTGGCCTAGCAAGAGGCGTTACCAAGTAAGTCCGATTACCTTGAGTTTGTGTACAATTTCTGTCCATTAAGGGCAAACTGTGCCCCTGTGTGCAGTCTGAAATTCAGTTTGCCAGGATGAAAGGTATTGATTTGTGTGAAGGAAGTTGTCACAGGGAACATTGTCTGGTTTTGTACATTGAGATTTCTGTCCTACCCAAAGCAGATGATGAAAAAGCACTGAAGCTGACTCTGTGTGGAGCACATTCAGTCCAACGCTGAGCTTTGTGCCTTGCCTTCCTCACTGTTACCACTCCGTTGTGGTTAATTTATCTTTCATCTACTCACAGTGCGTTTCTCTCTAAATAGGTCCGTGCAAATTGTGCACGTTGATAAACAGACAAAGATGCTGGACAGTCCAAGTATAATTGCAGATCCTACCAACAGCAGCTTGGCTCTGGCCTTGAGAAGCATTATAGATACTGAAAAATCGGACTCGGCAGAGGTGCTTGAAGGAGCAGATGCTATTCTAAATCACTGCAATAAACAGCAGGTGAGCTCCATCTTTTTCCGCACCTGTCACTGCCTTTGACTTCTCTGTAGGTTTCTTAGGCCAATAACCAAATTTCACTTCACTTCAGCTCGTTCTGGTAGTCTTTAGCACTGCTTTCACCTAACCCTACAGCGTGGCAAACTTTGGCTGGTGTATCCAACGCCAAGAGTGATTGTTCATCCCTACAAAGGGGAGGCAGAAGTGGCACCTTGGGATCCTATCAGTTTTCCTAATGACTTCACTGATGTTTAAAAAACCCTGCTTTTAAGATCTCATCATGGTATCGCAGAGTGAAAAATGAGGATATTCTGATTGCCTCCTATTATTACAGTGAAGACCTCAGATCCAACTCTGATTTCACTCTTGCTTCAAGTAGATTGACCTAAGCTTGATTCCATTCAGTTCTGTGATAAAAGTATTTTCATGAACCTCTCTCTCTACCCCACTGCCATGGGCGAGTGGCAGATGAATTTGTTTATGAAGTGAGCATTTTGCTTTGTAACAGTTACTGCCCCGTGCAAGAGAAAAATGGCTCTTCACAGACTTGCTTATGCTTTTTGTAACCCAATTTGATTTGCTCTTTTATTCCCAAAACTGTGAGGAAAAGTGGGTATCTCTGAATGCATCATTTCTTTTGTACTAGGTAATGATACGCTACACTATGCCAGATTTCAGGAACACGGAAGAGTTTTTAACTTTGCTTGCTCAGAAAAGGGGTGTGCTGAAAAAGGGGGGTGTTCCAGATGTAGAGAATATAGCGAAATTACTGCTGTGTGACTGGACAGGGTACGTACACTATGAATTCTGCTTTATAGAATGTATCATAGAATGGTTTAAGTTAGAAGGGACCTTAAAGCCCATCCAGTTCCACCCCTCCCTGCCATGGGCAGAGACACATCACACTGGAACAGGCAGCTCAGGGCCCCATCCTCCTTACCTTTTTCACACTGTTAACCCAGAAAGCAGAAGCTCTGAGTCTCGAGAAGCTCTCGAAAGGGAGAGGCTGCTTTTTCCTTTTTCATTTTCTTATAGTTTTACTTCGGTAAAGGGACCTGGATTGGGTAACATACTGAGAACACCATCCATGGATCATTTGCTAGAGAGGTGAAAGATACATGGAAAGAGTCAAAGCACATTGTGTGTAATTCCATAGCCAGTTTGCTGACTTCTGCTGTAACTCCATTAGGGGAATTTGCCTTCCTCTCAAACACACGAGTCAGTGTTGTCTTTTTTTACAGACAAGAAAGGCTAGGGCGTATTTTCTGTGGAGATTTATAGTGGTTCCAATATTCTGAGACTGGGAGTAAATGTAACTCAGAGTCAGAAATCACGTGTGACTGTTCCCCAAGTGGTTCAGCTGCTTTTACAGCTTATGATTTTACACGCAGATGATTTGTGTAACAAAATACAGTTTCTTTTTCCCCCTCAGGAGTGGGCTGTCCACTCAATACTGTTAAAATTCAGTCACATTTAAATAGCTGCCTAACCGCCCGTAAACGATAATAAACGAGCAGTTAGGTTGAGGAGTGAGAAGTCTTTGTGCTGGGATTTATTTTTAAGTACAGGGATTTAACTGTGTTATTTTTGGTTGGTTTTTAATGCTGATATTTTATTTTCCCAGAGCTAAAGTAAGCTACCACACACAACCCCCAGAATCTCCGAGACCTCCCCCATACCTTACAGAAGACAAAATAGCTGAAATGCGGGACTGCTTTAATTTAAAGAAACTAGAAGAAGAAAACACCACCACTGTTCAAGGTAGGACTGTCACTATTGCGCTGTGGTGGTAGTAGTTTCGGTGCGAGATTTCAAACGGAAGCCCTGTTGGCGTTTATGATAGCTTTGCCAATATGCAGCGACTATGAACCTTTTAAGAAAGAAATATCCTGACACAGTAGAACAGCACCCCTGCTAGTTTTGAGTTTCTGCTCACCTGACCTACCCCCCCCTAAGAAGGAAATGCTGGCAAAGAACACTGGAAGAGCACAAACACGAAATATGTTTTATTCAGTCCAATCTGTACTCAAATCCAAGTCTTTGAGCTCCTCCTAGGAGGAGTCATAGACAGTTGTTCTCAGAGAACTGTTCTACCTGCTAATGTGGGAGTGCTGCTGTGTGGAAGGGAGGGGCAGGACTGTCTTTCTTTAGCCTTGATCTCAAGTGGCTGTTCTCTCAGGGGTACGCATCACTTCCAGTTCTGACAGTGACTTAACAGACACTTCCTATCGTTTTCTCAGCTGTAAAATCCCCCAGTCCGTCAAGCAGCATCATTTTCCAGTCAGATGGAATGACAAATGGGACAATAGAGGAACATAAAGTGATAGAGGAGGCATCGGAGTGGGAAAACTTAGAAACAAGCAAGGAGGAAGAGGAAGAGGAGGATTTCACAGAAAGTGATGATCAAGATGAAGATGAAGAAGAGGAGGATGTTGAAGAGGTAAATCAGGGTTTCATTAGGCTTCTTTTACCTGTTTAGATCCTGACACCAAGTCAGGATTAAGTATGCAGCCCGTATCTTGCTGTAAACTGAGAATGTGTAGGCACTGTGGGGCCACCAGGAATAACAAAAAAAGTCTTTCTTGTGGAGATAAGAGTTGGGCTTTTCTGCTTAATTAAGGAAACAACATTGCTCTAAGCCAGTTGTACAGCAGTGTGTTCCTGACCAGCTGTATATCAAAGGGGATGCCTTCGTCAGTCTCTGTTGAGTTTCATGTGCGTGGGAGACTTCATTAGTGATGTCTGAATAAACACGTCTGACCCCTCTTACTTGTAGGAAAGCAACGTTCCGGTCACCAGGAAAGCAAAGCCTGGAAAACGACAAACGAGTCCTACAAATTCAGAAAAGCAGAGAGCCGGTCAGTATTGAAACCCCTGTCTGGAAACAGGCTCTAGTGCTGCAGCACCTGCACTGGTTTCACTAACGTGATTTTCTTTCCTCAGAAAGCGAACATTCCAATTCACTGTCAATCAGCTTGGATAAGACAGCAGATGAAGATGATGCTTACGATTTTAATACAGACTATGTGGAATGAATTATGGGTAGAGACATGGTTTGGAGACTCATTACTTACTGCCTCTCTGAACAGTCAGGAAGACGTGTGCTGCGGTGGAAATTGGAGGAACGCTGCATACCAGGGCTACTGCAAAGTCACAGTTATTACTGTGTCAAATAATGTACATAATATTGTATCGCCCTTGATCACCCCAGATTCTATACAAGTCTAGGAAACTTGACTGCATTCAGCTTTTAAATCCTAAACTTCATTTCCTGTATTAAAAAGGCCTATTTAAAAAAATTCCTAGTGGACTGAGTTAATCTGTTCACTTCTCCGTATACAAAGATGTTTCAGAAGGATTTTCCATTGGCTTTCTAGTCATGTTTGAGCAATTAAGTTTTGAGGTAAATTTTCATCCTCCATATAATGGAATTGTTTCTCCTAGAGGATCACAGATGCTGAACCCCAGACCTGTGCTTAGGTAAAATACCCCTGTCTAGCTGAAATAAGTTGCATTTTCTAGCAAACCTTTACATGTTCAGAAGTTCCACTGGGAGAGGCAACAGGTGATGATACTGGTGATCTGTCTCCCCTGGGGAACAAACTGCTTGTTCTTGCTGTGCTCTTAAACAAAAGATGTACTTTTTTCCTATAAAGGAAACACTTTATAGGTCAGATGAAGGTTAGCATCATCGTCATTTACCCAAAGTCTGAGTCAACAGGTTAAAATTAGCTTTTATTTTTGAACAAAGTTTTCTCCACCACTTCACAAAACACGTTTTAGTGTTCACTGGCAGTTAAAAACACTTTGCATAGTGAAATAATACTTGAAATCATCTTTCAAAAAAAAAAACAAGACTCAATTTTGCAGAATTCTGCAAGAAAGACACAGAGATGGTCAGGAGATTTCATGCAGGAAAGGGTTGTTGATGAAACTATTTCACAGGACAAGAAAACAAAACAAAACCAGAACAAAACCCAAGCAGCTCTTAATTACAGTACGTTGCTGTGCAAGTTTGGCATGGTGCAAGGACCAGCAGCAGTTAGAGTTTGATCTTATCAAGTGTTTCTTCCTGTAGCTGACAAAATGCCCCTCCTCTAGCAGACTGGTAGTCAGGAGGAGAAGCACCCAACAGACAGAAATGAACGAACCAAAGTGCTCCTTTGTGGAGATCCTCCCTGGCGCTGTAGAGCTGCTGGAGTAACATCTGTCATACAGGCGAGAGGCCTCCTCTGGACCTGTGCCTCTGGCCTGCACGCGAGCGGGTGCACTGCCGTGTGCTCCGAGGCCAGGGCTGCTCTGGGATACAAGTGGGCTAAAAAAAAAACCGTTCTGCTTGGCTCCAGAAGTTTCCTGAGAGAATGCCATCAGTCACCCAGATCGACTCTACTTCGCCTCATAGGCTTCTGCGCGCCTGCGGATCAGGCTGAACTTGCCCGTAGGGTCAGGGATGTACCACTTTTCCCAGACTTCAGCGTATGAAGCTGTTCTTCCCCATGGTTTGAAATGTCCATTCCAGTGCAGCAGCTTGGCAGCTTTCACAAACTGAGGCGAGTACCTTTTTCCAGCACTAGACCCTGTTATTGGAAACAAGCATCAGTGCCTGAAATAAAGGCAGCAGAAACACCAACATATTTTAAGTTCAAAACAAAGGATTCTAACAAAATCTTGTCTTTTATAGAGAAAGGAAGGAGGCAGAAACGAAAAATGCAATCGGGTGCAACTAAGTGCCACTCTGATCTGTCTCGGTATCTTTTCACGTACTGCCTTAACTTCCAAGTTCTCTAAAACCCCATTTATACCCAGATGTATTCCACAGTGGTTCCCTGGAAATGAAACCTAAGAAAGCTCTTCCAGCACTGGGGTTTGACCAGCAGCAAAACAGATCTGAATGTCTGTTCTTCTCGACAGCCTTGGAGGAAGCACTTGGGATCACTTTGGATACAATATATATGTTGAAAAGAAAGGAAAATGAGAATTTGAGAGTAAGTCAATTCAAGAACTATCCTCCCTCACAGTTTGAAACAGAACATGAAGGATCGGGCTCACAAGCCCCAAGATGGTATTGCCGTGTTTCTTACACAAGATGTTTTCTTACAAGATGCAAAGCCGTGTTTCTTAAAGAACAAGGTATAAAATAAGGGAAGAAAAGTCCCATTTGCTCCAGCCACAGACCTGGAAAAACACACTGTGGGAACAGCGTCACAAGTGTTTCATACCTACCGAGATGCCGGACGTTCCACATGGGATCAATACTGGAATGTTGCTTGTAAAATACAATTAGCAGTGGAGGTGTCGTGATGCTGCCAGACAGAGTCCTACTGTAAAGTTCCTCTCTGGAAGAGAAGGTGAAGAGAAGTTGGGAAAAGATGCTTGTGTGGCCCTAAATCAGTGGATTTTTACTTGCAGCTGCATGACGGGAATCCACGGATATATATATACACAGCCCTTCAATTAACAGATAAATGCCATCACCATAACCCAGTCCCTGCCCCTGGGATACTTACGCTACATTCAGCGCCATCCACTTCTCCAGTTGCTGAGTGATGTTCTGTAATTTCCACTCTGTCAAATTGGCAACAAAAACGCCTGGATTGAAAGAGCAGGTGTTGGCTTTCATGGCAAGCTTTCGGATGGTTTCTTTTTTGTAATCCAGAAACCCAATGTAATTGTACTGGAAAAAGAGTAAAAATTAGCTTTAAATATGGCCAAATAACTATTTAAAGAAAAATTTTTTCACAATCCCCAACAGACGAGTGCAACTTGATGTTGTTAAAGTGAGTTCTTTAAAACAAAAGAAAGAAAACTTACGAGGTCTGGCGTTTTAAAACTACAATTACATAAACTACGTATTTTAAGGAATGCTGCATGGTCTTAACATTACTTTATTATTAATATGGTTCCACTTGTAGAAGAATAATTTTCTATGTACTCTCAGATGAAAAACTCTCCCTCCAATGTCCTAAGATTTCCTGCTGTTCCACACTGGGAATTGCTCTTTATAAAGAGCAGTAAAAATACAAAATGCTTTTACTGTGCCTAAACAGAAACTGCATCATTTGTAACCCAAACACCAGAGTAAATTGGTGTGTGGGTAGGGACAGTCATACCTTCGGGTTTGCTGCATTTGGAAGTTGACCTGCAAGAACGTTAAGGCCAAGTGCCTGTTTCTGAAGCTTGAGATCTCAAGGAACTGTTACCACTGAATCAGAATAAAACTAACCTGATTGCCTGCTCCACGGACAGCAACTTTATTAGTGGTTGAGTCACAATCATCTGAAAACGCAGCTGCATGTCCAGGTTTCAGTGGAGTGTTGTAAAGTTCAAGAATGTCATCTGGAAAATGGAAGGAAAGCACAGAGAAATTCAAAGCAATCCCGATCAAGCACTGAATGGCTTTTTGGTCACTCCGCTGCTACAGCAGATAAAACCACTTGGTTTAATCCAACTCCTTCATATTTACAAGGTTTTTACATCTCTCCTTTGAAGGAGAAGTGTTTGGTTACTGTAAGAGCTGGCATGCTGACCTCCGCGCAAGGCCAATGGCAAGAGGCTAAGAAAAGGCTCCATACCTTGCACTATCACATCATCATCCACATAGATGACCTTTTCGGCATGAGGCACCAAAGTGGGCAAGTAGAATCTTGCAAAGGTTAACTGAAAACAAGAGAAGGGATGAACTAAATGAACAATTGTCCATATAAACGTGAAATCAGATGATATTACTAGCACTTATCTATAGCATTGATGCCCAAGACATCTGTCAAGGAAGTAAAAGAAGCAGCGATATCCTTAAAAGTTATTTAAAATAAACAGGTTCCATCAGTTTCTGGTTTCCTATGAATCTTTGCATTGATAAACTAACTTGAGAACTGGCTTGTACATGGAGAAATAGGAAATTCTAATATACATGTAGTATCTCTGAGATGCTGACATGCTTGATGTACACGTGTCTGTGTTCACTGTAGCTCACACCAAAAAGTAATACTGGCATGCACGCGTAGATACTCAAATCCATCCCCCACCAGGTAAAAACTTGATGAAATTTAGAAATCTGATTATGAAAAATTCTTCTACTCTAACAGATTTGGTTTTGATCTCTAGTTGTGTTCAAAAGCCAATATAAAAACATAGTTACTAACTACTAATTGCAAAAAAAACCCCATCCTCACAGGTTTTAAGGTGTCTGCCTTTTGAGGATCCGTTTGTACTTTCCCTTCTAAGACACGGGGGTCAAAATCCAAAATGCGGTATCTCACATTTTTCAGAGCAGTTTTACTGAGCCACAGCCTGCAAACAGGAGAAAGGCACAGATTTTGTTACATGAGAGAAAATCAAATGAGAAGCAAGAGATCCAGTTGGCAGCGACACAGCCCTTGATGCAGCCCCTCATTTCCCTGCCCTACAAACACAGAAGATAACGCGTGGCTGGTGGTGGTGGTGCCCTGGGTGGGCCGCAAGGCATGCGCGCTGCCCGCCCCCGGCACGGCTGGGGCACACAAAAGGTAGGCGGGGGCTTCTGATTTCATTAGAAATTCCTGGTCCCATTATTACAAGTCCTTCACAAAAAGAATCTGAACGAATCTGGGTAAAAATCATAGAATCAATCTAGAAAAATGGAGACATTTCAGTGCAAGCCTTCAAATTGCGTAGATAAAACGCAGAAATTAACTTTTACAACCCCTCTACCAACAAACTCCAACCCCACTGGTTGGGTATAACCCCTCTGGAAAAGATGGCTCTCTTCCATCCCTGAAACATGACCAGAAGGAATGACTGTAGGCCCTCCCCAGCAGTCTTGTCAAACTCTGCAACAAGCAGCAGCAGATAGGACCGCAAATAATTCAGAGGAGAGCAGTGCCAGGAAAGCCAACTCCTCCTCTTCTCAGAGGTACTTCAGTTTTACAGCATTGGGGGAATCTAACGAAAAGATCGTTACCTCAAGTGATCCACGGTATCATTCAAAGTAACAATATGGAAAACCACGTTGGATCTGGTGTTACGGTAAATACTGTTCATGGCTGCAATCGCGCCCCCGAGCCGCTCATCTGATGCTGCAATGACCACAGAAATCTCCTTATCATTCCTTCCATCTGCCAGCCTCTGGGGAACTGCAGGGATGAAATCGATAGGCTGAAGTCCAAGCGGATTTGAATCTGTGGAGCACAAACGGCATCACGTTTTGTTTTATGCAAAAGAAACATCTATGACCATGCTAAAATTCCCAACACCTTCAAGTAGTTCTACTATGCAAGCACTTGGCTGTCTCCGTTGGGGTGTGGATTACAGTGTGCCAGTATCAAACACCAAATACAGCCCCGGCTCTCGAGAATCCAAGATGTTAATGAATGGGAAAACATCACACTGACAAATAATGACATACATTTAAGTGTACGTATTCACACGCACCACAAGAAGGTGCTAAAATGAGGCTTAAACTAGAGTAGGGTGCTTGTACCCTTGGTCATGGCTTTAATCTCACGGACTTTAATCTCACCGACTCCTAAAGCCGGAGGGAACCCTTACAGCTATCTTGCCTGGCATCCTGATCAAGGAAAGTCTTGCTGTTGCGATTGAAAGGACAGCAAGAACAGACAAACCCACCGAGATGAAGTTCCTTGGGTGTAACAACAGGAAAAGATTAATTCGTAAAATAGTACAAAAATTATAACTTGTTATGCAAATGATTTGTCATTATCATACACGTTACCCCAGCAGCATCGCAGTTTCTACCTGGCCAGAGCACGTGCTTTCACACGAGTCTTAGAAGAAATAATATTTTTGCAATTAAAATAAAACCCAACATACCTGACAGCTCCTGTTTCAAGAAGTCACTGAGGCCCAGGAAGTTATGATGAAGAACTAGCAAAAATATGACAACAGCCACTACAAGGATGGAAATGTTCACTGAAAATTTAGAAGAAAAAAGGTTATCAGTGTAACCAAAGGAAGATCAGGAAACTCAGAAAAGAACAAAAGACATTTTAAAAACTTAGATGCACACAAATACAATTACCTTTCCTTAGTGTCATTTTTCTCTTGTTATTTTATTTATTAGCATAAAGTTCCTGCAAGAGAGAAAACGGAGCAGTCAGTTCCTACTCCCAGCATGTGCCTACATGAGACATAGCACCCTCCCATCCCAAGGGTCAAAACAGCTTCCAAATGTGATGTTTCCTTCTCTTTAAGAGATAAAATTCTATGGCATATTTTAATAACTGGGTATGGTATCTCAGTAAGAAGATATCCAAAGTAGAACTCAGGGATAAAAAGGGAGACATACAGATCTTGATAGGAAAAAAACCAACTCCTCCTGCCAGTCACAAGTGATCTAAAAAGAATCTGGAAAATTACTTATGGTTCCTTTGAACCAATTTATTTAACTCTCTGAACTGGCACCATCCCAGCAATCAGGCAAATGATCATCCATTTCCTTCTATACTTAACTGTGAGGGTTTGGCAGGACCCAGTGGTCATAAGAGTTTAAGAAACGGCATTATACATTTTCAAAACCATGAGATTCTCTACGAAAAAAAATGTAAAAGAATATCAGCTGAAGAGTCATCCCAGGAAGAAAAATCACAAAAGCGTGACAGAAGGAATTGCCATCGTGTTACAGATGGGAGTAAATGTACAACACGATGATGCAATTTGGAGATGCAATTCAAACACGTGTACCCGTCCGTTGTTTAACGGTGACTGTGCAAGGCAGTATGAGCGCCAGGCACCGCGGGGTGGGAGGCAGCTCTCGGGTCACACACAGAGCAATTGCCCCGTAACAAGAAGCACAATTGAAGAGCCAATGACAGCTGTACACTGAAACACTCGCAACAGCTCCAAACTAAGACACCGCAAACCGCGCTGTGACTGCTGTGTGTCAGACAGAAGCACCTCCTGCCCGCTGCTGCATTTCTCCCGTGGGGAACACGCATTTATTGAGCTCTCGGCCCCGGGCACGACTCCCCAGGGCTCTCCCCAGCACGGGGGGTTCTCCCGGGCCCTCCCGAGGGCAGATTCCCCCCTCACCCTGGGCACGGCTCCTCCCCAGTCCCTGCACGAACGGCTTCCCCCAAAGACACCGCTCCCCGGCCATCCTCTCCATCACGGCTCCTCCCGGTCCCCCCCATCACAGCTCCCACCAAGGGCGCGGCTCCCCCCGCTCCATCACGGCTCCCCCTGGGCCTCCTTGCTTCCCCCGGGCACGGCTCGCCCCCCGCCCCCGGTTCCTCCAGGAACGGTTCCCCCCGGTTCCTCCCCTCCTGTCTCCCCTCAAGGGCACGGCTCCCTCTCCCAGGGCTCTGAATCACGGCTGCTCCCGGGACCCCCGGGCACAGCTCCCTCCCGGTCCCCAACAGCTCCCCCGGTCCCGGTTCCCTCCGGTCCCCCCTCAGCCCCGCTCCTCCCGTCCCGGTTCCGCCCCCGTCACCTGCTCGGCCGGACACGGCGGTGCCCGCGGGAGGCGCAGCGCGGCGGGCGCCCCGCTCCGAGGCCGGGCGGGCGCAGCTCCCCCCGCCACCGCCTCCAGCTGCCACCTCGGCGCGCGCCGCGCGGGCCGCGGCTGCCCGCGCCGATGCCCTAATGGCCGCGAGGGGCGGAGGCGGCGCAGCCCCCGTCCCGCCGCATTCACGGGGCTGCGGCAGCGGCCGACGGCTTCGCGAGGAGAGCTTAGCCCTCGGGCGGGACGCGTCTCCCCCGGGCTGCTATGTCAGGCGTTGATTCCAGTCAGGCAGCAGCGCGGCCACCTCGCTCCTGCTCGCCCTCAGCCAGGGGTCCTGAGGGTGCTACTGGATGGCGACGCGGCGTGGCGGGCGCGCTTCCGGCCAGCTCAGCAGCCGCTTCCGGCGCTCGGCTGCGCGTCCCGAGGGCTCGATTCCTCCCGCCCCCGAGCACCGGGGCTCAGCTTCGTGCCCAGCACCGGCTCCTGCACGGCCGCGTCCACCTCCGCGCAGCGCCGCCCCGAGGCACCCACCGAGCCCGAGAGGAGCAGGCCGAGACGCGCTCCCGCCGCCATGCTGCACATCTTCCGCTCCATCCCCACGCAGATGGTAGGGCAGCCGCGGCGGGGCCCGCGTCCTCCTCTCTTCCCCCTCTCCTTCCCCTCCCTTCGCCCCCCGGCCAGGGGCGGCTGCGCGGGAGGAGCGTGTGCTCCGCCTTATGTCGATTTGGCGTCTGAAAACGGGAGCTTTACGGTGCTGTAAAGTGAAGGTGGGAACGGAGAAACTGTATCCCAAGCTGTGTCCAAGGCAGTGGGACGAGGGAGGGGATTTGGCCCCTCCAGTCCACTCTGGTGAGACCCCACCTGGAGCCCTGCGTTCAGTTCTGGAGTCCCCAGCGCAGGAAGGACATAGAGCTGCCGGAGCGGGTCCAGAGGAGGCCACGGAGATGATCCGAGGGCTGGAGCACCTCTGCTCTGAGGACAGGCTCAGAGAGTTGGGGTTCAGCCTGGAGAAGAGACCGCTCTGGGGAGACCTTAGAGCAGCTGCCAATAACGAAAGGGGGCTTATAAGAAAGATGGGGAAAACTTTTTAGCGGGGCCTGTAGTGACAGGACAAGGGGTAATGGTTTTAAATTGAAAGAGAAGTTTAGACTAGATATCAGGAACACTTTTTTGCTGTGATGGAGGTGAGGCCCTGGCAGAGGCTGCCCAGAGCAGTGGGGGCTGCCCCATCCCTGGAGGTGTTCAAGACCAGGTTGGATGGGGCTCTGAGCCCCTGATCCAGTGGGAGGTGTCTCTGCTCACTGCAGGGGGTTAAACTGGATGATCTTCATGGTTCCTTCTAACCCAAACCATTCTATGAAACCCCTCCATGCTGTGCTGCCCGTGTTGCAGACAGCCAGGAGGTGAAATGCTTTTAGTGGGAGACACGGTTTCTGAGGTCACGCAAACACAGGTGATGCACAAGTCACGTTGTCTCGAGCCTGTCTCGAGCCTGTGGCGTTACAGCTTTCCCACAGTGACACTAAGCTAACCACAATCATATTTTGAGCTTGTATTATGCGTCCTGAACAGACAGACCTTGCTTTTATTTTTAGAAGATGTGGGCAAGACCATAGGGGGATTGTTAAGTAAATTAAGAGGTGAATTCTTCTGCATGTGAAATCCAGACACTGGAAGAAAAATAATTCCAGTCTTGTTTGAACGTTGAACAAAAAAGCTGAAAGCCTGGTGCTCAAGCTGACTCCAGGCTGTAGCCTGAAAGAGTTTAACTGGTAGGTTTATGGTTTGGGTAACTGACAAAAAAACCTTTCTTTCCACAGGACTACAAGGGCCAAAAGTTAGCAGAACAGATTTTTCAAGGAATCATTCTTGTCTCTGCAGTGAGTATCCTGGAACTGTGGGTCCCTTAAGGGACTTTATCGTTTATTTGCCTTAACTGGGTCACTAAAAGCTTTAAGCAATATCAGAGGGGCTGTCATGGATTGAGACTTCTTTCAGTCTTTTGCTTTCATTATTGGCCTAAAATTTTCAAAAGCAAGATTAGAAAGATGTACAAACTGTGCTTTTGAAAAACCTGCATTGTTCTATTTCACTTCTGCCCCCCTACTCAATCGCAGCAGCAGAAATGGTTTTGTTTATTTAAAGTTTGCCATTTTGGGTTTTTTTTTCAGGTAATTGGTTTCATCTATGGATACATCACTGAGCAGTTTGGATGGACTGTCTACATAGTGATGGCTGGATTTGCTTTATCATGTTTGGTAAGAAATCTTTTCCCAAAATCAGAAAATACACACACTATTTATAACCTGAAATAATCGTTAAATTAAGGGTTTGTCAGCACGGACAAATACTTGCCCTGTGATTCACATTGCTAAAGTGCAGGAAAGACATGGATCTTAAGAGTAAATCCAGAGGAGACCACAAAGATGATTCAAGGGCTGGAGCACCTCCCGTACAAGGGCAGGTTGAGAGAGTTGTTCAGCCTGAGGAAGAGAAGGCTTCAGGGAGACCTTAGAGCAGCTCCCAGTGCTGAAAGGGGCTCCAGGAAAGCTGGGGAGGGGCTCTGATCAGGGAGTGCAGAGATAGGATGAGGGGAATAGTTTTAAGCTGAGAGAGGGGAGATTGAGATGAGATCTTAGGAAGAAATGCTCCTCCTCCTTGCGATGATTTGGGGTCCTTTAGTTGTTCTTACTTAAACACCACTCTGCAGGGTACGATGTAACCTCTCTATAGACGTCTTCATAGCATGAAATTGTATGGACTTTTAAGACTAATCAATACTGTAGTCAGGGAGTGAGGTTTCTCTAATAGGCTGTACAAAACACTTGTCTAGCATCTTGATTCACCTGTTCTGACTTCATTCCTTTTTTCTAAGCTGACACTGCCTCCGTGGCCGATGTACCGCCGCAATCCTCTGAAGTGGCTCCCTGTCCAGGAGTCGGGAACAGAAGAAAAGAAGCCAGCAGACAGAAAGCCAAAGAGACACGCTAAAAGCTAAAAAATTGTGATTCTTCAAGCTAATACTTTGTTAATTGCATTTCCACGGGGAGATACTTCTTGTCTTAGTGTTTCATTTTTTCTTACTGCTTTGTATACTATCATGAGTATCCCAAGACCTGCAGAGAGCCTGAAGGCTCTCAACTCCACCCAAAACCCACTGGGAAGGCAGGGCCAGAGGGGATTAACTTCAGAAGGCTACTGGAAGTCACATCTCGCTCAAGCAGGTTAGTAAAAAGCAACACAGCAAACCAATCAAGTATAGTTAAGCTGTTCTCATTGCCTAAAAGATAACACAGCAGGACTTGTCCTGAAATATTTCTAACCGCAGGTTAAAACAACTGGCAGTGGCATCAGGTTGTAACAAGTGCTGTAAAGCAGTACAGACCCCACAGTTCTGAGCAGTGTTAAGAACTTGAAACCATTCTAGGATAGGAGATGGCAGCGTGGCGTTCTTTGTTTAAAATAAATTTGCCTCAGTAGAGAAAGGAACATCTTGACTCTGCATTATACAATGGCTCTCAAAACCTTGTTACTTGAGCATCTGGTGTGTGAGAGGCAGCAGGAGCTGCAGATACTGCACTTTTCCACTACCAGTTGTTAGATCAGTCTTTCCCGTAAGTGCAGGAGATTACAATATTTAAGCAAGAGGCAAGTTGTGCATTTCAAGTTTTATTTTACAAATTTAATTCCCTTTTGACTTCTTTAAAAAAGAATATGCTTTTTCTGTAGGTTGGTACATGATAGTGCATGGGAGTGTGCAGCAACACAAGGCAGATGCAAAGAAAGGGCAAAGCTAAAACGCCTGTTTCTCCAAGTGACCCTGCTCTTGGGCACTTACATTCCTGAAAGGAATTAGTATTTGTAAGGCAAAGGGGTTTCTCCAGCTGGGACCATGGTAACCGTGGCTGTGTTCCCTTCACACCATTTCAGACTTACTTTATCCAGTTACCAAATACTTTCCACCACCATAGTGACAGCCTTAGCAATAGAACACAAAAGCAAAGGCTGTGCTCAAAGGCAGTAGAGCCACCCCCATCAGCACTTCAGCTTGGCATTATAGAACCTGGAGCGCTTCTGGTGCTACAGAAATTAGTAATTGTTTCTCCCTGCTACATTTTCACAGCTATTTGATATAAGAGCTTACAGCCTATCACACCACAGCCTCTGCATAGATTTTACCATATTCAGTGTGTGACCATACCAATAAACCTTTTGTTATGAAAATTCGAACAAGAACATCATCTTTTTTTTACACACTTCCATATACAAAACTTGGTAAGGGTCTCTCTTTATTTCTATAAAAAACAACTTTTTAAAGTTTCACCAAGAGAATAAAAACTAAACTAAACAGTTTCTCTTCTGAGAAAGTGATAGCCTGGTTCACATTTTAACATGAAAAATATTGCTACAAACTGTAACAGTTTTTGCAAGTTCACCTCCTTATTCCAGCAAAGGAAGTCTGCAGATAAACTTGCTTGGCAAGCTGGTCCAGTCTAGCAGTTGAGCTATAAAAGTCTCTTTCTCACCAAGTTCTGGTCAGAACTTCACATTTTCTTCGAGAAATTTCAGGTGCCGTGCCTTCGCACTGTAACTTGCGTACTTGTCTCCCATATGCTGCCGCAGCTGCAGCTATTGAGAACAAAAAAACCCAAACCCACAACATTTATTGACATTGAAAAAAGCTTAAAAAATAAATATATATATATATATCAAAGTGCTGAACTGAAAGCAGCACGAGAAATTTGACAGCATAGATGGGAGGGAATAACAATGGAGGAGTCTTCCTTGTCTGAAGAGTTCCAAACCCTACTTGACAATTTAAGTAGAAATCAGATCCTCACAGGTTAAACTTACCCATGGCGTATTTCATTTGTAACTATGTTTTGAATCAAAGAAGCTGGAAGTATTGCTCACTCGCCTCTATCAGGAACAGACATTAAACTGTTTCTCACCTTCACTTTGGACATAAGGGGCATTGGGCAAAGTCATGTGAAGGCAAAAAATTAGTGTTCAAAAGAAATTGTTATTGAAGAAATAACACAGAGTAAAATCATTCACATACCCTGCATCTTCCACAAACTCTGGCACCAGGGCACAGTTCTAAAGCTCTACTGCCTGAAGAATTTGAGGCTGAATATAGTCCACGTTCAGAATCAAACTTCTTGAGATTGAAAATGACAATGTACTTAGGCCCTTGCCTGCCAGTGACAATATAAATGCCTTTTGGAATTCAGGTTTGCGCTATTATGTCAGTACCTCAAAAGAAGGGGGGAAGTAGAGAGCTTGCTCATTCATCAAGGTTTTTAAAGAAATTAAACAATTTTATCATGAAAGACACTCGCCTCTCTTTTCACTTCATCCTCCTCCTCCATGATGCTGTACACCTTCTCAAGGAGTTTCACTCCCAACCCTTGCACCACATCAGATCTCAAGATCTCAACCATTCTCCTGATCTTGTCAGGAATTGGTAGCATATCTGTTAAAAAATAAAAAAAGAATCAATGCAATAATAAATACTTTCAGTACAGTCAATTTGCATACTGTGTGCAGAAGAAGAACATGGGATGACTGTATCACCACAGGGTTCCAGCTGCTCATTTCCACAAAATAACTTTCTGAATGGGCTAGCTGGAACCATGAGAGCAGCCCTGCGGAGAAGGACTTGGGGGCAAAACTCAACATGAGCCTGCAAAGTGTGCTCACGGCCCAGAAGGCCAACCGTGTCCTGGGCTGCATGAAAGAAGTGTGACCAGCAGGGTGAGGGAGGGGATTCTGCCCCTCTACTCCTCTCTTGTGAGACCTCATCTGGAGCCCTGTGTCCAGTTCTGCAATCCTCAACATAAGGAGATGGAGCTGTTTGAACAAGTCCAGAGGAGGCTACAAGGATCATCCGAGGACAGGCTGAGAGAGGGGCTTGTTCAGCCCGGAGAAGAGAAGGCTCCAAGGAGACCTTATAGTGACCTTCCAGTACCTGAAGGGGCTACAGGAAAGCTGGGGAGGGGCTGTTCATAAAGGCTTGGAGTGATAGGATGAGGGGCAATGGCTGTAAACTGGAGAGGGGCAGATTTAGACTGGACATAAGGAAGAATTTCTTCACCATGAGAGTGGTGAAGCTCTGGAACAGGAGGTGTTCAAGGCCAGGTTGGATGGGCCTTGGACAGCCTGATCCAGTGGGAGGTGTCCCTGCCCATGGCAGGGGGGTTGGAACTGGAGGATCTTTAAGGTCCCTCCAACCCAAACTATTCTATGATTCTATGATAAACACACACAGTGAATCAGAAGCATTCAGATGCCAACTCCAGACAGTGCAAAACCAGTGCAGATAGAATTTGCACCATTAAGTCCCTGTAACTTCTGCAAATAAAATATCTGATCCAATTAAAATGTTTCAGCTTTGAAATGCAGTATCCCTGTCACCCCAAATGGTAGTAAGCAAATACCTGGAGGATCTCATCCTACAATATTTAAGAGTGAGAAAAACCAAAATTATTTACAAAGACGTTTACTTCTCTAAGTACTGTTGAGACTTGAGAAGAAATAAGCGTGGATTGTTTCCTGTTGCCCACTAGCAGTTTTTCTTTGGTTATTGGCAGCTGACAACCATTCATTTAAAGCAATGACAGAGCAACAGACCTGAAGGAATCTCTTCAAATTTTAATTCCTCTGATTCATCAGGCAATTTTCCATGCAAAATCAGAGTGTCCCGATATTTTCTATGAAGTTTAAACTCTGAGGCTGGAGTTGAGGTTACACAGGACTTGTTCTTCTTAGAGTCCATTTTCAGTGTCCAGGTCATCAGCCGCACTAAGTCATTCATTTCGTTCATGCTGCTTTTTCTAGTAGAGGAGAAATAAGGTGTAATTCAGTCACCATTCATGATGCAACTTCTGCCTTGCATTCAGAGGTCTTTCAGAAAGTGTACTGAGGTGCTGCTAAGTGTTCAGTGTTAAATGACTTCCCTGGTGCAGTTTTATCAATAGCAACATCAGCAATATTTCATCTAACAATGGCTCAGAGCTCGTTCACCGAGCAACAATTCACAATCCTGTTGGCTGCTGCTATCTAGGTTGCTGCCCCTGTGACAATGCAAAGTAACATTTTTGAAACACTGCTTACACCGACAAAATCAACAATAAATACAGAGTCATCCACTGTGGGAATGAAGCGTATTGGCATCTTTGAACTCATGTTTTTAATGCATCCTGACAGTATGTGTCCTCTGATGCTGGAAGACTAGCTTTCTGGGAAGCTACAGTTGACAAAACACAGAGGTTCGCAGCCACATATCCCAGAAAGTTCAGCACAGAAAGTTTATAGCCACAGAAACAACAGTTCAATGGAGTTTCTTATCCTTATGCATCACATAATTCTTCAATCATTATGTAGACATGAAGCATGGAAGCAATTCCTGCTGGGTTTTGTTTTCCACTCTAAGTCAAGGTCCGATATGGCAATGAAAACTTGCATGGTATTAAACAAGTACTTACTTCTCCTTGGAATCTCCATCAGACTTGTCTGTAGAGCTTGTGGATGAGCTTAACTCATCATCAGACAGGCAATGGGTTTCTCTCTTTCTCTAAGCGAAGAGGGAATAAATGACAAAAAAATCTAATAGCTGAAAATAATTCATCACTACAGCATGAATTATTGTCTTACATGGGAAAAACACTTTCAGTGTATATATTTTTACAGACTCAGCTTGATAACATTTAAAAGGTGTAACCTTTGGGTTTAGAAACAAGCTAATACACAGGACATCATCAACATACTTTATGAAATGCTTATTTGACTAACATTACAGCTCAGTTAAAAAATTTAACCCCTATAAATGCTTCACCAAGTGCCTCTTAAAACCAATTCATGTATGTTTGTCAGTTCTTAGCCAACTATATTATAAAGTCATTACCCGTAGCCTGTCTGTTGGTCTTTAATACACATTTAAAAATCATATTTACATAAATTTTATCAGTGCAGTAACTTCCTAGCATTCCCTAAATCACAGAGAGATTTTAACCACTTGTGTCTCTACAGTCTTGTGTTCATTGCATGGCGTAATATGCAAAACTATCCCCAGCACAGACACACACAGCTAGTGTGTTCTAACCTTATGTCATCTCAGATTGTGAACGCAGATTACGTTTGTGCATTTAGATACCAGTTATAAGCACACACACGTAGGTAGAACACGCAAAACGCCTTCCACACAAGTGCTGGGCTGAGGAAAATAGAGCCTACGCTTTGAAATTTCAGAAACGTAAAGCAGACTATGGATCTGTAACTAAAGCACAGTTCAGGATGAACTTTTTCCCTCCCAAAATAAAATAGACACTTCACTTTAGAGAGCCCTTAACAATCAATAAGAGATTGTCAGTTTTCATCTCTGGCAGGTGGAGCGAAAATGCACAGTGAGCCTGGCATTTTAAACTGATCTAGCCAAACAAAAAGGTGGACGAGAGATCCGTATACTACCTCAAGACTTATAAAGCAACATTTACACAGAACTGTGCGCTCTTATTGACTGAGAGTTTCTTCCACACAGATCCTTTAAAATATCGCTTTCCTCCCAAATTGCACCTGCACTGATAGATTTCAAAAGCAGATGACCCCAGTTTACCTGAGAAATACTGGGATCTGATGAGGACTGAGCAACTTTAACATGATTTTCCATATGTGATTTTGCTTCAACTACTGCACTATTTGACGCTCGTCTTGCAGGAATCACTGGAAGGATGACATTTTTACAATATTTATAACTTAGCTGCATGTATTTTGAATTAGTTTCATGCTCATGCAAGAATAAGTCTATCACCTGACAGAAGACAGACAGGTAGGTACTCTGCTAAGAGAAAACACTGAAGCTTCTATCTGAAAGGTGCATGAAACGTACATGAAGTGCAGAATAAAGACTCATCACTAAACACAACTGAACATAACTGAATATAAGCAGAAGAATACAGACATGTTAACAGAAATCTTTATTTAACACCGAACTAGAGCCTTAGTGCATCTTTTTGAAGATGTTAGTAATAAACAGGCAGCAAGTTAGAATTTTTTCACAAAGAAGTTATCAGCCTACTTATACACAGAATGTTAACATGCAAACATATAAATTACCAGAGGGAAACATCTCCTCCTGAGACTGTTTCAGCCTCCTTCGTTCTCTTGCTGACAAGGGCCGCTCCTTCAAAAGAAGTTAATTTGATATTAATTAGCAATCACCACAATGGCTTTTGTTATCTGATGACCTATAAGACAAAAAATCCTTTTCAAAAGCCATGGAAGAGAGGGCTATTAGACTGTATGATCACCTAACAAACGCCTAATTATTACAAAATGGTCTTTGTCTATGAGACTAATGTGCACTCTAGAGAAGCAGATCCTGACCTCTCCGGCTCAGCGAGGCAGCTGCTCATCCCGCACTGACCAGGTGCTTGACAGGATTCCCATAAGGCAGGAAGCCACTCTACATTTCCTTACTCACTATGCATACACTCAGAGAACAAACTGCTAAAAATAAAGTGACAGCACTAACCTTTGAAATGGCAACTTGACTGGTTTTGGTGCCGTTTACAGTTTCGGAGGCATCAGCACCATGTTGCTCTGCAGAGCTCTGTGTTGTCTTTGCATTTGCATCAGAAACAAAAGGTAAAGGCCGGGGAGCAGCTGCTCTGAACTTGAAAGAGAAGTGAGGAAGAATTTGTATCTTTCTTAATAAAAGTTAAAGTACTTTGCAATCTAGAAGACATTCTTGCATGGTAAGGCTGGATGCCAGAGGTTTTGGCTCCTACTGTAACCTGTTCACATTTCCCAACCTCATCCTGCCCTCTCTACACCACTGCTTGCTTCCACTTCCCTTCTCTCCATTCCTACATCTTGTCCTCTCCTCCTCCTCACGGACTATTTTTCAGCCAAGGCCTTTGCAACAACTGTCCCCACCCTCAAATAGCAAAACCTAAGAAAAAAACAGGATATCAGACTGAAAACTATCACCCTCCTCTCTATCCTTGTAAAGCTGGTGCCCTTCCACAAAGAAATTTCCCTGCTCAGTGTGGAAGCATCAACAGGAGCCCTATCTTATCAAGATTTTCTTCCTAGAGTTTGCATTCAGAAGCTCAGGGCAGCCGTTATCTGTCTGTTCTGAAGTGCTGATAATCTGCTATCCGCTACAAGTGACCTTACACACAACAGCCAGGAAAAGTACTGTTATATAATTTGTAGCCACAAACAGGGAGAAGTCCTGATGGAAATGGCTAAGAAAGACTGTAGCACAGCAAAGGCAAAGCCCAGGGTTCACTGCATTGCCCTGCACCCATCCAGCACGCCCATCTCATGCCTGTGAGGGTTATTGAGATGCTCAGATTTACAGTTTGCTTCTGAAGGATATTGTGAGTGTTCCACATTTTGCTACCAGTGAAATTATACACATGAAACAAGAACAGTATAAAAAAAAAAAAAACACCCTTTTTAAAAAAATAGGTACCATTTTTAAAGAGTAAAAAAAAAAAGCTGGAGTCTTAAAGGAAAGAGAATTATTTTTTGAGGATCTGCACCTTCTCTGAAGAGACTCCAGCTGGTTCACTTTTCTTTTGCCGTCGTTGCCGTGAGAGAGAAGGTTCACTGACAGAACTATGAGGCCACAAGTGGGATGCAATTTTTTCCTGAGCATCTCCCAAAGCTCCAGGACAGATGTCATCCTAATAAGAAAAGGTATTTTTTTAAAATGTAAACATGCCATTTTCAGATTTACATATGCACGCATTTTTAAAAGAAAAAATATCAGAGGCCACTTTCCGACTTGGACTGCCTCCACCTCAACACATCACAGTTACAACTGCAATAAGCTCTCACTTTACAGAGAGTTATAAAAAATACCTGCTGTATCAGTGTTTTTAAGTTACTAAATCTTCAAAGAAGGACACTTACTTGAATTATGACGGGAACAAAAGGTGCCAGCAGCTTCTCAGTAGAATCCAAACTCTACAATAGATAATGATTTCTCATCAGAAAAGTATCTACGGAAATCTCACAGTAGACTAAAATGCAATTAAAGACAAACACCACCTATTGCCCTGCATCCAAATCAGGGCCAACTTGAGATCAGCCAGGTCTATCTAGAACATAGAATAAAGAAGTTCCAAAACTTCTCTTGCCATCTCCCTTCTCAGCTGCAGAAGAAAATTATTGTTCCCTGTAAAAACAGTATTCCCATCATCCAGCTGAAAGGCTAAAACTGCTTCGCCGTGTTGCCTTTGCAAATCTGAAGCCAAGGCTCCCAACTACTTAAGCTTCTCAGTAAGGGCAGCATCATCATCCTACCTTGGCAGAAAAACATGTGCAGCCGCTCTCTAAACTTTAAGAGCTGGCCATGACTTAAACCTATTTCAAAGCCTATTTCAAGTAAGCATAAATGCATTACCAGGTCATTGTGCTTTTGGTCCTTTGATACAGGCTGCAGGAGTTTCAAAGTGTCATCACCTTCTTCTACAGCATCATCAGAAGACTGCTTAGACTCAACATTTTCAGCTTTAAAAGCCTGGTTTGTTCTTTGCTGCAGTTCATCTTCCTTAGCCAGTGGGCTACTGGATGTTATTTTAGATTTCCCTGGAACATTTACATTCTTTGCTTTGTTATTCTCTGGAACACGCTCACCGCTACGCTCCTCGCTTCCATACTTCATCCTTTCAGATGGGAAGATATCAATACGCACTTCACTCAGTGTAGCTGAGGAGTCACCCACATTGTTCAAATCATTATTGCTTGGTTTTCTTTCCAACTCAACAGCTGGTTTCTCTGAGGGACAAAATTTGGTGGCTTTATGTTTGACAACACAATCCTCTTCAGTCTAGAATTAAAAGGAAAACAAAAAAAATCAATTACCTTTTTGGTATTATGCACATATGAAAGGATACTCTAAGCACCTTAGGAAAATCATTAACATACCAGAGTAAATAAATTAAAATCAATTACAGATTTAGAGCCTCAGAAAAGCCACAACCAATGTTTTAAAAGAGATACAGACTGTATTTGCAAATTATGTATTTCAGGCACTGGTTTATACTCATGCAGTGCAGCTGCTTTTCATCAGGGCCATGAAAGAGAAGTTGTACTCCTTGGGCTCTTCCGTAAGGTAGGAGCCAACAAGTACCAACAGTTTTTAAGACATACTATGCTATACACGGGCAGTATTTCAGCACTGAAAGCTTAAACCCACAATAGCAGATTCACTACAGAAAACAAAACTCATGCACAAGATTAACCATTACCAAAGATTTGTTCTAAACGCTGGGAAAATGCCAACAATAAACCATTTGGGGTTGTAACTATAATTAGTTTTTCCAGTCAAAAACATGTATTTCAAAATGATTGCCACTCATCATCAAATATTTGATAAAATATGTGACCTTAAATGTTCCACAAGTAATTCCCCAGTGACTCACAAATAAGAAACTGGATGTCATTAACATCTTGCAGTTAAGACGCCGCATTTAGTTTTATTGATCCACAGCTGTTTATTTAGGTCCACTCTTTCCTACACACAATTCCTTCCTTAGTATGAATTTTACAAACTTACAAAAACAAAAAAGAAAAAATATGTATCTCACAATTTTAGATTTCCTGGGTTTCTCAAAGGAGTGGTTTTCGTGTGTAATGTTGCTGCTGTGAGATTCAGTCTTTCCTGAGACCACAGAACAAGGATCTTTAGGTTTAGAATTCACCGTTTTCTTATGACTTCTGGCTGCTTTCCTGTAAACAAAACAGAAGTTGCTCATTCACTCACTAGCAACAAGACCTTAAGATGTTTCTTCAGATTATGCTAATAATAATCCATTCCACTGAACATCTTACAGAGAGTATAAGACACTGGGCTTTTTCAACAGATCGTGCACAACATAGTCATTTTCATCCCTATAAAGAGAGCTTAAAAACACCGTTCAGACTCTGTCAGCAATGTACACTTGTTCAGCACAGCACAAGATCAGCCCTCTTAGGAAGCACTAAAATAATTGACCAAATCTGACAAAGAAAAATAATTTTGGCAGTGAATATCAAAAGGACCTTGGTGTTACAGTCTCAGGTGATAAATGGGCTCAAAAGCACATCTTGTGCTTCCTATCACGTCCTTGAAAATATTGCTGCTACTTTTTTCCTCTTAAACTCTTTGGATAAGCTGTGCAATCTCAATCATTCCACAGTTTCACTCTGCATTTGCAGAAAAAACAAATTGCCATTCTAACTCCTACTGTATTTCTCAGAGGATCTAAAGAAACTCACACACACTTTGTAACTGCAGGTAACAGAACTATTTTTATCCTTCTATAAAGAACAGGAAAAGTTGTAAAACAAAGACTAGAGTAACACGAATATTTTGCACAGAATTGTTCAAATAAAAGTATCTTACGCCTTTGTGGCTTCCAAAACCAAAGAAATTTGGTGCTTGATATACGGCTGTCGCAGAATGCTTTTCACACTAGGTCTTTCCTCGGGTTTTTTACTGAGCATAGTGCGTATTATTTCTACCAGCTGTGGGCTGTAATCCTTTGGCATGGGGGGCAGCTGTAACAGGAAAGGGAATTCTGAAATTATTGAACAGATTTGTCAGCAGGGGGCTACTGCCAGGTTATTTAATGCAGGACAGTTACATTCAGCCAGGTGCTTTGTATAGAAAATAGTCCCATCATTCATATCCTGAAAGTTCCCCAAATACTTAACAACCCAAGAAACAAAATAGAATTTCTAAGTGTTTTGTCTAAGAATTTATCATAATTTTTTATAAATATCATCAGTTAAATGTTTATGCCCATTCATCAAACTTTAAGTAAAATAAATCCACGTTAGCTCACTATATGCCAAAACAAGTAAAACACTTAAATAAGCTATTCTTACCTAACAAAGAAGTGGCACCGCACGTATAGTGATTTATTTCTTTGCACAATGTTTAAACCAGAAGCAAATTAAGAAAGCAAGTCACCTCAAAACTTGGACAATTAATCAATATACTAATTACACAAAAGGGTAACAAGAAACTCTAGCAGTATCTACAAATTGGTAACCTCCTGAGTCTGATATCACATCACACTGCCATCAAATATCAGTCTTACAACACATGTGATGATGCAAAATATTTGTAACCCCACACAACATTTCTGATTGGAAAGGGTTCTCTCAGGCTCTAGACAGAAAATCTAAGCACAGATAGAGAAATGTAGAAGTTTTTACCTTTCCTTCTATAATTCGATAAACCAAAGAGTTCATGTCTTTAGCATTAAAGGCATGTTTCAGTGTAGCCATTTCATAAACGCAGCAGCCTAACGCCCAAATATCTGACTGAAAACAAGGAGAAAAAGAAAGCCTTTTGGGAACTTTGTATTAATTGTAGAATTTTTATCTCCAGACTTAGCCACCTGTTTTCAAAGACACCTTTAATGACAATAAACTAATTAAGATCAAACTCCACTGCAAACTTTTGGCTTCAGTCTCACTCCTTTATTTTTAATTTTGATCAACTAAATTATTTTCTTCCAAATACCACCAGGTTTTTCTGAACAGAAATGTGGAAAGTTGCCACATGTAGGGTTTTGGTTTTAAGTACAACATTGGTTCTAACTGGCAAATGAAAATCTTATTTTGCACAGGAAGAACAGTTTCCCCTCATCTCTTGCTCATTATAAACACTCATCGTTGTGGTACATGTGGTTTGTAGTAAAACAGGTATACAAGACCACTTTTGCTCTACTTTAAATTCACAATAACCCTTCTTATTTCTCCACTTATTTTTTTTAAAATGCTCCTGTTAAGTCTAATACAGACTTTTGAGTATAAAGCTTCCTGTCACATAATATATTTAGAAAATGCAGCTACCTCACAGAGACTGATTTTTTTGTTTACATTGGCACGCTGCAATAGGTACAGGCAGCCTGCTTGAACACCTTGGCTGCGATAACTTAGCATATGCTATAAATTCCCACTGCAGCAAACACAGTTCCAGACACAAAGGGCCGTGCAAATCTCTCCCTAGATTCTTCATTTAGTCTTGGAAGCAATAAGAAATTAAAAACTATAGATAAGATCGTAAAGTTCTCAGACAAACAAAATAAGTTGCGCAACAAAGCAGAAACATTTGCGTTACCATACCCTACCTTGTAGTTGTAGGGTTTGTGAGAGAAGAGTTCAGGGCTCATGTAGTACGGTGTGCCGATGAGAGTGCTGGCCATGTCATACTGGTTTTCCAACACTCTGGCTATTCCCAGGTCACCCACTTTGATTATATTTGTTCGTGTTAGAAAAACATTTTGAGTTTTAAGATCTCTGTGCAGAATGTGCTTTTCATGTAAATACTGGGGGTGAAAAAAAAAACCCATATAAATAGAATGAAGTAACTCCTAATTAGTTCTTCTACACCAAGAAGTCAAATAACATTACACAAATCAAATAGGGAAAATACAAACACAGAAGAGACACATCCATCACTATCAAAGTCAGGAGTGCTCCTGTGAAAGACAGTATTAGTGAATTAACATTAAGAATGACTGATACAGACAAGCACCCAAAACTTGGCCCTGTTTCAGTGAAATCACCTTGTGTGGATGTAAAGAGGCAGCAGAAAAGAAGAAATAAAAATCTGAAGTTAAGACTCAGACTTTTAGCTTTTGCTGCCTCCATGTCTTGACAGCCATGCCTTAGTCTTATTACAAAACTTCAGTGGAAACACAATGTGTAAATAGGGACAGGATATCAGTCTTAGAATAAAGAAAAACAGGCAGTGCTGTAGACTTGTGTATGCCTGATCACAACAGGCAATTTTAAGACAGAATTTTCTGTCCAATTTCTTATTTCTTGGTGTTAACATTCATATCTGGTCTTTACTACTATAAGAATTGCCTTTAAAGTCTGATAACCTCCAAACACTGAAGTTCAACAAACTGAGATAAGGTTTAATGGAAGTGATGAATTAGTAGTCTAAGTTTACCATTAAAAACACCACAAAACCACAGAACACAAAATGCTTCTGAAATAAGCTTTTTTTTTTTTTTTTTAATTTTAACCACATTTTGTACATTTAATCTAAACTTTCAAACGAGAGAAGCATTTCAGACTGGAATGGCAAACGCCCTGGAAGCTACCCCTGCCTACTGTGATATAGAGGTGTAAAGATGAAATGTGATAGCAACTTCTTACCTAAAACACTAAGTTAATCTGACTGCAATAACCTCTGAACATGTTTAATGTACCAATAACCATCGTATTTAGATGCTACCCCAGCCAAACTGTAATTCAAAATCTGTAGTCCAACTGTGGAATTTTTAAATACAGAAAGAGCCAAATGAGATTTATCCGTGAAGGTGACAAAGTCATACTTCATTTTACCTGCAGTGCCATGGCAATCTGGACAAACCATTCCACCACCTGATTCTCAGGCAAAAGTTTGCCCTTCTGCTCTTTCAGTTTGTGATACAGATCTCCTCCCTCGCAGAAGCCCATAACAATATATAAGAGGCCATCTTCCCCCTGCCAGGACTCTCTGTAGGTAACAATGTTTGGGTGTTTCAGTTGGGATAACAACTGTGCCTCTTGTTCTGCTGCTTTCCTCTCTCGGGTGGAAGCGTGTTTAAGGTTTAACTTTTTGATGACATACTGTAAAAGAAATTGCAAGGTTTATCAAGAGAGATGAAAGTAATCATGCAGAACCCTTAGGGAATTCAATAAATCTAAAGGAAACGGAGTATTTGAAATCTCTACATGATATTCTATACAGATTGCAATTTGTCTAGCAGTTATACATAATTTCTACCATTTACTTCCCTAATGTATACAATATCAAACACATTTCTAAGGAATTTCAGATTTTAGCAAAAATATAATTGAAGCTGAGGATGAGACAATAAAATCCATAGCGTGAGTTCATCATACATGGCACCAGTATTGAGGCTTGACCTGGCCCCCTTCCTGATATAAATTTGATGGTAATCACTTCTACGGCATCAGCCTTCCACAGAACAATCACTCCATGGTACACACCTGACCCCACTCTTACCTGAGAGCTTTTAAATTGAAACAGATAAAAAGAACCTTTTACTTACTCAATTTCAGTGTTCTTGGCAATTGCTTCCCAGGCTGGTCCTATTAATTCAGCACAGCACATTTAATTAGTGCAGAGGAAGGCTGCTCCCTGTATGCCCAGGGAACCAATTAAGCAGAAATCAACAGTACCTGGTGATTTGGTGTTTGAAAAGTCTGCTGGATATTAGACAAGCTCCTCAATTCTTATAACCTATAACGCTGCACAGCTCCCAAGGGGAATATAACAAAACTAATTGTGTTCAATGTCACACAAGTTTAAAATAAAACAGAAATGCTGTCCCTACTATGTTCTACGTGACAAGCCAACTGCAACTCTATGGGTGTGGAAACCAGAAGCTTTTCACTTTACCCCAACATCTGTCTTTAGAGGACATACCCCCAAAATGCAAAAAACATGCACAGAGCCTAACTTTAACCCTGGTCCTGGTTGTACTTAGTTTAATGCACATGTAATCCTGTAAGATTCCCATGAAGTCTATTGCAGTGCTCTTCCACCTTCTTTGATACCAAATTGTGTACAAATTGGATTTTTTTGTTGTTGTTTTAAACATTTGGAGCCACTTGACCATCTCCACAAAAAAAGCCCCAGCATTCAGTTAATAACAAATACATTTAAATAAACTATAACTTATTTCACAGGACATGTAGCTCTATAGCAAAGCCACAACAAAAGACCCCAATCATCCTGCTTCAGAAGGTTTATAAAAGTTGGCAGAAGACACAGTGAAACACATCAAATATTTAAGATAAAATAACAACGATAAGAAAGCAAGGCTCTTGCCAAAGTTAATGGTCAGCAGCACGACAAAGAGGTGAAATCCAAGGATCTGTATACAGTTGAAAGTCACCTCAAAGCACTGTTTACTTTTAGGTCAGCAAGGTTAGCAACCCTTTGTGGGCACTGGACTATGAACCACGGGGACTGGCCCAGAGGGAACAAATGCTGTCATCCAACACACGGATTGTAGGGATTTGGCTTCGGAATTCAGCCTCTTCCCTGCCTTCCTCCAGAAAAGACATACCCTCTGATCACTGCTATGCACAAACACTTCACCCGCCATCTCAAGCCAAATCCTGGGCAGATGGCTCACACCCAAGGTCTCTGCTCTGTGGATGCTCTCCACCCCCATCCCTTTATCCTCTATCAAACACGTCTGCTTTGGCCAGGCAAAACAGATTATTTCACATTTCCAACAAAAAGGCAAAGAACAAAATGCTTGCGCTTCAACTTGGATGTAAGCAAAGCTTTGCCAAGTTGTGCTACAGCAGATACAGCAAACACAGCCTCATCTCCCTCCAGCAGAGTTGATGCCAGTGAAAGCCACTGCCAGAAGCTGCATTGTCCATCCTTGCTACCATTTTTATCTCAAGCACACGTGTCTCTTTTTAAAGAGACTACACAAGCCAAGAGCAACCTTTTCTAGTTCACGCTAAGAAGAGCGGGCTGCATTTTCCCGTCACCCAAAGGGCTAACGAAGCCAGATTTTCCTCCCCAAAACAAGGCATTATATATATATATATAAAAAGCAGTTTTATTTAAATGAAAAGAAAAAAAAGGTGGAGATTGGGGTTTAAGGTTGGGGGGAAGTATTTGAGATAAAAAGGGGAGAGCAAAAAAAGTCTTCTCTGTAACTCTTAGTAAAATTCTTCATAGACAAGGGAGGAAAACAGGAATGCCTCGAAGGGCCAGCCTGGCTCATGTGGCTGCAGCCACACCTCAAATCCTGGCCGTGCCCAAGCCCTGGTCATGCCCGGGGCTGTCCATATGCCAAGAATGGGCCACAGGTCACACTTCCAGCCAGGCCATGGCCATTCCCACCCCTCACACTAGGCCACCCCCATTCCTCAGGGGTCTGTACTGGGACCACTGCTGTTTAATATCTTAATCAATGATATAGAGAGCAAGATCAAGTGCATCGTCAGCAAGTTTGCAGATGACACCAAGCTGAGAGGTGCAGTTGTCACACTAGAAGGATGGGATGATATCCAGAGGGACCTGGACAACATGGAGAAGAAGGAGTGCATGAACCTCATAGGGTTCAACAAGGCCAAGTGCAAGGTCCTACACCTGGGTCGGGGCAGTTTGAATACAGGTTGGGGCAGTTTCAGTACAGGATGGGAGACAATGTGATTGAGAGCAGCCCTGCAAAGGACTTGGGGTGCTAGTAGATGAGAAGCTCAACATGAGCCGGCAATGCACACTCATGGCCCAGAAACCAATCGTGTCCTGGTCTGCATCCAAAGCAGTGGGACCAGCAGGGCGAGGGAGGGGATTCCGCCCCTCTGCTGTGCTCTGGTGAGACCCCACCTGGAGCCCTGTGTTCAGTTCTGGAATCCCCCAGATAATGAAGAGATGGAGCTGTGGGAACAGGTCCAGAGGAGGCCAGGAGGATGATCCAGGGCTGAAGCACCTCTGCTGTGAGGACAGGCTGAGAGAGCTGGAGTTGTTCAGCCTGGAGAAGACTCTGGGGAGACCCCAGAGCAGGTTCCAGTGCTGAAAGGGGAGGGGCTCTTGATCAGGGAGTGCAGGGAGAGGACGAGGAGCAATGGTTCTAAGCTGAAAGCGGAGAGATGGAGATGAGATCTTGGGGAGAAATGTTTTCCCGTGAGGGTGGGGATGCCCTGGCCCAGGTTGCCCAGAGCAGTGGGGGCTGCCCCATCCCCGGAGGGGTTCAAGGCCAGGTTTACGGGGCTCTGAGCCCAGTGGTTGGTGTCCCTGCCCGTGGCTGGAACTGGATGAGCTTTGAGGTCCCCTTCAACCCCAACCATTCCACGATTCCCCCTCAGGCCAGGCCCAGCCCCTCGCTACCTGCTTGCAGTCCTGCTGGTGCCGCACCAGGCTCACCTCCCCGTAGCTGCCCTTCCCCACGGCCCGGAGGAAGCTGTAGGCAGCCAGGGGCATCGTCCCTGCGCCTGGGCCGCGCCGCTGCCATAGAGATCCCGCCGCTCCCCTACGCCCATAGAGAGGACGCCGAGCCGCGCAGAGCGGACGCCTGCGTCTCTATGGTGCGAGGGCCCGTCTCTATGGTGCGAGGCCGCCGCAGCCGCCATTTTGGAAGCGGGTGGGGTGGCCATGTTGAGAGTGGGCAGGGAGTGTGAGGGAGAGGTGAGTCGGGCGGGAGACAATCACGGAACGTGGACATGTTGAACCCCTCTGAGTGGCAAATTTACACGACTGCAGTGTGAGGCAATAGACTATTACATAGAATCAGGATGGTTTCTATTACATAGAATCAGTTCCACCCCTGCCATGGGCAGGGGCACCTCCCACTGGATTTGGTTGCTCCAAGCCCCATCCAACCTGGCCTGGAACCCCTCCAGGGATGGGGCAGCCCCCACTGCTCTGGGCCGCCTGCGCCAGGGCCTCCCCACTCTCACCGTGAAGAAATTCCTCCTCATGTCCAATCTTAATCTTCCCCCTTCCAATGTAAAGCCATTCCCCCTTGTCCTATCACTCCAGGCCCTTCTAGAAAGTCTCTCCCCTTTTTGCATCCAAAGCAGTGTGGCCAGCAGGCCTGGAAGGGGATTCCGCCCCTCTGCTCTGCTCTGGTGAGACCCACCTGGAGCCCTGCGTCCAGTTCTGGAATCACCAAGATAAGAAGGTGATGGAGCTGTTGGAACGGGTCCAGAGGAGGCTACAAAGATGATCCGAGGGCTGAAGCACCTCTGCTGTGAGGAGAGGCTGAGACAGCTGCGGTTGTTCAGCCTGGAGAAGAGAAGGCTCTGGGGAGACCTTAGAGCAGCTTCCAGGACTGAAAGGGACTTCAGGAAAGCTGGGGAGGGACTTTTTCCAAGGACCTCCAACACAAGCCATTCTATAATTATGAACATAAATGGGTTGAAGAGCGTGGAGGCTCTGTTACAGCTGCAATAAATTTGAGCCAGGGACAGCCTTAAGAAGGTATCGGAAACAAGACAGTTTTCATTTGGAGAAGAGGTACATCTGGAGTAGAGATCAATCTCATCTGCCTGTACAGAAATGGCTGTTGAATTTTTGTTTGGAGACATTACATAGAAGAGACATGGCTGAAATATTCTGTAAGTTCTGTAACAGTACTCTGCCAGTTATGCCAATTCAAAATTCAGTATTTGATTTTTCCTGAATTCCTAATGTTTAATCCCTCTTTTCACACTGGGTTATTTATTAACACTTGGTAAACAAAGCATTATATATTTATTCTTATCGTTCAGATTGGAACCTTATTTTTTTCCAAGATGGAAAACCATCTATTGCTTTGGATCTTATTACTGATTCCTGCCTTTGCATCATCAGACTTTTTGGTAACACGTATCAGAAATGTCAAGGTAAGTAATCAGCCATGTATAGGGCTAAAATTCTTGATAAGTTAACTTCCTCCCATTTAACATCATGTATCTAACAGTTCATACAGCATTTGCACCAGGAGCTTTGTGTTCCGTTAGTAGTGAACACACGATCAGATTTGGGACTCAGGCTAGTTTACCTCTAGCCAGCTTCAGTTTGGAGTCAGCTTGGAAGAAGCTCTCCTGCCTCTCTTATTAAAAGCATCACTTTTCTCTGTTTTCCCTGCCATCACCACATAACGGTAAAATGGTTTAGTATATTTAAATGTGTAAAACAATTGGTGCTACCAGGGAACTGACTTGAGCACCTCTAAAACAATGCCAAGTACCGGTGAAAAGAAGCAGAAAACAGAAGTGTAACACGGCATCCAGAATAACGTGCCCACTGTTCAAGTGACATGTTAGGATTTCCAATTAGCATCACTTGGAATGATGAAGTCTTTAATGTTGCTGTAGATTTGGAAATAATTATCATGCCTTATTTTTCCTATATAGTACTTAGAGGTATATACAAGTACTGTAACAGGAGCCTTTTTTCCCCTCTCTGTTTTCTTGGTAATTGAAATGTCTTTTCTCCTCTGCTCTCCGATTTCTACAGATTGTTTGCACCTGTGTTCTTTACTGATGCCACAGCAAAACAGAATTAAACAAAAGCAGAATTTGTTACTGTTATAAAACTGAAAAAAAAATTAATAATTGGTGCAACTGGTAAATATGTGGAAATACTATAGAAAGTTTTTGTCAAGTAACTGTTATTACTCAAGGTAGAGCATATTAAAATCTCAGTTTGGTGTAGAATTGCATAACAGTTTTAAAAGAAACACTATCACTTTCTGCCTAAATAGCTTAAAATGACCTTGGAGGTAGCTAGAGACCTCACTATCACTAAGTGAATCATTAAAATGAAATATATATATATATATATATAAAATATATATATATATCACTGAGTCACAGAGTCACTTAATCCACTCCCCTGTGTAGATCTAGGTCAGCTGGACGCGGGTATTGCAGGACGGTGTCCGGATGGGTTTGGGTATCTCCACTGAAGGTCAGCCCAAGTACAGAGCAAGTTGTACCTTTCACTGAGAGGCTTTTCTGTGAATGACAGACTGCCCTCCAAAGTATTTACAGAATCAGGACAGAACTCTCTCAAAACTGTTATAGAACCCAAAATTCTGATAAAGAATGTGCACCACAGCAATTCTGTAAAAACTAAATGCAGTTAATTCAGGAGGTGCTATTCAGAAATGCAGAATTTGTAACCAAAGAATGCATTATTGTAGTTTCTTATTTTCTTAAACTGCTTGGTAATTCCACTTTAAGGAAAAGTTTGTACCAAACAAAGTGACATTTAAGTGACTTCCCACTTTTCATTTCCCAGGGTTCACGCCTCAGTTCGTGTTTTGTAAGGGGACACCATTAGCCATAATGACAGTATAGATAGAGAAAAGATAATTTCACTTTTGGAAAGGAAGGATTTGAATTGCTGCTTACGCTACATAGGCATTAAAAAAGCCCCCAGTGGTTTGTGAAACAGGAGAGACATAAAGATAGAAACCACTTGTATGGCAGTAACAGTTTGAAAGTTGAACCTAAAGAAACATACACAGACTTTTTGGCCAGACTCTTAGAGAAATTAAGAAGCCTCCACCCCCAAAACCTTGCCTTACTATAGATTTAACATAGTATTTTGGAAAATAACTTCAAAATAAACAAAAAAGAACCCTCTGTGTCTCAGTTTCCAGTCTGTAAAACTCCTAGTTGTGGAAGGTAAGAAAAGCCTTCATTGTACCTGAGATGTGTATCTGGCTTGATACTGTATTCTGTCATTACCCCTCTATTTGGTGGAGTAAGTAAACACGCTTGCACAAAATGTGATCCGTGAGGCTCTTGGAGCCAAAAGAGATAAGGTATTTGCAGCAGAGCTGACGGGAACTGTTTCACAAGTTGTTTTTTTAACGTGATTCAGTATGTTTGAGGCCTGCTCTCTCTTTCAGAGGAGAGTACATGGTGTTTTTCTAGAGCGTCTTGATATTTGCACCTAGTCTGGGACTAAATGCGCAAAACCTGAGAAGTTTTAACAGCTTATTTTCCCCTCCACACAGCCCTTCCTAGAGAATGCTGTAAACAAAATATTTATACCTGCCTTAGGTGCCTTACTTGCTCTCCCTCAAAGTTATTTCAGTTTACTAATGAGGACCTTTCTCCACCCTTCTTTCTCCCGGACAACTTCTTTTAACTTTGAGGTGGAAGACAACTACATGCTGAGTGATTTATTTCTAAATGCAACTTTCCTGACTTAATAATGATTTTTCCCCTGTTTTTCTCTTTACAGAAGCGAAATGTGGATAACGACTTGGTGAGTAAGGCTTGATTTTGTCCAGACTACTCAGAGACTTATATAGTGACAAGAATGTTCTTACCGTTTTTGCAACATGTTTCTGTGAGTCCAGTCGGAGCAAATGGGTATTTCAGTCTGTGTGACAAGGGGAGGAACCCAGAATTGCTTGTTTTAGGTAGCAGGACTAATGTGAGTTCCTTTCCAAGCTCTGATGGGAACTCCTGGACAGGAAAAGAGAATGAACAAATTATTTTTAACCTTGTTGTATTTTTATAAAACAAAGTTGTTTGAAGTCACCTCCGTATCTCTAAGAGGCATCCATTCTATGTTGGTTTTACTCTTACTTTTATTTTATGTTGTAGTTATTTCTAAGGAAGACAAGAGACCTCTTCTCTGAGCCTGATTCCACTTGGCACCTGCACTCTGCTTCAGCAATGCTTAAAAGCTTTGACTCTTTGGGGACCTTCTTAATCAACTAGCTGGTTTTCTAGCATGAAAACCACAATGCTTTCTGGTGTTTGAAAGAAGTGGACCTTGTTGTTGTGGAGTTGCCTAAGGAGTCATACCTGCTTTTACCTTATACCAGCAACCTTATACCTGAATATTCAAACAAAATAGATATTGCTGTACTCATTTCCTTGTGTAAAGAACAATGAGCCCAAATAGTGAGGAAATTGACAATAACATAAAATGAATTTTGGAGCCATCTGGAATTATTTAGGTCTGTTTTTAAACAAGTTGACTACTTGTTTTTAAAGAAGTTGACTCCCCTTCTCTAGGAGCCATCCGCTTGACAGATAATGACAGTCACTAAGACAGTGAGGCAGCAGTATGTTGTTGTGCTCTTTTGACTAACCATAAACAGAAGTAACTCTCTATAGAGGAAAAAAAAATGATGCTTATAATGACAGTATCTTTGCTGTGGTGGTAGTATTTTGTTAGAGACTGTAACTACAGCACCATGATGGCACTATGACCCAAGTGCTCCAGTTCTTTTCATACTTTCCTGTTCTGCTTTGGAGTGATAGAATGTCCTGCTGTGATTTCTTTTTTAAAATATGGTTGTAGCTGATTAACAGAGATATTAATGTAACAGCTAGCTCTTTTTCTTCTTTTTCCTCTTTTTCATTTTTCAATCTGCAGGTCGTCAATGGGATAGAAATCTATAGCATGAAAATTGATAGCAAAGTAACTTCCCGATTTGCCCACAATGTCATCACCAGTCGAGCTGTCAATCGTGGAAGTGAGCACAAAGAAGTCTTCTTTGATGTTGAACTTCCTAAGACGGCCTTCATTACCAACTTCAGCATGTACGTAATCTTTACAATATTGCTAGAAAAGACTGAAAATCAGTGCAAATGCAGCTAGGAGGAACTGAACCCAAGTGTTCATTTTAACTTTGCCATTTGATAGATTTCTATGTGCCTCTTGGGTAATTTTCTGGTACTATTAAAACTTAACATGCAAGATACTTGGAGAAAGGCAAACATTGGTACGTCTATAAAAAGTTGACTAATTTTCAATTATTTCTGTTCATCATCATGGACCTTAGGGAACAAGGATCTCCTCTGGAGGCCCATTTACCTTTTCACAAATACCACTTACTTACTGTGGTGTTCTCAAACAGAAAAGTTCCATTACTGATCTTCCCTTATGGCATTATAGCTTAATTTGTCTCTTCATTTAAACATCATATTTGAAAGGAAGGAAATAGAAAGAATTATTCCGTTACATTTGTACCTTTAGTTGCAATAATATGCAATTCTCACACCATGACGATGTTTAATTCAGTTTAAACACGTCCATCTCTGCTAATCACACTATACGTGTCCTATTTGCAGTGAACAGAAACAATAGCTTTTAGGGCACAACTATTCTTAATGCACGTTAGAAATTTTATTATTGGATGAGATGATAAAATGCCTGTTTAATGCTGTGAGGAGTCTAAGGATGAAATGTTCAGCTGTAGACAGCTACGTTTGGATGAATGAGTCTCATCCAGAGAGTTGTCTTGCCGTTAGGTGAGATGACATTGTCAAGCTGCTGAAGTGTAGGAAGACAGCAGATGTGAGTAGTATTGCTATCAGCTCAGCTTTGAGCTAATTAATTTTCAAAGTAAAATTTAGTTTAGATTCTCTTCAGATACTGAGGACAAAGCTCTTCATTCTAACTAAATTCACTGCCAAGACTTGCTTCAGTGAGAGTGCTCAAATCTTGGCAGTATCAGATTCCTGAAAGTGCGTTTAGCAAACCAGTCAATAAGCAGAGAACTGCCTTCAGTGACTTGTTATGTGTTGGTGCAGATCATTCAGCTAAACTGGGACTTTTTCATCTGCAGGACAATTGACGGTGTCACTTATCCTGGGACTATAAAGGAAAAAGAAGTTGCAAAGAAGCAGTATGAGAAGGCTGTTTCAAAGGGACAGACTGCTGGTCTTGTGAAGTAAGAATGATATCTTGTGTGGCTTCCGCACCATCATCCTATAGCAAATGGTGGGATTGGGAATACCTGGTTCTGGCATTTTCCTGAAGTTTGTTTTTTACAGGACCAAAACCAATCATTAAGTTAGAGTTATTGTAGTATAAATGATAAAAAGGAAACACAACTTCTGACCCACAAGCGTATCTGCAATTATGGAAAGACTGTTTCTGCAGCTTTTACTGACTTTTTATGATCTGTTCCTGGGATTAAGCTCACTGAGAAGCTTCAATAAGTTCTATACTGTTTGAATATGATTTTAGCAACAGATCAAAATTTCCATCTTTGTTTTACTCCTTTTTGAAAATCATGCTCCACTAACCCAAACAATAAGCACTGTGAAAGAGGATAAAGATATTCTTTTTCTTACCCACTTAAATACAGAGCTTCAGGAAGAAAAACAGAAAAATTCACGGTCTCAGTCAACGTTGCGGCAGCCAGTAAAGTCACTTTTGAACTCATATACGAGGAACTGCTGAAGCGACAGTTTGGAAAATATGAGATGTTCATCAAAGTAAAGCCCAAGCAGCTTGTCAAAGATTTTGAGGTAAATGATAAACTGTATAGAATCAGAAACTGTAACTTATGAGACGATGACATTCTGTACATCTCTTGAAAGTGGAGTACTATGGTCATTCCCATTGGTTCACTGGTGAGCTAAAGGCACGTGATGATATTTCTAATGAATGACACATACTTTAGTGCAGGTTTTTAATCTTAAGCCTGACCAATTGGCTCAGCTACTAAGCCTCCAAAAGAAATGATATGTGGAAACCTGAAAAAGCCGTAACGATGCCTTGGGGTGAAATAGAAGTCTGTTAGCTTTTCATCAATGACTTTGTAGTATAAACTACATCATTCTCACACCACTGTGAAATGACATAATCTTAAATTACAATACATAAATTGCATTCTAGAATATTGCGGCTTTTGAGTGCCAAAACTTGTCTTTCATCATTCCTATCTGCCTTGCTAAAACCCAGCTCTAAGGCAAAACTTTTCTCCTTTGTATGTCCAGAAAATGCTGTGTAGAAATCATTACAGAACTCAGCATCTATAAGAGTTTATGCAACATTATTTTAAACACACTATGATAGATAGCTGGGTTATATTTTTTAAATACTTGAGTATTTATTGACATTTTACAAAATTCCAGTATTTAGCTTTCAAACAAGTTACGTTTTTATTAATTTTTATCTGTTTCTAGCTTTGTTTTTAACTTCTATGTATAAAAAGGCCTGTTTGGCTGATGGCGTGTCCACACAAGTGTGGATTTGCACTGCCATTATGAATGGTAACATTTTCTTTTGCTTCTACCAAAATCCCTCTTTCACATCTGTAGTTGCCTCCAATCCTCCTGTAAATGCCTAAGTTGATATATTGTGGCATAATCAATGACAATTAATTTTCCATTTACTATTTCAGATTGAAGTAAATATCTTTGAGCCTCAGGGCATCACTGAGCTGGAAGCAGAAGGAACATTCATCACCAATGAGCTACAAAATACCATTAAAAAAACTTTTTCAGGGGAAAAGGTACAATGACTATTGCATTCCATAGATCATTTATTACGGTTATAATAATGTTGCCAAAGGGCTATAGTGGCTGGCGATGGGAGTGAGTGGGGAAAAACAGAGAAAAAGGCTTGTCTGTGCAAATGAGCTCTGAATTCCAAGCTAGCAAAGTTGGAGGCCATCTCCGGGCAGTTCAGAAGCCATGTAGCTCTTAGCATGGTGCCCTATCCAAAGCAGGAGGCCTTGTCCCACCGTGGTGGTTGGAAACCTGGGTACTGATAGGACTATTTCTTACAGAAGAACTGAGCCAGTAACAAGTAGTTTTCTCATGTATGGAGGTGATAGAATTCCTAAGACATAGAGTGTCCAACACTTACCAAAGGTGTCATTCAGAGTAGAGAGCTGAACCAAGGAAGAGCGGGAAATAAATATATGGAGAAAGCTCCAGGTAGCAGCCTTTTGTATCAGTTGTCCATCAATAAATATATAAATATGTATGCATACAAACTAATACCTAACCCAATAAAACAGATTATTCTCATGTCTGGGAATATAAATACAGTAGTTTTGAAAAAATGAAAACTTCTCTGTGTTATGTAGAGCATTTTCAGCTACTGAGGCTGAGATCTAATGAAGGTTTTTCTTTTCAGGGCCATCTCTCTTTCAAGCCGACTCTTGACCAGCAGAGAACCTGTTCAAATTGCTCACAGTCTGCCTTGGATGGGGATTTTATTGTAAAATATGATGTGACGAGAACAACGCCTGATAATTTGCAGGTAAAGCTGGCAGCTGGGAAGTTTGAACTCTTAAACAGCTTAGCTTGTCCAGTAAAGGTCAGGGAGCAGCGAGGACCAACTGTTCCCTAAAGAACAAATTGCTGAATGCGACAATGCAGCTGACAGCGCAGGGGCTTTGCCAGCCAAAAGCCCCCTCCCCACAGTACCTGAGCAAGGCAGTGCCGGAGATGGCGGTCAAATTCAGCCGAGAGTCCGCGTCATCAGGCAAGTTTGTAGTGATGAAACAGCTTGAGGTCTTCAGGGTGGGATCCAGATCAGTGGAATCTATGGACAGGAAAAGGTTTGGCTGTGACTCAGCCCGGGACGGGTATTCTCACAGAGTAGCTCAGGCAGGGACTAAATGCCCAGGCTTGCACTTAAACAAAGCTTCTGGGCCCATGAACAGAGGTAAGACTAGTCAGGACCATTAAAGCCTATTAGTCCACTCAAGGGCTAGATGTTAAATGAAAGTAATTTCTTCTTTATCCATTTTACCTCTATAATATACAAAAGTTGAGGTTTATTTGGTTTTTTTTTTACATTTTATTTTTCAGATTGTCAATGGCTACTTTGTACACTTTTTTGCACCAACAAATCTTCCAAAGTTGCCCAAGAATGTTATTTTTGTAATAGATATTAGTGGCTCAATGTCTGGAAGAGGAATAGAACAGGTAAGTTATTAGTCCTGGTGTCCTGGCTTATAGTGTACGTGTGCTGTTTAAGCTATACCGAGTGGATTTGTGCCGTGCCCTCTCTAATGCTCAGTACCATAAGTACCAGTTTGAAGCGTTAACTGTAGAACAAACTTCTATACATTTTAGGCTGTTTACTTACGCGTGTTATTAGTTCAAAACTCTCAATATAATTTCCAGAGAGCTCTGTCACATTACTGAACAGTTCCAAAATTAAAATGTGCATACAGTATTGTGTGCATTATCAATGTTGTTCATTCTGCCTCTTCTGGGAAGCAGCAGTCCTCTTCACAGTTAAGACTCCTCATCCTAAGCTGTTGCTCAGAATTTTCAGGTTTTGCTGCTGCGTCACAGAATCACAGAATCACAGAATCACCAGGTTGGAAAGGACCCATTGGATCATCGAGTCCAACCATTCCTAACACTCCCTAAACCATGTCCCTAAGCACTTCATCAAAGTCAAACATTCATGCGTCAAAACATCCATGTTTGCTTTCATCTCAGCTTCTCCACCAAACTATAGCTACCCAATTCCCATCACTTATGATTTGCCATGCCAGCTTCCCTTAGTGTAAGCAAAGATCCATGACGTTGAGACTTGATTTTCCTCCCAGCTACAAAGATTTACCAGGTGTAATTGGAGCTGGCTGACTTCACTGGAGTCACTCTGGAATGGACACAGGGACTGGCCAGCACAAAACAAGCTTAGAATTTTTGGACAACATGCTGTGTAAAAGTTAGAAATGCCCAAATGCTGAGAGATTAATCCTGTAGAATCTGTAAGCACCTGTTTTGTTAAATGCTGAATCAGACATTTACATCCCTTTGTCTTATAGACAAGAGAAGCACTTCTAAAAATCTTAGATGACATTGAAGAAGATGACTTCTTCAATTTCATACTGTTTGGTAGTGAAGTGCACACCTGGAAAGAAACGTTAATCAAGGCCACTCCTGAGAATCTGGATGAGGCAAGGAAGTTTGTTCGGGGCATTGACACTGAAGGCAGTGAGTACTTTACTGGACTTGCTAGTAGGTTGTTGATTTATCAGCTCAGTCTGTAAACACAATGTTACAGCTCTTTTTAATTATTATTGCTGATGACACACCCCTAAAACTGCAATTTACTCAAATGTGAGATCTACTTTTCCTTAAGTTTCCAAAGTCCCAGTACTTTTCTTTCTAAACATCTCCGTGATGGCAAACCCAAATCTTTCATTGTCGTATTCTAATGAGATCTTGTCAGATTCCAGTGAAAAATGGACCTTTATTTTCACTGTCTGTGCTGACACCAGGTTTCTATGTCTGCTTTGCAGTGACAAATTTACATGGTGGTTTAATCAGGGGAATTGATATGCTGAACACTGGTCATGAAAGAAACCTTGTGCCCAAGAGAAGTGCTTCTATAATTATCATGTTAACAGACGGCCATCCAAATGTAGGTAAGTTTGTGTCAGAAGGAATAATGGAGAGAGTGGATTAACTAATAAAAAACCTGTTCAGTTAAAATCGGCTTTCATCTTTGATTTCTGGATGTTCTCATTATTGAAATGCTACTATGCCAGCGTCGTATTACCAAAAAAAAAGAACTTTTATTAGGCCTCCTGAGAAATCTGAACGTCACTAGTCACTTTTCATTTTGTGATTGTTTTTATCTTTTATGAAGAAAACTCAAACTCTTTCTGGTTTGATGCAGGCATATCAAATACTGAGGAGATTCAGACACATGTGAAAAAAGCCATAGAAGGAAAATATCCCTTATACAATCTTGGTTTTGGCTATGGTATTGACTACAACTTCTTGGAGAAGATGGCTCTGGAGAATAAAGGATTGGCCCGTCGGATTTATCCTGACTCTGATGCAGCTTTACAGCTCCAGGTAGAGCAACTGCCATTTAAACTAGAATGAGAGATAAATTGATTCAGAGAACTATAGAGACCTTTTTTCTTAAGAAATGGAACTCCTGAAGTGTATTTGAGTACTGAGATATTCAAAAGTCTGCTGTAATCAGAATATTAGATGCATTTAATTTTTCCCTTCCTTTAAATAAGCAGAAAGTGGAAGTAAAGTGAAAGGGAGATACTGTGGGCTATGGAAGAGGATTTAAAACTTGGCATAGGGTGACACAAGTCACGGTTCTGAAGGACACTTTGGTGTGCAGCAAAATTCCTGCAGCTATTATACCTCCCATACTCACAAATCACGTAGCTAATGTTGTATCAGGAGAAGAGAACGACAGAGCGTAAGGGCTCTAGGTATTCTGTCTTAAGGAAGTTACTGCAAGCAGGTTTATCTTACCATATTATTAAAGCATTTTCATAGTCATATAAGGCATGAGAGCAGGTATAGGCAGTACAGAGTTGACCTTTTTTACTTACATTCCAAGAGCACACAGTCAGAAAATTCACCAAAGAATTTAGATACTGGATTTCATTGCAAGCTCTGCCAGAATCCCATACCTGGTCTCCTTTGGGTTCTGTTGTCATTTCAGTCTGCAGGGAAGAGATCTAGAAACATGCTTCTATCAAACAGGGGGAAGCTTGGGATCCCTCTTGATTAACATTGGTGGAACTCATCATCCACAACGCGTTGTCCTCAGATATTTTTCCTCTCTCTTAATGAGCCTGAAGAGTTTCTATGTCCTTTCTCATTTCCATTATTTCTAGATTTTCAGGTCTTCTACTGTGAGATTTAACTGAATATTTAAATATTTCTTCTAAAATACACTTTCAGTTCTCACTGTAGGATGTTTCGGGGTACAGATCTACCTATAAATTAAAGAAACAATGGCAGTTAAATGTTTTCCTTTAATTTTTTTATCTTGTAGGGGTTTTATGATGAGGTGTCAAATCCCATGCTCATGGATGTGGAGTTAAACTACCCAGAAAATGAAATATCAGATCTAACAAAAAACAGTTTTAAGCATTTCTATGATGGGTCTGAGATTGTGGTGGCTGGGCGCTTTATAGACCACCACCAGAACAGTTTGACAGTGAACGTGAGAGGTGAAGGTGTAAGTATGGATTTCTTTGACTTAAAAAAGGTATTTCCTTGCTATGCCAAATGTCTGAATGTTTGAGGCTGGCAATACTTAAAACAATTACTGGTATTTCTTTACTTTGGTAGCAGGAGGTGTTACTGCATACGTGAGAAACTAAGCACGTTAAAACCGTTGGTTTTAAAACTGCAAGTTACTTGCCTAAATCAATGAGGTGTAGTAGGGTCAGTCTGGAACAATTTGTGTGGTGTGACTGGATTAGCTTTGCTAGCAGGTATTTTTTTGTAGTTTAGTCTCTAAATACCCTACCTTGTTCTTTAAGAAGCCCAACGTTCAGTGTGCACAGACACATTGGATGAAGAAACATGACAGATAAGCCCGCTGAATATTTGAAATGCCTTCCTCTTAAAATAGAAGTCTTCTGCTAATATGAACTAAGTTATCTACATAGCTCTCCAGATCTGGGTTCTGTAAAAATATTTGACCCTGATATTCAAGCAACACAACACAAATATATTATAGATCACGTTATCATAAATACTGTGAACTGCATACATGCCACATGCACGGGATGTATTGAACAAGTTATATGAAATTTGGTATATTTCAAATGCAAATAATGTATTATTAGTGAGTTACCCAGCAGATTTGCTTGAACACATTCCTGTATGAAATTGGCATGATAATCAAAGTTCTTTAAAACCTGAGTAGCCGAATTCTAATGAAGAAAAATGCCATGTGAATTTGGAAACTTCATTATATCCCATAGCGTAAATTACTAGCATTCACTGAAGCAATGAAACAAAGATCCTGATACAACACTGACAATTTCCTGAGCAAATGCTGTGTAGGACCAGGCTGGTTTTCAATTTAAGATTTTCAGCTGTCAAGCTCTCGATTTCGGGAGATTCTGGAAGTCCCTGGCAACTTATGATACAGAGAAGCTTCCATATTCCTAACAGGCTAACGATGTGCTGTCATATACTACACAACAAGATGCTGAGCAAACAGCTAAAGGTTTCCAAGAACAAGAATACATATTTGGAGATTACATCGAAAGGCTCTGGGCTTATCTCACCATTGAACAACTCCTGGAAAAGCGGTAATTATATCTAGAATAACATCCTAGCTAGGAGCCCCTTAAGCCATCTGACTGGTGCAACTTCTAGGATCTGAAGCTGGAATTTACGTCACACTGAGGTGCCAATGGGAAAGCATAAAAAACCCAATAAAGAATCACACACACACCCCTATTCTCCACATCACTCTCAGTGTTCTGGTTTCAGGTTGCAAATCAAACATTTTAAATTACGGCAAATATGAAGCAGTTTTGCCTTTTTCTTGGATATCTAGTCGAAATAGAAGTGCTTTAAGACTGTAACAAATATCCCTTATTGATAAATTAGCCACAGAGAAATTAATTCATTTTAAAGAAAGATATTTAATCCAGAGTTCAGTGAGTAATTTAGCAATCATTGATGCTAAGAGTCTCTACCTGTATGCAGTATTGCAGCTACAGGAGAAGAAAAGGAGAATCTTACAGCCGAAGCCCTGGATCTCTCACTGAAATACAAGTTTGTAACGCCACTGACATCCATGGTGGTAACAAAGCCAGAAGACAGCAACAATCAAGATGGGATTGCTGATAAACCCATTGAAGGTACAGACAACTTCCCAATTTTACTTTATTTGAGAATCCAAGTGTTCGTTTGATGTTTCCCTAAAGAAGGGCTTTTGTGTTGGCGCAGTTTTAAACATGTGTCTGAAAAATCTACTTTTTCTACATACTCCTCCTAGGGGTACATGTAATAACATCTTTGTACGTGAAAGGGGAAAATTTGTGTGAGTTCTTCCACAGGCAGGTTATTCAGGTTGTAAAAAGATGGAGATTATATCTATAAAACACAGTATTCATATATAGTCCAGACAAAGAAGCAATTATATTGAAAGTGCATGATTTGTTCTCAGCTCCTCTGATGCTATGGCTATTTATTAACTCCTTGCTCACTGTGCTTCCATACATTTCAGCTTCTTTGTTTAACCTGTGTGAAACAGAATGACTCTATTCCTTTTTGTCAAAGTCAGGCAAATGCCATCTGCTCAGTGCACCCCAAAGCCACTCTGCCCTCATCTATCTGAGTTGCTTGGGCCATCCTCATCTCTTCCTCATTCAACAGGTCTGACAAACCTCTTGTGAGGCTTTTCAATCTCTTTTATTATTTTATTTTTTCCCCAAAACTTTTGCTTAGTGCCCCTAAACGTCCCTCCAAGGCTCCATGTGTGCTCTCTGCTGGCTTCTAGATGAAGAACTTTCTCAATTCCTGAATTTGGCGTGATAACTTAAGGCATTTCAGCATAACAGAGTTGCTTACTGGATGTTTCTTTCAACTGGAGTAATTCCTTAAACCAATTCATTACTAAGTGCCTGTCCTTCAATTCCAAGTAATTCTTCAAGCATTCTGCTGATAATTTTTTTTTGCATTATTTTTCATAACTGTCATAATGGGATGCTGAGATAAAACCACCTTGTGTTTAAATTCACATTCAAGTCTCTGTACAGCACAATGACTTGAAAGTTCACAGCTGGATTCCATAAGATGGAAAAACTTACCCAAACATCTGACAGAAGTGGCATCCGCTCAGAGTGGTCTCCAGTGCTTTGCTTTCCCTTTCCAGGCACTTTTAATACAAAGGTGCTTTTCTGAACCTCTTTCCAAGTAAATCCTCTTTGTATATAGAGGGTGTAGAGCAGTAATAGGAGCAAATACTCAAAATGTTGCTGCTGTGTAAGAAAAGAAAATAATTTTTACGCACCCTGGAGTCTGATTCACAAATAGCATTACTGGATCATCCAGTCAGTATTAACAGAATAGTGCAGAATGCCTTGAAAACCACTAAAGAGTAAAACCCATATGGAACAGCTTGCAATGTGAAAATAGCATAACAAGAAAACAGTTACTAAGAGTGCTCTTGTCATACACTTCATTAATGACAGTTTTGCTGCCCACATAACAGCTTTTGACTTACTTTCAGGGAATTTCTGTTTGTTGATCCATGTCACTGGAAAGAAATGGAATTGTAAAATGCTGAGGATACATGACTGAATTATCAAAGAGTCTTAATTTTGTTTTCTTAGAATGTGTTTTAACAGGGTCAGAATCCTTCCAGTTTAACCATACAACTGAAACTGTACATTTCTCTTTTTCTTCCTCTTACTTCTTACCTGCCCATGGTAACAGCCGAAGGTACGTACATTTCTAATTAAATTTACTTAATGATTTTAACTGATAGAGGTAGATTTCCTTCCTTACCTACTTGATCTAGGATGCAATACTCTCATAAAATTCTTAGTGAACAAAATCAAGACTCTCTTATAAATAGATTAAAAACTTCCCAGATGGAAAATTTTGTAAATACCATTTTCAGTGGAGGTTCCTCCTCTCTCTGAAAGTTGGAGCATTCCATCATCACAAAATTCAGGCCCAGTAACAATAAGTTGCTTTCCAGGGCTAGCGCTGTTGACTCCCCAGTACCTGTGGGTAGCAGTCTCTCATACAGAGGTGTCTTCATTGACACTGATTGCTCCTTCCAGCACAAACCCTGTCTTCAGCCACCTCTCCATAGCTTCAGATGTAAAAAAAAAGACTAGAAAAATGTCAAAGCGGGTGGGTAAACCTTACTGACTTCCCCGCAGTGCAGTTTAGAACGAGATCACACAGAGGAATTGGAGAAGAGCAGGTTGCCCCAGCCCCTTACAGAGCAAACCCCATGCCTTTGGAGAAGAGATATTTTTTCCTCAAAAGCGTGGGGTGCTTTCTGCCTGTTCATGACATTTGCTGTGCTGCAGTACTAAAACGGTTCTGACTAGGTTTTTCTTTTTCAAATGTCTAAAATGTATACATAATTACAAGGTTTTTGAGTTAGTTTTGGTGGAAGGAAGTAAGTAGGAGAGATTGGTTTTTATTCTTTCTATCCTCTAAAATAACATTTTGTTCCATTCACAGCATCGCCTGTCGCAGCTGTTTTGCTGGGTAAGTCATTAGTTTAATTTTCTGAATGGAGCAGCATCTGGCAAAGGAAATTGATTCAGACAACTGAAATTACCAAGGAGATAGAAACTGCCTTTGCTGGATTTACAACTGTATTTTAACAAATGCTACCAAATTCTGCTCACTTCTAAAACATTGCTCACTTTTAAAAACACACTATATATTTATATATTCCGGTTTGATGTGAGTATTTCTAATGTGTTTTTTCTTTACTCTCTGCAGCTCCACAAGTATCTCACCTGTATGCAGCTCACCCCACATGGTATACTAGTGGTGAGTAGTTTGAGTAGTGTCTGCTTAGAAGGAGAACAGAAGAGGGTATTTAAGACTAAATAGCACAATTCTTATGAGTCTTTTAGATAACTCCCTTCCTCAAAACCAGCCATTCTTTATTACCAAGGGGCTAGTATTTTAACTTACTTTGAACATCTCTCAATGTTTTTTAAAAATCAAGTCACTAAGGTTATATATGGTCATTTTCTTAGTTCTCCTTCCCACTGCTGGGCTTCCTTGGTAGCTGCCTGTTCTCTTTTCAAGAGAACTTCCTGCCCTCACTAATACTTTCTTGGCCATCGGAGATAAGCAAGCACTTAGGCCATCCTGAACCTACAGCCCGTGTGCTAAACTTAGCAGTGGTCAAGAGACACAGGATATATGCCACGCACCTGAGAAAGAGGATGGCGAAAAGGATGTAGTTCACTTTGAGGAGCAGGTAGCAGCTTCCTCGGGACCCCACCGCTCCTTTGGAGGATGGGCTGGACCAAGCTGGGCATACAGCAGTTCCATTGCTGCAACGTTGTATTCCTGTGGCACCTTGAACCCTTGTATCCCTGTACAAATACCAGTGATTTGCCTTTGCAGTTGATGGAGATCCACACTTCATTATATCGGTGCCACAAAAAGAAGATGCCATTTGTTTCAATATCAATGAAAACCCAGGCGCTGTGTTAAATTTAATAAATGACCCAGTTACAGGTGAGGTTTTAATTTTTTTAAATGCGGTTGATCGGGGTACTTATAACAAATATCTTCTGTTTAAAGACTATTGCTGTCTTTAACACTGTGTAAGCTATTTAGTAGGAGTTCCTGTAACTGTGGAAAAGTACTGTTACGATGACTGTGTTTTCACTTCTTGGAGCAAAATGAACTTTTAAACATTGTTTGACAAACACTGTGAGAGTTGAAAGACGTGATTTCATGGTTTATCTCAGTGGGGAGGAGTACAAGCAATAAAATAATTCTTAAGCTGCCATTTCATGGAACACCTGGGAAAGAGAGACCAATGGCGCACAGGCTATTTATGCCCATCATAGACTCTCTGAGCTCTGGGAAATATTTAACTTTACTCCACAAAGTGGTAGTTATCTTTGTGGAAATTTGGGGAACATCCCCCAGAGCTTTATTCTATCTTGGCGCAGACATGCACCAGTAATTCTGATCTATTTTTCAACTCATATTTGGTTTTTTTGAATTGTTGTTAAATTTCCATGACACTTCTTGCCATCAGTCGGTCAGGTCCTATCTATTTAACAATTCTCAACATTTTCTTTTTATATTAGGCATCACAGTCAGTGGAGAACTCATTGGTGATAAGAGAGTAAATAACGATGCAAAGATCCAGAACACGTATTTTGGAAAACTTGGCATTGCAAATAAGCAGCTGGGTTTAAAACTGACAGTGACTCCAGAGAAGATCACAATTCAGAATGGCAATGAAAAAACAGGTTTCACCTGGCTGGACTCGGTCACCTTGCAACAGGAGGGGTAAGGCTTACACGAAGAATATCAGGCTCCTGTAGTAGCTTCTACACTTTTTTTTTTGTGTTGTTCAATAATATACTTTTATGGTTTATTGTCTGAATGTACAAAAGGAACTGATCCAAGTGCTGCTGCATTCTGTTCTCTACTTTATGAATAATCATTCAGCTGTTACACAACAAACTCCTCTGCTTGGAGTAAGTGAAGAATTCTCCCTTATTTTCTATTACTAAAACTAAGGTAAAACTAGATTCGGTATTGTGCTTAATGCAACAGTGTCTTGCAAATAGTTAAGTGTAGCCTTGCACATAACGTGTAATCTTTCAGACACGTAATGATGTGCTGTAAACGCTCTCCATTTTGAGAAATGGAAATTGTGATATTTATAGAATAGGTACCTTTTACTCTGTCAGCAGGTGTATTTTTTCTGAGATCTGTCTATTACAGAATCATTTAGACTGGCTCTGAACACACATGGATTCATATGGACCAAACGAGGGAGCAAATCTCTAATTTAAAATTACTGAGCAATTTATAAAACCATGTTTATTTATTGTAAATATTTCTTTTTCTCAAGTTTCTTCTCATTGCTCTTAACTCTGGGAAGCCCAATGCTCTAAGTAAGTCAACTTTTTCTTTTTGTCCTCAGTGTAACTTTGATAATTAACAGGAAAAAAAATCTACTGCTCAAAATGGGCAGTGGTGCCTCCTTTGTTATTGTTCTGCATGAAGTATGGAAGAAACATCCTCTGCACCAAGATTTCCTAGGACTGTATACATTAGAAAGTGATAAACTGTCTGAACAGACCCATGGATTATTAGGTACAACTTCATTTAGTGTTTTCATGCTTGTCTTTCCTTATGAAACAACATAATTTGCAGACACAATCTCGTACATAGCCTTTCTGAACTGAGACAGTAGAGGAAACTGAGATAACATTGATTTAGACTAGAAATAAGGAGGAATTTCTTCACGATGAGAGCGGTGAGGCCCTGGAACTGGTTGCCCAGGGGAGCTGTGGCTGCCCCATCCCTGGAGGTGTTCAAGGCCAGGCTGGTGGGATGTCCCTGCCCATGGCAGCGGGGTTGTAACTAGATGATCTTTAAGGTCCCTTCCAGCACAAACTATTCTATGATTTATGATTGGTCGTATTAAGCTTTCTGACAAATTATTCTGGGCTCAGACTTCAGCTCTATCTCTCCCTTCAATTCCTCTGCTTCCTCTGGTATCTTGAGGGATGACTAGAAAAGGCTCATTTTTACTGTACCCTCAGAAGCTGGTACTGGCATCCAGATGATACGCACAGAATTCTGATTTATAAGAAGAAAATAGTACCATAGGCTTGTTTCAAACCTTACACGAAAAATGGTATTTGCTTATCTGTTCAAAACCTGAGAAGAGATGGGAAACATCACGGGAATGTAGAAATTCTGAGGTTTCTGTTTGGTTTGGTTCAGTTTTAACATGTGAAACAGGCCTGAAATGGTAATTTTGCCTTTTATTTTTAGGACAGTTTTTCCACCCCATTAACTTCACCATACTTGAAATTCATCCTGGGTCTGATCCCAAGAAACCAGATGCTACAATGATTATTAAAAACAATGAACTGATAGTAACAAGGTAAAAAATAATTAACTCCTTAGCAAAGACCTGGGAAAGCTTACCTTGCCGAGGTGCAGTTTCTGGTTCGATGCTCCAATGGCTGTGTTTCCCTTCCAGGGGCTGGCAGAAGGATTTCAGAAGAGATCCGACACGTGGTATTGATGTTCCTTGCTGGTTTGTTCATAACAATGGAGCTGGGCTGATAGATGGTGTTCATACGGACTATATTGTTTCCAGTCTCTTTTAAACAACAACTTCCTCCAAATTCACGGGTACACAGAGTATTTGTCTGAAATAACAGTATTTTTTCACTGTTTAAGAAGTATTAAAAATACATTAGCTTCCCACGTTTGGCAATGCCAAGACAGGATGGATTCACACAGAGTTTTACCTTATATTTGATCAAATCTTATATGCTAAGCAGCTCTTCTGCTTGTGTGCACAGATGTCACTCATTCCCTGAAGTATCCTCATTTTACTGAATTCATTTACTACCTTTAACATTCTCACATTAAATTTTAATGTGTAAAACATAACAGAAACATTCTATCCAACTTTAAATCAATAACGGAGCATCAGGAGTGATTGAAATAAAAGCATCAGTACTTCATGCCTTGTTCTGTTGTTCCAACAGTTAAGGGTGTTTTCATTCCAGTTTAACAAAGCCCAGGATGCCAGATGCATGTGGAAATTCATCCCAAGAGGTCGGTTGACAGACGAAGACATAGTTCAGGATAATTCAGTAGTGCTTAAAACCATCTGAGCGCTTGACTGGACAGTGCTGAGGGCTGCGCAGTGCAGGGCTTCTTATTTCAGGGTTTTAATTTGAACCTCACTTTTGAATGCCCAAATCCTTATAAATTAATGAAATACCATAGTTCTGGACAGTACTCAGTAATAGCAGCTGTCTTTTGGACGGCATCTTTTTTATGTAAGAGCCTTTCTATCTTCCAGTAAAATTCCTTCTGCTGTTCCCATAACAGGATTTATGTACATATTTCAGGGCAGGAAGTGTCCCATGTATTTATATATTCATTTTCTACTGGAAGACATTATAAGGTGTTAGTTCTAAGCAGAAAAATAAGTAGAATTCTTCTTTACTTTGAATTTTCTTTTAATCAAATCAGCCACAACAAGGCAATTGGGGTTTCACATGGCAAAGTAGAAAATTTCCCTGCTGTTACATGGTGAAAAGAGAAAGTCTGTGTGTGGGAAACTGGAATGCACGCACACAGGGAAATAGGAGTGTTGTGGGAAAAACAGAGGTGGAAAAAGACGAGATGGGTTAAATTGAAAGAGCAAAGGTAATGCTGAACAAAAATGCAACAGAAAACTCAAAGAGGAAAGAAATAGAGAAAAATTACACCGGCTGTTAAATTTATGAGACAGATGGTTCTTCTCCAGGAACAAAATTATGTACTAAAAGCAGAAGTTTTGTAGGACAACAACAAAAACCCCAATTCTTGGAGAGGATGGGGGAGGCAGGGGCGGCACCCTGGCTGGACATTCTGCCTGCTAAATTCAAACAAAAATGATGAAAGATAACAGTAGGTTCTACAAAAAGTAACAAGTTACTCATCTAATAAGTTGCTGAAAACGAAGAAGGTAGGCAGAGAAACAGGAAGAAGTGAGAGAAGACCAGAAAATCAAACCCAGTAAGATTAAGTTTACACAGTTGTGAATTTTTATTCTAAAATAATTAATTGGGTGGAATAAAATCAAATAAGGCAATGATCCACTCTGGCTCCTGAGATAGGAGCTGTGGGACTGCCCGTCAGGGCTGGTCCTTGTACTTGCTCCATCAAAATCACTCTTGAGCAAGGGAAGGGAGCAAAGCAAGTCGGAGCCCACCAGAACTCTCTTCAGGGCTTAGAAAGAACAGGAGGAGAATGACTAAACAACAAATTAAGATACAATTCAAGTGAAAAAGAGAGGAACAGAGCCTCTTTAAGGAATGGAAAGCACCTGTGCAGAGGGGAAGCAGTGCTGCGCAATGGATTTGGGAGTTGTGGTAGCCCAGCACATCAGTGGCATGGAGCAGGCACAGAACAGGCAGACATCCCTGCGGGCGCAGCTCTTTTGAGGCAGTAGAGGCTCCATCAGCCGGGAGGGACTGCAAGAGCAGCCCCTGTGCAGCTCTGGGCACAGCACCTCAATGCCGCGTGGACAAATGGATGCAATCCAAAGAGGAGGAAAAGCTTTGCAGAGACATTGTAGGAAGTGTGGAAAAACCCAACTGCGTAAGAAGTCGCTGTGACGAAGGCTGATGTCTGATTTTTTTTTTTCCCTGTCTGTCATGGTTAGCAAGATCTGCTTCTTTGCAGCAAGGGAGAATTGTGTTAAAAGAGCAACAGGCTGCCTGGGGTCCTTGGGGAGCCAAGGATGGTCCACACACACTTGAGCCTCGCTTGAAGCAGAGGAGACCAAGTGAAATAAGCCCCCCAGCCATGTCTTGCTGCTCCCTATTTTGGTGCTCTTTGCTGCCCCTGCAGTGAGCAGGCAGCTGCAGGAGGCAGCAACTGAAAGCCGCAAGTCCTCTGATAAAACCCAGCATCGACCGCACGTAATTCAAGTACCAGGTTCATTTATACTGGAAGGAATCCCCTGCTTTTCACATCGGTAATCGTGTTTATGGTGTTGCAAAGCAAGCAATCTGGTGTTTGCAGGTTCCAGATTCCACACTGTCTGTCATGTCATTTGTCCAGCCAGATCTGCATCCCCAAACCTGCATCTTGCAAGTACAAGCAAGTCACACAAATATCTCATGGCACCATGTCTACACAGTTCTTTTAAGAAACAGACTTCTAATTATATAGTTTGCTTTCTCTTACTGACTTTGGAAAGAAATTGCTTCTCCTTTAGAACACTGCTTTAATATAATAAGGTTTTCCCAGTTATGTGCTGTTGGCAGGATATAAAGCAACTTTGTTAAACCTGCTACAAGTGCTGGCATATTGATGGGTTCAAAGATGCACAGGAACTGAAATTCTAACACACAAAATAATTTCAGAATTAAAATTTCTGAAAAACCCTGAAGACTGCAACTAAAATTGCATTCCAGAGGCAGAGGCTTCCCCCTGTACCATCCTTACCTCCCTGCGTGTTCTTTGGAGCTGTTCATTATTTGTAAAACATCTTCCACTGTTTGCAAAACGTTATAGGGAATGGTGCCAATAAAAAAGCTGCTGAATTTCAGGGTTGAAACGCTGCCGGAGGGCTGTTTCGCAACAATTCAGTGTCTGTGTTGCAGAGGTTTTTAAAGCAGAGCCTCAGAAACTTTGCAGCACTGGATGGGACGGCAGCCAGTGTGGGCTCTGCGTGGGCTAATTTCATCTCCAAAGAAGAGATGGTGTCTCTGCCCATGGCAGAGGGTTTGGAACTGAATGACCTTTAAGCTCCCTTCCAACCCAAACCATTCTATGAACCCTAATAGAGCAAGGGTGCTTTTTGTCCATGAAACGAAACGTGAGGGAAATGGTGAACTAGTACTGCTTTGAACTTTGTACTGTGCTCACCAAACACGTAACTCACCATTTGTAACTGGGTAGAGAGTGCATATCTTAGAACTATCTGTTACTGCTTTTGTGACGTTTGTGGGATTGGGTGATGCCGCTCCTTATTTTTGGAAACCTGAGTCTCTGTGTCCATACCAAACTGTGAGCTGACAATGGCAGTTTTATTTAGTTCATTCATATAAATCTTCAACACCAGAACCAGACTGAATATTATAAACCTTTTTAAATTAATAAACAACAAGCAAGTATGTTCTCATCTTGAAAGCATAATTATTTTGAGGTAAAATATTTGCGACATTTGTCTCTAGTAACAAGTAAGAGCTTAACTGTGTGGGTTTCCTGATGGAGAAATTATAAAAAATATTTGTAAGAACATCATTTGCATAGTTTTCTTTCCCAGAATACTCTTTTCTAGGGAGTTACATCTATTGCCCAGCAGGAAACAGGATGACTGGTGGACTCAAGCCTGTAATCTTTCCTGTATTGCCTGAAACAGAATCAAAACAAGAAAAACTTGTGATAAAATAACCAAAGGGCAGGCCTAGAATCAACCTCACGTTTGCAGATGGTTCCAGGAGCCTGAGGGACTGAGCATGGGCAGAGCTGGCACCTCGGGGACGGGGACACACGGGGACAGCGAGCAGAAGCAGCACTCACAGCATTCCATCCACATCACAGACACTTGCTGACAGCAATCCAGCTGAGGAGACACCCTCCTTCCAGCCACGCCAACGAAGCAGCAGAACCTTACTTTATTTGGCATTTTTTTTATGCAAACTGTAGTGCCAGGGTATAATTTCCCCCTCTATGAAATAGGAGCCTTGAGCCCTGTAGCATCATCACTTAACAAGCAACAAATTCAAGCTGTCAGGGAAAAATTCGAGCACAAGGGCCTGTTATTTACACCAAATAGATGTATTCCTAAGGGAAAACAGTCCCTTCGCTTGACTTCTTTTGATCTCTAGTGTTAGCTGATAAAATACCCATCAAAGCACAGACATCGCTGACCCTTCTTCCACGTGTGTTACCTGGTAACTTTGTGCTCAGATCCAGACATAGTCAGGAGTCTTTCGCCAGCTCTTGGATTGATGTTGGGATTATCCTCAAATTGTGCTTTTGAATAAAATTGACCTAAGCAACAGGCACACAAGTTAGTTAAAAACACAAAACGTCTGTGTTGTTCATTTAACTCAAATGGTAGCACTAACACATGGCAAGCAGCTGTCTGCCTCCGAAAGCAAGCAAACAAATAAACCACACTCAAATCTCCCTTAGAAAGGGAGAAAATTCCCTTGTTTCAGCTCTCCTCCAGACAGGCTGTCACCTTTTTTTTGATGGTTTTCGAATATGCAGCTTTTCTGTTATTGAAAAGTTTTTGAAACAGCTCCAACTTCAGTCCCACTGGGATTTTTGGAGTTGGGATGTTCAGCTGGCTTTCATTTTCCAGCCCTGACTGTTTACCATTTCAGCTCCATTATTTATAGCCCATTACTTGACATCAAATGAATTTGCTGTGTAAATTATGTCGCTCCACAACACTGCTGAGGTTATGCCAAACTACTATTTTAGTCATTTTACTGTTTTCTAACCCCGTAGTCATCTATTTAGGCTTGTACCACCGGTGAGCAGAGGAGCGTTCTGTTATGTCTCAAGGGGAAGACCTCCCCTCCTCGCAGAGTGGGGCTGGATTGCTGTGCAGTAAAAGGCAATGTTAGATGTCTAAAAGTAATAAATTCAATGTAAAGTTTCCCTGTCCTCCCGAATTTCAGCATTCCGGCTGCCTCGCCTGCCCACTGATTTCCACAAGAGCTTGTCAGCACACAGGGAAGTAAAATCTGAATAAAAGCTTCTGATGTGGCTCAAAGGAAAGCACTGTGATTGCATTGCAGGAGCTTAGTTACGAGATCATCCTTCTCTGCTGTATACATCCATAATGATACATACCCAGAACTCCGCTGACTTTGTCAGAAAACCGGTCGATATTCAAGAAATACAGCCCAAGGAAGTCATCATGGTACTTTACAAAGGAAACTTTTACTGTGACTGTATCAGACAACGATGCTGTAATGCTCCTTTCCTTTTCAACTGAGACTCTCAGCCTAGAAAGAAAATTATGACATTATTTCCAAGAAGAATATGAAGAGAGTATATGTATTTAACGAGCTGAAGTTAATTAAATAAACTAATCTAATTTTTGCATATTTTTCTCTTCACAACTGCATTTTTCATGATGTGTTAGTGGCTCTTTTGAAGCTAGAAAATATTAAGTAACGGATCTTTTCTCTCTGTGCTGCACAGCAGGTCTTTCCCGTATCAGGTTACATGCAAATACACCAAAAGAGAACAACTTTTTGCTGGTAAAAACACCTTTTTAGCCATAATGACAGGAAATGCTTGGACGGATAAAAAAAGAGAAAGATTTTTTTGTTGTTTTTTTACAAAAAGATAAGGTAGACTAGATAAAATAGTTCTGTCCATTTTGTGAACAAGTCAAATCCATTTTTCTTGGTGATTTCACAAGTTTTTTCAGACCCCACCTTTCCTCTAGCCGCGAATCTTGCTGATGCCAGGTGGGATTGCAGAGCACAAACATCGCTGTCATTTTTTTCCCTTGTGGTTCAGGTGAGACAAAAGCCCCCCCCATGCGCTGCTGTACAGACACTGTGGGTGCGGGGGCTGGTTTGGAGCAGGAGGAGAATTCTGCTCGGCAGACGAGAAATTACAGCCAGGCATGAATCCAGCATGTCCTTGGCTCCGTTTGGGTTACAAAAATAGTTGAAAACGGTTGTTTTAGGGCAGTCTAGAACTGCCCGTAAGGGAGGGAGTGCTGTGTCCTGCCTACCCCAGGCCAACAGCAGATCCTCACAGAGGTTTATTCCAGTAAGGCAGAAAAAAAAGCTGGTGGAATGAGATAATTTCATCTCTTTCTTGAGCTACAAAAGGATTCTACTCAAACTAGTCAGACAAATGATGCCTATCCTTAAAGGCATCATTTCTCCAACAGTGGGTGTTTACTTACAGACAGCTATTCCAACACTTTATGCCTTCCCTTAAAAATTGTCAGCTACACAGACATGAGTTATAGCTAAAACTGAGACGAACGAAAAAAACTCAGCCTTTGTGGAGCCTGTGAGGTACAAAAAGAGGTGGTAAATGTCAAAGACATCACTTCCTGCGGGTGGAGGAACACCAAGTGCCTGGTGGCAGCCAGCACGGAGATGGCACCGGGGCTGCCGCGCCACAGACGGTCCTTTTCTTTGGAAGATCAATATTCTGCCTTTGTGGTGGAAGCAGAAAGGCAGGCTGGTGGGGTGGTTGTTTTGATTCTCTTACACAGGCACAGAGAATTAAAATCAAATCATTTTTTTATTCTCTGTATTTCAAATGGGGGATTGCGAAGGTGCCCTGCTTACACTCAAGGGGGTTTACTCACCAGATAAGGACACCTGGAAGCACCTCAGAAAAATATCAAAGTGGAGGCCTGAATGAAAGAGGTCTGACACATCTGTGAGTCTGCGAAAGGATGCAGTAACGTTCTTACCCCTGAATGGTGGAGGTGGCTGACTCTGTCCATGGCAGCCGAGTGCTCTTGTTAGCGTGGGTTAGGAGGATTTCATCCGTGGAGACGTGGATTCGTGCGGGGGGATTCATGTAATTCATCTCAAACTGCACAAAGCGATTTATTCGGTCTCCAAGTTTCCCCACCACAACGAGTCCTTTAACAGCATTGAGACAACTTTCAAGTGGCTTTGCTTTTCAGGTAGGTGTGATTTTAATAAAACTGCTTCAGCTTTGTTGCTTGAAACAACTTCAGGGTCTCAAATCTAGTTTTGGGAGGTGCAGTACCCCAGATTTCAGCTCCATGTGCTCCAGCTGGGGGTCACCGGACTCTGTTTATCCCCTTGTTGCTACCTCCTCTCACAGAGGGGCCTCTGCTCCATAACCAGAGCAGCCGACAAACAGCACCTGCGGCCACAGTTGCTCTGAGTGCAGGGACGCAGCAAAACTGTGGCATGTTAACAGCCTGTATCTTTCTGTTAGCATGTAGGGAACGTGGGGTTTAAGGTCTCTGCATCCTAGAAGCCCCCAGGGGCTGTGGGGGGGAAGCTGAAAGGCTGTGGATGTGAGACCAGGAGGAGAAGGAGCTGCCCCACAACCAGGTCTGTGAGAAGTGCCCTCAACGGCTGCACAGTGAGTGTTAGCATGGTAAGGAAAAATTAACTACAGCCTCTCCGATCAGTGCAAGGAGGCAGGTATGATATGTCCCTTCCCAAAAAAGGGGTTATTCCCAAAGACACCAACTGCTCTCGTAGACCAAAGTGACTCTCTTTGTCCTTGGTGTCAGAGGTAATGTAGCTCACTCACCTTGCTCCGGATCGGTCAGTAGGTGGACAGAGGACTGTGCTTTTCCGTCAATATTTAAACAGATTATTTCATTTTGTTTGGGTAATTGCAGGAGAAGCTGTGGATATTCAATAGCTGAAAAGCCAGAAGAACAATGTTAGCATGCAAGAAAAGTCTAGCCTCTGCCCTTTGGATAGGCACAGCGAAACTGCTTAATCAATTTATACCTAAAACATCAGTTACAGCTTTTATAAAATAGAATGATGGAAGCAATTACTGAAAAGCACACCCAGACACGGCATCTTGATACGAATGGAAGCAACAGATTTTTAAACTTGGAGTTTATTGAGGATGATGAGCCCCCAAAAAGACCTGAGGCTGAGGATTTGTTGTATTTTATTTCTGTTGATATATTTATCCTCGAGCTAGAGAGGCTTTTCCATGGGATATGGGAATTTATTTCACTTTTATGGAAAGAACCAGCCAAGGCACGAAGAGGTAAAGGGTTTTCATAGAGTTGATGCAGTCAGAAAAAATCACTATTGTATGCAAAACCTGAATATTACACTTATATTAATTATTAAAATGGGACTAGTATATGCATTACTTACCAAGAGGTTGTGCTCTCATTCTGTCTCTCTTTAAGTCTATTAGCCTAAAAGCTGAAATACTTAGAATTAGTAAGAAGAGTTTAATGAAGCATTTTTCTTCAAGTTGGCAAATTACCCAGGAAGAATACTGTGACAGAAGCCTTTTTAGCAGAGCTCTTCACTGACTTCTATGGAGACCTTTGCTTAAAACAAGATGTGGCCATGGGGGAAAGGACCATAGCGTCTAGTGCCTGTTTTAGGATTTGCCGTGGCACCAGAACACCCTCAGCCTGAGCTGAGGGAGGGTTTAGAGCTGTGTTTTCAGTGGCCGCTACGCAGTATGGAACCCAGTACGCCCACCCAGCTCCTCTTGCTGTGGTGATGAATAACTACCTAGTGACAACATGTTCTTGTTGCTGCCAGATCGGGGCTTGGAGGACCATCAACCTGAAATAAAAGGTTTTTTCAACATTTCATCGAGCTTTGAGGGAAGGGCAGCACCAAGCCCTGTGCTCCCCCCCGAGCAGGTCAGGATGGTCATTGGGCTTTGCTTCTGGTTGGGGAGTTTCCTGCTCTTAAATTCCCCAGGACCACTTTGAAACCTTCAGAGAAGAGGGCAGCATTACACCTCCCACAATACATTTCTGTGAAAGAAGTAGAGCGAATCCAAGGCTCTCCTCACCTGTAAAAGCATTGCTATCGTGATATATTACATTGCTGAGATAAGCAGATTAATAATGCTGGAAGTGTGACATTAATATTCAAACAGATCTCCAGAAAGAGAGAAAAAAATACCTAAATCATCTTCAGGCGTCATTGCAAAATATCTTGATCTGAATTTTTTGAGAGATGCTTTGCACATAGTAGGAAGAAGCAGAAAACATCATTAGCATCGTTTCCTCAATGAAATATTTCTGCTCTAGAGTAAAGACGGTTTTGGCCCTCATGACTTTATGAATGGAAGATTTTCTGTCTTTGACCATGTTATCCACCCAAACCCTGCACAGACCTTGGCAATCATTGCTTATGTTTTGCTTCCCATAGTTTCCCAAATCTCAGATACACCCCTCTGTAGAATAACTATCACATTTCCTTTTTCATTAGAGACTGTTATTGAAATACACAAATGGAAAAGAAGAAAATACTTACCTGTTCCTGGAATAATTCTGGGTTTCTCATTATCTGACACAAGGAAGAAGGACAGATTAGTGTCATACAGTCAACACTAAATGAGTTTACCCTTGTGCAGACCAGAAACCTGGGACAAGGGAGTGCTGGGCTTCACCTGATGAGCTTTTTTTGTGTTTAAGGACAAGTAGATAGAACACATGCAAGACTCCTAGCAATGACACGATTTCCTCCCATTTTTCCACTTCAGTGCTCCAGAGAAAAGCGCAGCAACCCTTTGCAGTGGCAGGGATGCTGAGTAACAACTGTTAAATCACTTTTAGTTAATATTTAAACAAATTATTTCCCATTTCAATAGTAGAACCCATTTCAACACTTCGCCTTGTGAAAATATGCTGTATGCTTTATTTGGAAGGGAAGGTAATCCTTGAACCTCTGTCTCCGATGGGGCTTATTACCGTGTCACATCTCTATAAAATGAACCTACACTGGAGGCTGAACAGCAATTCATCAGACACAGCAGCATATTTCAGGGGGGCTTTTCCATGCTCCATTTACCAGCTTCGGTGGGTTTGTTCGCCAGCTCCGTCTGCTGCTCACCAGTGGGTTTGGTGACCACCATGGAAGTGAGGGGCGTAACGAAGTTGTGCTGCAGAGACAGCTCTAGGGCTTGTGCCTCCAGGGCTTTCTGGTCCTCTTCTTGTGCTGAAATACTAAAGAGTGTGTTAAGGATGAAGAAATAACATATAGAGACTATGAGAAGGTCATCTTTAAATTCTTTTTCATCCTAGCTGTGTCTTAACTGATGTTTTTTTATTATTGAAGCATGAGTAGCCTTATTGGGATAACAGCCATTCATGTGCTTGAAATTACGGAGACGGTTAATCGTTCACAACATTGGAGCTTATGTATGGTTCAAATACATAAAAATAATAAAAACACAATCTCTGAAATGACTTATGGATTTATTGGTTTTTTTGCTGGCTATTGTCATTCACCTGTCTACAGACAATATCTCTGGATGCGGAACAACAGCTCAACAGAACCCATGCAATGAAAATCTATTTCATAATAATGTCATAAAGGACATTTTATGTTATGCTTTTGTATGTGTATATACATCTATATACACACCTTTAATGACACAGCTCTAACAAACTGAAAGGCACCTCATGTTCCTCAAACAGTAATGTAATATCCTTCCAGCATACTATGTTTTTAGTACTATCTGCCAAAATATTTCTGGGTTTTTGTGTTTTCCAGTCATATAATTTGTGATTAAGTAATTTGTGTTTTAAGAAGTTATACATTCATAATATGAAACGTGAAAATATCTTACGATTTTTCCAGAAGCTGTTGAATGGTTAAATAAGCCCATAGTCTCTCTATGAAATTTCCAAAGATATAACTTTGATTTTTAAATACTTGCTCCTTCTCCTTGACATATGCTTCTTCTTTAAGAGTCAAGTCACTAGCATGCTGAAGTGGGAGAAAACCGACCATGAAAAGCACAGTTCCAGATTTTTTTTATAGTCACATTATTAGACTTGAAAGAACATCTTTCGGTGCCAAGGTGCCCTTTTTGTCCTTCAATTTTGTCTTTTCCCATGGGAAAATGCAACTCCAAACTACCAAAGCAGAGCATATTTTGGACGTTTATTTCTGGACTAGAAACAATGTTGACAAAAGGATGTAACGGAATTGGTCTGCTTCAATATTGGAGATGAATAATTCAGATCTCCTTCTTCATTCTAAAAATACAAACCAGTTTCCTAAAAATGCTTGGCCAAAATATCGTATTTTTGAAAGGATTAAAATTGCTCTTTTCTTATTTGTGAATATGTGTCAAGGTTTATATTTTGTAGCAAATTCAGGAGGGGGAAATTATTTGAATTACCAAATATTTTCCAAAAAAGGGAAAACAGCTGAATGCCCAAATATAGAGAACACACATTGCACACAAAAAGTCTCCTATTGCACCACAAGAGACAGAAGGGAGACATGTTTTTCACAGTTAGTAAATTAAACACTTACCGACTGTGCTTTAATTTCTACTGGCAAGACATCAAGATCGTTCTTAATTTTTCCAGATACTATAATTTCAGATCCTTCAAAAAACAGCTTGAAATTGTTCTTAGTTAATCCCTCAACGGCATTTTCTGGATACTGCATTTCAATTTGCATTAATATTGGGGTAGCCACCTCTTCATAAAAGCCCTAAAGAGGGAGAGAGAAAGAGAGAGAAAGAGAGAGAAAAAGAGAGAAAGAGAAAGAAAAAGAGAGAGAGAGAGAGAGAGTGTACACAAATGATTGCGAAATTATGCAAAGCAATATGCTGAGTATCTAAAACCCCCTTAAAAAGAATCCTCATGGTCACCATCCCACCCAGCTCGGTGTTTTACTTTAGCCACTTTTCACATCTGTTTTTTCAAATCTGACTAATCCAGAGGATTAATCTTTCTCTTTCAGGGCTGGGGCTGGTGTTAAGCAAATTCAGTCTCTTCGCACAGCCAAATCAGGCAGAAGTGGCTTCCCAAAGAAGAGGATGCCCCGCAAGTTATAACCCCTCTCCAGATGGACAGGAAAGTCCCAGGCTGGTGCTACTGCAGAGTCAGTTTGCCTGTAGGTACCTCAAGCTACCAGTTGTTTTTTAGGGAAGCCATTGCTAACAGCCTCCAATGACGGTACTTCAGAATGTTTGAAATTGGCTCAAGAGTAGTTTGCCCATCATCACCCACCCTGGACAATTTGTCTTTTTGCAGAGGTACAGAAATGTGAATTTCCAGGTTTGTCCAAGTGCAGCTGATTTGAGGATAACTTCACCTCTGAGTCATGGTTAGAGTACAAACCCCCAGACACCCCCCTCCCTCCCCAAAATTAACAGATAAACTCAAACCCAATTCTTCATCTCAGAAAATCTATAGCTTTCCTGCTAAGACTAAACATAAGCTGTAGCTGATAGATGGCTTTTCTGGCACATTCCTTAGACCTCACCTGGAGCTGCAAGGCTGCATCAGCGGTTTCGTATATACGCCGTGCTATTCCTCCATTGCTTAGGGCCATTTTCTCTAGAAACTTGTAGCCGACATCAAACCCAAAGCCAAGGCAGAAAAGAGCATATTTCCCATCGATTGCTTTTTTAATGTTTTCTTGAATTACTCCCACATTTGTCTCACCTGTAATTGAAACAAAAACATACCCTTGTTTGTTTGGGGTTTGGAAGTACAAAAAGACAGCAGCAAGTGTAAAGGAAAATTCTGCCTAAAGACTTTTTAGAAATAGTTCAGAATAAAACATTAACAATATATGGGGTGGAATTCCATTAGTTGAGTTGGAGATGAAAGCACCACTCTGCATTTGGTGTACCAGAACCTGATTCTCCCTCTTAGTGACCTTTACTAACTTCTACTCACAGTGTCATGGCTAAATACAAAATATTTTACAGGACTACAGGGGCTAGAAGAGGTTTTTAGGACAAAAGAGACACACACTACAAGTTAACAGTGCAAGGGATGGAAATGCTTGATCACGTATTGGAAAGACAAGTGCCATTGATAAAAATTACGTGTGTGAAATCAGAGAAGACTGTATTGGTTAATGGTTAATTCAGACAAACTGCAAATTAACTTTACCAGCCCCTGTCTGACAAAGGGGAAAGATTTTTCACATCATCGTTGGATGAGCTTCTCTATCAGCATTTCCAAGCAGGAACTGTCACTGCCTGTAGCAATATGATGGGAGAAGCTCCAAATTTGCCCTTTCAGCCTGTTTGGCCAAGGAAGGCAGAGTACACAGTCATGCTACACGTATTCACCTGGCATTCCGACTGATTTTTGCCAGCCTGTAGATGTGCATTAAAAAACCCAAACAAATGAACCACCCCAAAGCAGTGTGGATCACACGAACTGAAAGCAGACTGATTTGTTAGAGAGCTTAGAGCTGAATTAATATTGCTGTCCTCGGAGAGATGCTGGTGCCTCACAAAACTTAGACAAACTCCCGTTCAGAACAAGTGATATTGTGCTGAGTTATGATTCATTTAACCCAGTATTTCTATCTTGACCCTCTTGCTATCACAGCTGATCACTAGTTAAGAGCTAGTTAAGAGAATACAAAACAAGAGGCACCTTGAAAATATCTCAAGTCCGGGGCAAGGAGGGTGAAGACATATAAGCAATACCTCTCAAATGGGACCATATATAATATATGCAAAATGTCCATATTTCAGCTCTAAGTCCTTTACTTCCATGTTTCGTCTGTGCCCGGAGCATCTTCAACAATTCCCTTGAGTTTATAAACTAGGAAGCCAATGGTATCTAGCAAACCAGTTCCGAGCTAGACGGCACGCAGCCCTGGGCAGGCAGGCTCTGCCATCGCATCCAGAGCCCACTCATAACTGTCTTCTCTTGGACACAGATCCAGCGGCAGCCCAGCCTGCTTATACCAAAGTTCTTCTGAAACAGGCTCTCTGGGATGCAAGTGTAAAAGACAAAAAAAATCAGGAGAGAGAGAATTAAGGCTAATGTTTACTCACCAGAAGTGGGCTGGCCGTCTGTCAGCAAGATAATCATGGAGACGCTCCGTTCTGGCAGCCCCTCGGCTTTGTCCAGCAAGCTCACGGCAGTCAGCAGAGCACGATTGATATCTGTGCCTGTAATGAGAAAGCAGGCATTGCTCGCCTAAAAGGATAATCCTCTGAAGAAATCGGTGCACTTCATCTGCAAAGGCCCTGCAGAGTTGTTTAAGGTTTTCTGCAGGAAGCAATCTTTTAGAGAGGTGAGGGTTTAGGGGTTAAGCCTACTGGGATTAATTAGGGTGTATTATATTGCAGTGGTAGTGCTGGAGTATTCTTTCGGGATCATTTTCCACGCATATGTCATGGGAAATGCAAACATGTCTGAGCCATTAAAAAGTGCTTGAATAAACACACTGTCATCTACTAACCTACAGCTAAGAAATGGCTCTTAGCCCTATTCTAGAAGTCAAAAAGAGACAAGAACAGTTCGGCTTTATTATATTATCTCCTGGGATAAGAAAACTTAGGTAGATACCAGCAGCATAACGTTAACAATAGGTATAGCCTTTGTGTGCTAAAATAAATAACAAACCAAAGCACACTGCGTGATGCACCAAATGAAATGCTTCATGCCTGTTTTGACTATTTTGTTTCTGTAGCACAACTTACATGGGAGTACAACTTCGGATGCGTTTTATTTTGCAAGGGGACCCTTGATACTAGAAAAACAGAAAATAGCTGTGAAATGCTTGAGTGAATTACTATTTTTTCAGAAATAAAATCTGCTATTGGAAAGTTTTCATCCATCTCTGTTGTAAAAATCTGAACCAAAACTTGGTGGCTTGTGTGGTTCATAGATGTGGTCTCACCATGTCTCCCTACATCCACATCATAATGTAGTCAACACATTGATTCCCATAATCAGCCTTTCTATCCCACTCCTCACTCGTTAATATTAAAAATAATATATGAATTACTTGCTTTGTGAGCACTGATGGTAGTTCTGTAGCACTACATGACTAACAAAAATAATACTTTTTTTCTGAGCAAAATATAACATCGGGTGCCCATTTATGGTTACAGGTGTTGGTGGTGCCTGGTACCTCCACTAGCAGAAATGGTCTGCACAAATCCTGCAGCACTCGCCACGTTCTCTGCAGTGGCTTGCAGCAAAGAGCTCTTCCACTCCACCACTTTGTTGTTAAATGTGATAAAGCCAAAATGATCTTCTGGACGAAGATCTTGCAGAACTTTCAGCAGGGCATCCCTTGTCTGTTGCAAGGAAAAAAAAAACCCATCATTTTGAGCATTGCTACTTCACTGGCAGAACTGGGATTGGAATCGTAGTGTGATGCAGCAGCTTCCAGTACCTGAAGGGGCTACAAGAAAGCTGGGGAGGGACTGTTTACAAAGGCTTGGAGTGGTAGGATGATGGGCAATGGGTATAAACTGGAGAGGGGCAGATTTAGACTGGACATAAGGAGGAATTTCTTATAGCTGAGGGTGGGGAGGCCATGGCCCAGGTTGCCCAGAGCAGTGGGGGTTGCCCCATCCCTGGAGGGGTTCCAGGCCAGGTTGGATGGAGCTTGGAGCCCCTGATCCAGTGGAAGGTGTCCCTGCACATGGCAGAGCGTTGGGATTGGGTGGGCTTTAAGGTCTCTTTCAACCCAACCTATTCTATGATTCCATTCAAGATGCCTTTACTTAACCCTAATGCTATTTTTCAGGTTGACAGAATCAGAAATTCCCATTCAGTGGATTTACAGTCATTAAAAAACATCTATCAGGGCTGCAGAGGGATTGTCTGCTTTCTAGCAAAGCTACACACACAGTCATCGATGAAGGTAAAACAGACAAATTCATTATTTAAACTTCATCAAAGAAAACAGAAAAAAAAACCATTTTGCAGAGGTGGAGGCAGAAGAAGTGGTCTCTGCATCAAGGTATGATACCCATGAGAACAGCCACATCAGGCAAGTGTTACACTTTAATAGCTTAAATCTGTGCATACGTATTTTCAGGTATTTTGATCTGTCTGAAAGTTTCCCTGTGTACACAAGTGGAACGTGTTTCAGGAGTGAAATTCACAGTTGCTTCCTGGAGAGGTTGAGGTGTGTGACTGATTCAAGCAGCGGACAGTACTTTAAGGTAACTTACCTGTTCAATTTTCCTGCCTCCCATGGAGCCACTTCGATCTATAACAAAGATGACGTTTTTGGGAAACACTGGCATTTCGTGGGGTGCAAAGTAATGCACGAAATACCCATTGGTGATCTGAAACAGAGAGTGCGAAACATGCATAAAAGATAACAGATAAATGTTGCATCTTAACATTCTGGCATAGAAAGAAGTGGGTGGGGGTGTGTGCTCAGCTTTTAGTTTTTCTAGATAAGCCCAAAGCAAAGAACTGTTAAAATATATTCCTTAGCTGGAAGCAAGCCTGTCTGTATAGAGAAAATTCTAAAGGAACAGCACTCCTTACATCTCCCCAGACTGTATTGTTTTGGGATGGCTGTAAGAGCACCCCCTCTGCTCTGGAAGGGCAGAATGCAGCTGACCGAAGCCTGAAGTGCATCATCACCAAATCCATCTCGCTCTGCTTTCCCTTTCAAGACTTCAGTAGGAGACATTTACTTTTAAAGGCGATACAGTAAGCGACATACCCTATTCTCTAGTAAATGCATCAACCTATAAATACTTCTAAGTTCCTGCTCTCTTTCGCTATGCCTCAGTTCTCACAAAGAATAGAAGAAAACCAAGCAGTCATTTTAGTACTTACATAAATCACATTCCTCTCAACTTCATTTGCAAGAGGCCACAAACGCAATTTAGATTAGCCAAAATACACCCCCAAAAATGCAAAGAGATATCCAGAAAGTGGCAATGTAGATTTGGTATTGAAACAAAATTTGGAAGACTGATTTTTTTTTACGAATGAACAATTCTTGCAAAGCAAGACAGTCACCATCAGTTCCTGCTGACCCTGGATCAAGAGAAATAACTTTTCCTGTTACTCTTGGTGTTTCAAAGTAAATGTTATTTTTCTGATTGTGTTTCAGATGTATCTGTGATCTGAAAGCATTTCGATTTCTATTTCTTTTTTACCTGTATATCACCCGCAGTGGCACCTCTCTTTACATCATAGCGCACAACAAAATCACCATCCAGGAGGGTTTCATCGAGTTCAGGATTTATCTTCTGTTGATCTATAGTTGGCTTAAATAAAATATGAGCCTACAAAGCAAGGAGAAGTAAAGATTTAAAGGAAAATATCTTAAAGCTCCTGTTGGCAGTAATATCTGGCAGCTGTCGCTTTACCTTGGTTTCACTCTGCACTTTCGTGAGCGCCTCAGTTAACTCATTTGTCATGAAGGTGCTGTTTGCCTCCAAGAAGTTTATGCCTTGAGGCTCAAAGATGTGCACATCAATCTGGAAGCGGAGAAGTCATCAGTGTCAGCATCTCATAGGAATGACAGCCACGCCTGAGCAGTGCCGTGGTGCTCCCTGCAGAGCTCTCGCCAGGGCAGCTCACCTGGAAGCGCTTCACAAGCTGCCTCGGCCGGACCTTGATCAGCAGCTCAAACTTCCCCAGCTGCCTTTTCAGCAGCTCCTCATACATCAGCTCAAAAGTGACTTTGCTGGCAGCTGCAACACTGACGGAAACGTGAAACTGCTCCAGTTTCCTGCCTGTGATTCTAGGGGAGTGAGAACAGAGATTTACCTCCTGGCAAGGAAGGTTTGCGTGCGATGGCCAAAGTTTATGAACTGTGCTAAATAATTGAATAAGTAAAAAATATATAGTAGTAGTAAATCTTATCAAAGAGAATATTTTTTAACTTTGTGGGCAATATTGCATTACAGAAGTGTGCCACAGGTGCTGTGCCTGCGAGCTGAGAGGTGGAGCAGAAGCATCTCCAGGCTGGGATCACACAGGACTGAGACTGACTACATGGGAAGCACAGACTAAATATACCCCAAAAGCGTGATGTCTGCTCAAATGCTGTGGCCCTGTGTGCTTGAGGGGAAGCAGATTCAATGACTGAGCATCATTCCGGTCTGGCAAGCTGTTCCCATGTGATACCAAGTCCCAAGACAACACTAAACGTGATGCCTCCCCCTGAAGCCCATTGCAGGATCAGATATAAATCACATATATGCACACACACACGTGTCTACATATACATGTATATACACTCCCCACATCCCTCTCAACAGGAACTCAAGGCTGCTTTTCACATTTATACCCACTGAGAGGTGGCTGATTCCGGGGTTTAACCCACCCCCAGCTAAACAAGGAGCTGAGGAAGAGCATTGGAACAGCCTTACTCAGGATGGCAACATACTTGACGAGGCCAGCACTTTGCCCGCGTGAGACCGCAGTGTCATATTCCTTCTGAGCTGAAGCCTTCTCCTTTATTATTCCCAGGTATACTTTACCATCAATGGACCTGTTTGGTTTCCATAAAAATTAATTAATATTAGAAAGGAAAGAGCTGGGGAAAGAAGCAAGCAGAACACTGCACTCAGAGCATGAGCAGGGGACACTGTTGGGCTCTCTCATCCCTCCTTGTCCAGAAGGATGCCTGGGGCCACCACCACAACACAGCCCTCCACCTTGCAGGGTCTCAGAGAGACTGGAGCTGGATGAACACCACCACTGAGCACCACTGTCCCTCACCCCGTGCAGCAGGCAGCCTCGCCCCGGCTCTGGCCACTTTCTTTCTAGTTCGCTGCCTACATCTTTACTGCACAGAGCTTTTTGTGCAGTGTTCTCTGGAGCTCAGCACTTCCTAAGAAGAAAGATAACCCTTTCCATCCCTCCTAACCCCTAGAGATGCCTTCTTCACACCACAGGTAAGGAAGGACTGGTCCTACATGGAGAAGTTGGTGATGAAGGCTGTCTTGGGCAGCTCCACTTCAAAGGTTGCCTCTCTAGACTCGTTAGCTCGGTTGACAATTTTGCTGGTGATGATGGTGTGAGCAAATCGTGATGTGACCTTGCAGTCCACATGGAGGCTGTAGATTTCAATAGCGTGCTGGAAAAAAAGCAAACAGGCTGGAAAAGAAAGACTCAGGTTTTGCTTTTGAGCAGTTCTTACTTGGGTGATGCTATCAGGAAAGTTCAATGAGCAGTCAATGGTTAGAAGATCTGGGTGAGATCAGTGATGGTTTTGTGGTCACATACTTTGTACAGATTGACCACCTGCCTGTGCCTTATTCCCCTCTCTGCAGCCACGGCCACAGCCCCATGCAAAACCTGCAGCTACATCTGCATGAGGTCACTCCACAGAAGGCTTCACTCAATCCTTTTTCTGTGATCTTCTCTCCCTGGGGTGCTCTGAAGCAGCTGCTGTGTCACCCCAATACATCCCCTAAGATTAAACTCAGAAAAATCAGATGCGTCTTTAAGAGCTCAGCCCATGGAAAGAGACCTGCTGGCTTTTTGCGCGTCTATTTGCTCTCCCAGCTGTTCACTTTGCTGTATGTTTTTCAGCTTGGTGCCACGTCCCATATGATGTTCAGCAAATTCAAAACCCCGCGTGGGCCTCCAGCCCCTCGCTGGTTGCACAAGCAGGGATGCCCTTTGCGCACTCGTGTCTCTCCCAGCCTGGTGCTTCCAGTCCCACAGCACTCAAGGGAGGAGGGCACCGTCCTGGAGCTGCCTGGGAACACCCTGGCTAAATTGGGAACTGCCCGGAGCAGCTGCCTCTATAAGCACCCTCCGTTTGCATTTGGGATGTCTCTTTTAAAGGCCCTGCCTCTGTTTCAGCAGACACTCAGAAGGGTTGGTCTGGACATCACCATCTACACAGCAGTCCAGTAGTTTATTAAAATAAAAAAGCATCGAAGCAGAGCATCATACTTCTATTTTCACTTTTGGAGCCTCAGTGCCCACGGCGTGTTTAGAGGGGATGTTCTGACATGACTGAGGAGCCCCAAGCCATGGGGCAGCACAGGCACATGGTGTTCGTCACTGCCCATGGAACACCCTTCAGGCGCAGGAGGAGCTTGTCCCATTCAAAAATTACTCTGTGCAAAACACACCGAGCCGCCATGTGCGGAAGGGATGCTGTGGGGGCGAGGGGACGGGGACCTGCAGCCCCCACACTTGCCCTGCCCCAGCAGCATTTTAAGCTGCAACCGGCACGAATGAGCCCACGGCAGGTTGCAGCGTGATAAGGGTCACCACTGTGCTCGTGGTGGTGGAGTTGGAAGAGGAACCGCTCTGGGTCTGTACCTGAAAGCAGTGGGGAGCGATTCGCTGCAGCTTCCCAAGGCACCACAGGCTCATCCATCACACCCACAGCTTCTTGCAGGGTCCTCAGCCACCCCTGCGGCAGCCACAAGCCCCAGTCCTGCCTCCCAGAAACCCATCTACTTTTTGGTTGCATTTCACACTTTTCTGAATAGACACAACGGAGATAAAACCCTTACGAAATCAGACTTCCTCTGTTTCTCTGATATGGATATTTTTAAAACAATACTAGTCCGTGCACCCTTGAGATGATACAAAACACAATTTACTTCTCCAGATGGTACAAATAACTGTCTACTCCCCTCTTCTCAGTTCCATATAAATCATCAATGCCTTTCAGAGACATTCTGGCACTGCAATGGTCCTCATTTGGTCCTGCTGTAACAGCACTCTGTCAAGATCCAAACCTCATCCGGTGGCTGAAGGAGACCCATTGATCCCTCACATTTGATATTTTACATCCCTTGGGAACAGCATGATCAGACACATCTGCAAATATTCCCCTGCCACATTTATACTCTAACAGCCTAAACACATAACCAAAAAGGTCTTAAAAGGACCCAAAGCTCTGAAATCATGACTCCATATGGCTGCGGCTCCACAGGTGGTGGTTACCAGAGGGGTTACCTGCGTTACCTGGCTGCCTACCGCAATACCACCGCATCACCGAATGAGCAAACAAGATATTGTTAAAAAAAAATTAAAATAGAACGAATACCTTTTTTGCAATAGTTTCTGCTACTACTATGAGTGAGGAAAAGATCATCAGTGTGAGCAACGTTCTCTCCTCCATTTTGGAAAGACCAGATTTTTCAAATGAAATCTCAGTTTATCTTAATCAGTTAATGAGTAACTTGTACTTGGGGATATTATGTAGACTTTGAAGAGACCCAGAAACTTAATATTTACATATTAAACATAGGCAAAACTTGGACTTGGTTAACATTTATTTTTCCAACAGATATTGGCTGTTAAACTTTAGAATTTTAATGTTTCGTAATGCATATATTTAAGAAATCTTTATGTTTTCTTTTTAAAGTTAGATCTCACCATGGGATGTGAAACCCCGCGGGCTGATGAACTGGCCCTGTGCAACAAGCTTCACTTTTGGATGCGTAAATCTCTACCATATCCAACAGCAATAATTTGAAAGGACATAGCCTTAACATTACCTCAAACACTTCAGAGGTTTGGAGATTGCCAAGACACGTGAGATTTTACAGCTGGTAACCTCTTCAAACTTAACTGGCTGAAGAGAGGTGCAGAGTGGCCCTCTTGAAACACCCCCTTTTTGTTTCCTCCAACAATCCATAATCCTTGTTTGTCAAGCAGCAAAGTCACTTGTGGCTTGGCTTTAGCTAAACACTAAAACCAAAGTAATCAGACCTTGCACGTCTGGCTTTGTCCAAGCTGTGACATATCCATCTGGGGATTCTTTAACCTGTGCCCTCAGTGGGGCTGTTTGCACAACAACTTAGTGCTGGGAGAACTCCGCACCTGAACGTACCTGGAAACCAAGCGGGATGACTCTTTTCACCTCCTATTTTATAATAAAAATCTTCATCCAATAGGGACTTCCAGCAGTTCCTGTGAAGGCTTTGTTGGTCAAGGGCTGGCTTGTGGCCCTAGAAAAAGAAATTATCGTAAGAGTCCTGTTCAATACACAAATAATTACGAACAGCGTTATACTGATGTGCTGAGGAGAGAAGCAATTCGGAGAGACATTGTCTCCTCTCAGCCTTAGGCAGACGAAGGCTGAACCCTGCCCTCCCACCCTGCTCTCTCTGCGCTGTGCTGACCGCTCCAGGACAGCAAACAGCCCTCCCTCAACTGAACCTGCCATCCCACACAAAACCACTTTGCCATATTGCTTTCCAACAGCAATTTTCCCCTGATGACTTCCTGGTAGGTGATGCCATTTATTGCCCTAAATTAACACAAAGATCCCGTAGAAATAAATAAATCTGTGTTTGTTTCATTGCTGTTTTACAGACAAAGAGTCCATGTGGAGAGCATGATGCCACTCCCCTCGGATTTGCGAGGAAACACTTATGCAGGACACGTTTATTCCTTCAACAGACGTTTACAAGTTCACCATGAAGAGCCTGCTGAGCACAGGCGGGGCTCACAAGGCTTGTGTTGTTAAGTAGCTTGTTTAAAAAAATAAACTTAGCTTAGAATCATAGAATAGTTTGGGTTGGAAGGGACCTTACAGATGATCTAGTTCCAACCTCCCTGCCATGGGCAGGGCCATCTCCTGCTAGAACTTAACTCCTTCTAGGCAGACTGTTCCTACTACCTGCCAAAGCTGTATTGTTTATCCCAGGGCATGTCAGCACGGGTATTTTAACAGAGAGAAGTGAAAACTGTTATACATTTGATTAAATCTTACAATTCGTGCAATGCTTTAATCCCTTAAAATACACAGGATTATACACTTAGCGGCCTAAGATCCCCAAGAGCCAAAGCTTTAATTAAGTGGATCTGTCATTAGTTTTCTAATACCCACACGTAAAATCCCACGGATGTTCTTTAATGCACAGGTTTAGGCTGCATGTTCGGCTCTGCCCTGTTCCTGCGTGCATGGAGCAGCACCCAGGGAAGCAGAAATCCCTCCCGTGCCCCTTTATGCCTCGCTGAAGCAGCTTCAGGAGAATCCCAAGCTCAGCCTTGTCCCCAGCCTCGGGCCCCTTGCCGAGGCCCAGTGCCCATTCCTGCTGGTGCTTCTCACACACCGAGGAATGAACGTGCCATGAAGTGACTTCAGATCAACTTTGAGGAAGGACCTAAATCCACCATCACAACAGAAGATACTCCCGAGTCCAAAATGACCTAAAAACTCAAACCCTGGCACTTTGCTTGGACACTTCTCCGTCACTATTTCTCATTACAGAAATGAGTTAAAAAGAAAAGACATTTTCCATGAGTGGATTGAATAGATTTGCGAGCACGAAGAAAATGATGAAATTATGCACATCACCCTGCTTCTCCATTGATCCAACACAACCTTGAGGAAAAAGCCATTGGGGAATGGGCTGAAAGCCTCCCTTAATGCTGGGCACAGCGACGGACATCTTGGGTCCCAGCAGGGCTGCTGGTGGGCAGACCTTGAGGGGGGGAAAGGCTGGGAAAGGGAAATGGAAAGGGCTGGGAAAGGGGGGGAACGGCGGAGAGGGAGGAAAAAGGCTGGGAAGGAGAGAGAAAAAGGCTGGGAAGGAGGGGGAAAACACTGGGAAGTGAAGGCGGGAAAAGGCTGGGAAGTGAAGGCGGGAAAAGGCTGGGAAGTGAAGGCGGGAAATACTGGGAAGTGGGGGGCGGGTAAAAGGCTGGGAAGGAGGTGGGGAAAAAGCCTGGGAAGTGAGGGGGGGAAAGGCTGGGAAGGAGGTGGGAAAAAGCCTGGGAAGAGAGGGGGGTGAAAGGCTGGGACGTGAGGGGGGGGGCGGGGAAAGCTGGGAAGGAGGTGGGGAAAAAGCCTGGGAAGTGAAGGCCGGAAAAGGCTGGGGAAAGGCCACCCCCAGACCTGAGGGGTCTCACCAGGGCGCTGCTGCGGTCAGCACAGGTTTGGGTGAAATCTTTGGGTTTCTGGGACGTCCCTTCACCCCTCTTCTCCTCAGCTCCTTCTTGGCAAGGGCCCAGGGTGAGGCAATTGCACCGACATGAAAACAGTGTCATCTGGGTGTTTATTCTTTGTGTTTGACAGACTAGAGCGTAGGTTGTAAGGCCAACATCCACAGAATTAATCTCAGCCTAAACTGAAATCAGTCACCAGTGCCGAGGTGCATCCAACAACTTTTTTTTATTAAACCATTGTAACAAACACCATCCAACGTGTAGAAAGCACGTAATAAAAATTAACATGGAAATTGTACCCTTTTATGTGAGTCTATTCCCCATTTAATGAGCCGGACTATGTGTGAGTCTGGGGGATCTGACAAGATACACCCCAGAATCCCAAGGGAATTGGCCGATGCGGTTGCCAAGCCACTTTCCATGATATCTGAAAATACACAGCAGTCACGTTAAGTCCCTGGTGACTGGAAAAAGGGAAATACTGCACCCATTTTCAAAAAGGGTAGAAAGGAGGACCCTGGGAGAGAGTTGGGTTTGTTCTGCCTGGAAAAGAGAAGGCTCCGTGGAGACCTTACTGTGGCCTTTCAGCGCTGAAAGAGGGCTTTATAAGAAAGATGGGTACAAACGTTTTACCGGGGCCTATAGCAATAGCAACAGGGGGCAATGGTTTTAAAATAAAAGAGGGAAGATTCAGACTAAATGTAAGAAACAAATTTTTTTTTTACAATAAAAGCGATGAAGCACTGGTGCATGTTGTCCAGAGAGGTGGTAAATCCCCATCCCTGGAAACATTCCAGGTCAGGTTGGACTGGGCTCTAAGCAACACGATTGAGTTGAAGATGCCCCTTCTCACTGCGTGGAGGCTGGACTGGATGGTCTTTAAGGGTCCCTCCTTTCAACCCAAACCACTCTACGACTCTGTGAATGACTTACGGTAGAAATTAGCTACTTAGGTCTACAGTGACTTTAGTGTAAGGGGGAGAAATCTGGGAAAACATTGCAACAGTCATTTGGGTGGGACAAATCTGGCTCTGCTCTCAGCCAAAGACGCTCTTGGCTGGCTCTTCCTTTGGTTTCTCAAAGACTGTTTCACCACCTGTCCGATCCCGGCTGAATATGGAGGGTGCTGCAGAGCCCATTTGTTCTTGGAAAAGAAAAACAGGAGAAGCAATCAGTGAAGTAGCACGTGAAATTCAGGGAGTAAACTAGTGCTGTTGAAACACACGTATAGCCATTTGATTACTACTTTATCCATCCCTCAACTTACCAAACCTTAAAGCACAGCGCTCCCATCCCAAGCACAGGGCAGCTGACAGCACCTGTAGGTGGTCACTACCATTGACTGGCCTCAAATCCCTGCAGGTGCTCCTGAAGCTTGGAAACTACTGAGTTCCAGGCTATCACACTGAAAAGGGGATAAAATGAATCATTTTTGCCTTGGGTTCTCCCACTGCTAGTGGAAAAGCAAAACAAAACCAGAGCACCTGGGTGTTCAGTACAGCAGCCCCTCTTCCCTCTCTCACTTTCTGCCCTTTAACTCCTCTACAATTTCTGTTTTATCTCAAACTCATCATATTCATCCACTTGAGAGGCCAGAAATCCCCTAATCTATGACCAAGCTTCTGATCTTCAACACAGGCAGTCATTGACACTGGATATTGCCCCAGGTCTTGATTTGAACCCTGGTTCACAAGGCAAAGTCAGGGCTCTCCCTCCCGCTTGGTCCAGACCAGAATGATTACTCCAAGCAGAGCCCTGTTGACATCTCTTGATGCCATCAATATGACAGACGCAAAATCCCCTGCGCTTTGCTTTGCAAGTAAATGTGTGGCCATTTCCATCAAGGAGACTTACCACACTCCTTCATCACTTGGTAGGTTTTGGATTTAATTTCCTGGTTTTTGGAAAGTTTTCCTCTGGCTCCTTTAAGGTCTTCTTCCTTCACTGGAGGACGCTTCTTTTTCACAGGGGCTGGCTGAGAAACAAATATATTGCCCACACATCAGTATTTCAAATTTAGAAGCATAAAGAATAGATGTTCTCTGTGCAGCCCTGCCTGGTCATTCTGCGAGTACGGATTGGTAAGTCAATATTTGGGAAGGAAAAAAAAACTTCACTAATAAATTGTGCTTATATCTTTTCTAAAAGTCTACTCACTATTACTTTGAGAAATCGGTCAGAGAGATTCTGAAGCCTGGTTTGATTTCGTTGGAATAAATTTAACACTTGACCCATAGTTACTGATCTTAAATTTAGGGAACAAAAGCGTCTGAGCACTTGACTGTGTTGTCTAAGAGCATGTCCTGAACATATCTGAAACACTGGACTGGGAACCCAAAGAAGGAGAAGGAACTCTAATGCAGAAACAGACGCCTCATCAGGAAGTGCACTGCAGCTTCCAAGAACTAATCCGTTCACAGTTTATTTTGCTAGAAGAAAATCAGGATAACACTGGTTCATATCAGCTAATCCTTACCTTTAAATCAGCACTTCAAAGTCAAACACAACATCAACCAGCAGCAGCCGGCAACATTAACATTCCCTCTCCAGTTTGCTATTTCAAGGACAGATTGCCAAGGCAGAGCCTGTGGCAGAGTGCAGGGATAGAGGAGATGGGATTAAAAAGAAGAAAAGACAACTCTCCCTTCAACTCTAACAGATTTTCACACTAAAACATGAATAAGAAACTTCTCTGACCATCCCTATACGTACACGGGGCCGTGACATTTGGATTCTGGCAGCAGTGGGGCACATTTATACATTTCTGGGCATTGCTAAAAACAGCAGTGGAGGAAAACAAATCCCTCAAGGCCTGAGAATGGCTCCGACAGAGTCCCTGGGAGCCTGCGGAGAGAGCACATGCATGCCTGGATCTCCACAGGGGCAGCTTGGCTGCACTGGAGCCTTCGGCATGTTCTCCCGCTGGCTGTAAATTCCCGGGAAGGCTCAGAATAGCCTGCTGTCGATCCCATTTGCGTGTATTGTGGGAAAGAAATCATTCACAAGATCTCTGGGGAAAGCACACTCCAAGCAGCCAAAACAAGCAAGGGGAAAGGGTGGTAGCAACCCCTTCCAGATCCACAGGAGCTTTTGGCCCGTTAGCTGGTTAACCAAACATCCCCACAGCCAGGGTTCCATTTGCCCATCTACAAGGAGAACTGGCACGCAATGGGAATGGTTCCCCATGGCCATGGGGTGGCCCTCAGGCAGCCGGAGGACTGTGCTGGCTCCGACACAGAAAGGGAAACAAATCCCTTGTTTCACTAACAGAAACGTGAAACCTGCTGAGGCACTTCACCCATTATTGGGAGAAGACAACAACTGCTACGCTTCTTTCCACTGAGACAAAGGAATTCTTGGGGACAGGGTAAGAAAAGGAAGAACCTGAGATGTGCTAAGATGCAGCCAGGCTGGCAGAACTATTGAATTTCATAGAATTACAGAATGGTTTGGGTTGGAGGACCTTAAAGCCCATCAAGTTCCAGCCCCCTGCCACGGGCAGGGACTCCTTCCACCGGATCAGGTTGCTCAGTCTCAAGTTTACCCGGTTATTTTAAAATAAAACCTCTCGTGCTTTCATTGCAGGTGGATTTTCCAGCAGGACAGCTGCTGTGGATTAGCTGGCCCCTGGCTAAAAAGCAAAAATGCTGCACAGAAAGGTTACTGTGAGCCACAGAGGTGAGCCCTGGACCTGCTGGTGTTGCAGCCGCACGGCTGCTAATTGCTCCCAACCCAAGTGCGTTCGTGAGCAGGGTTTGCCAGGAGCCATTCCCAGCTGGCACAGAAGTGCAGCCTGTGCTTTATCTCCACCTGTCACAAGTCAAGAAGTGTTCATTTACAAGGCAAATGACTGTTTTTCTAACTCTCTTTTTCTTTGGAGTAAGGAAAATAAGCCAAACTGAGTCACCCTGCTTGGTCGATTGTGCTCCTCTACCCGCCCCAGGTTCTTACTTTTCATTCCACGCAGCATCTAAAACTCACACTGGTGAGAACTCTGCCAGGCACGTGTAGCTTGTGTTGAAAACATAACATTTATGTGAAAAAAATAAAAATTTCAGAGTTTCGAAGTCCTGATTATTGGGGAACACAATAAAGACAAACCATTAGCTAAAAAATTCATATAAAAAACATAATACAGAATTCCAGTCTCAAATATCATATCCTAACAGCTACAATTTTCAGTCACACTCTCTCGTTTCCTGCCCATTACTACATTAGGCTTTATGCAGCAGCACCTTTCCGTAGAGCCATGTCCTTTAAAACCTACTGCCAAACTTTTAAATCGTGGTCAAAGAAAACAAGTTTGAACAGCAGAAATTGCTCCTGGGAAACACCCCAAACAATAGGGTGGAAATGCTTTTTCCTTCCCTACATAAATAAAAATAATTATGGTAAACCAGGACACCTACAAACTAAATTAATTAACCATGTAAAGTACAGCTGCTTTCCCTCTTCATCAAATCATCCCTCCCAACAACTTACTTGTGAAAATAAATAGATAAAAAAACCTGTTTAAATACATCAAAATAAACAAGAAGTCACATAGAGCAGAAAAGCCAAATTTGCTGGTTAGCGAGAGCAGCTCCCTAAGAAGTTATTCCAAGCAAACCACCTAAGAGAGCCTCCTGTTTGTCGGGTGCCCTGCTCCGAGGACAGCCAGCCCACGCGCATCTCCCCGTACCTGTGACATAACTGCGGTGCCTGGAATCCCTCCCGAGGTTGTTTCCCAGCTTTGATTAAATCCAGCCTGTGCGCTCCGCCAACGCCTGTTGTTTCTTATATAGAGCGTCTAACGTGAAGTCATGAGCTGGGTCATTTTCCCAAAGCGGAGCCCAGGATGACTCAGGGTGACAGAGGCTGTTGTTGTCGTCGAGAGGTTTATTCTCGGCGCTGATTCGGGTGTGCAGCATCCATCGTGCCTGGCCAGGGCTGACAGGAGCCGACAGCTGGGGCTGCGGACGGCAGGGAAGCCCCATCCTCTACAAAACGCCTTCCCGTGGAGTCCGCCGGGGCTCTATTTATAACTCTAAAAGGAAAACTTCGTTACAGACACAAGACTGCATCTTTCTTTCCCAGAGCAACAAAAAATGCCTTCTCCACACATCCTATAAAGCATAGCGTTGTGCCCCAAATTGCTTTTGTGTGGGGATCTTAAACAGTAAAACCCATTTTGTGTGTATCGAAGAGTTAAGAAAATAGGATATGGTTTAACTTTACAGTTTTATTACTACACTTGCTACTACTACACAACTAGGAGTATAAAAATCACTTAGTGCTTACAGCAGAGTTACTAAGTTTAATCATTTCACATGTCATCTGTGTGGGAACGGATTTCTCGGCCATAAAGAAACGCTGTGCTCCCCGCTGTATGTGCTGACAGTAGTAAAGGTTTTTCCAGAACTGAAGATTTGTTCTTGAAACAATTTTTTAATTAAATAGGAAAAAAACCCCAAACCTCCTAAGCACAAAATCTAACTTATTTTACCAGGACAGGTCGGGTGGAGGTTGTTCCCTTTTTATTTTTTTATGGGTTTTTTTTTTAGATTAATTATTTGCATCACACAAAAAAATCAGTTTCTGTGACTGCGCTTGACACCTACAAAGAACCAGGACTCCAGCGGGGTATGTGACGTGAAAGGCAGAGCTTTTATGAGAAACATCACCCAGAGCAGTGACAGAAACCTGGCGCTTTCTCACACTCCGCCTGTATTCTTCTCCACTACAGAGAGAAGCACGGGAAGTAAAAATAAAACCAGTCTTCTCCATTATATGACAACATCCCACCAACACCACAGCACCAGATGATCAGGACTATGGGATTTGGTGGTTATGGACCAACCCCAGGGCTCCGGGTGCCCATTTTGCCCTTACTTGTTCCAAGCCTGAGGAAACGCTTTATGTGACACCTGAGGGAATTAACTGTAGGTTAAGCAGCAGTTTGGATGTTACGTACTTTGCCCTTCCTTGTGTTGAATTTCTATTTTAAACCTTAGTAAACCGGGAGGAAATGTTTCTGCAGAACAGCGGTGCCCTGCAGCCAGATAACAAAGCAGCAGGAAAAACACCATCAACTGCAGGAAAAACAGCAGATTCTTTGCTGTTGTACAACGCTCCTCCCTCCTTCTCCACAAAGAGTTTTTTCCATGTGGCCCCATAAGCGGCACCACCCTGCGACTGACGATTGCAACAGGAAAATGATAGTCTGCACATGTCAAGCGAATACGTAGAATTCAAGCCACTTGAACTATCTTTTCCCTTCAGCTTTCAAAACGGTTTCATTCCATTGGTACTATGCACTCCTCACTCAAAAGCAAGAGCTACTCTTTCCTAGCAATTTGATTTATAAAACCCAAGTCATTATACCAACAAAACTGAAACACCTTCGGCATGCACGCCGTCCGGAGGCAGGTGAGGTGCCTGCAGAGGTGGGCAGCACAGCCTGGAGGTTCTAAGGCATCTCCCACAGCTTGTACAATCCTGTTCTCTGCGATGATACATTCCCTAAACCAACGCCAAACAAGAACCACCATTTGCTCTTACAGATCACGGGCTAGCTCTTCCTTACAAAAAACCCAACATAAATCCATAGTTACTTACATTTCAGAGCAGAATTCCTATTCACCTGGTTGAGGTCCTGAGATCTGTTAAATGGGACACAAATGACAGCGAAACAAGATAAGGTCATTTATTTAATAGTAGCTATCAAAAATGCAAGTTACCCCTTTTTAATCTTCCACTGCACCCTGAAGCATGGAAAACTCCTCTGCTGAGGAACAGCTGCAGCTAAAATATGGCAACGACCGTCAAGAATTTAGTCAACATACGTGTCTGGCCACTGTGAAACATAGATCTTGCAGATGATTTGACTTCTCCAGGAAGCTGCCAGCATCCCTCCGTGGACTGACAGGCTCGATAGGATGAAGATAATCCTCTGAATTCCCTTTCCCGACGCAGTGGGCAAGGAGCGGCTTGTGTGTAGTGGGTGGAAAGTAATGGGCAATTATAGAGCAGGATCTGTTACTTCAGAACAGAGCTCCCTCCAACTGATATGGGACTTGGTATTAAGGTAAATGAATATATTGCCATTAACACCAACATGAGAGTGCAAAAAAATAGATGTGCAGTTCTTAAGTTAAGCTCCAGCAGCAAACCCCACCTGCAACAACCTCGCATTATGAACACTGAAACATGTGCGATTTTAAACAGAACAAGTATAAAACAGGTGTACGAATCTGTAATAAGTCAAACTTTATTGTAAACTGTTATACGATGCAGTTACATCAGATACCCTTAGAAGTTGAAGGTAACAGCACTGATTAAACGACACGTTCCAAACAGAGGGCAGCGGAATACAGCTGGTGGTTTTGCTGACATAGGCTTCACTCTGAATTCATTTACAAACAAACCCAACATTCAGTTTGAGACGGGTACCTACGCGAGACAAACACACCTACAAAAGAGTCCCTTTGTTAAAGATACTGCAGTTTTACTTTGTAAAACCATAGTAGTCATTTTCAGTAACTGAACTGGAAACTACCTAAAGGTTTGCACGCCGATGCTGTCGATCTGCTCTGACTCAATGTGGCTCAATTTATTCACTCTCATTACTGGTTTCTCCTGTATAAAGCACAGCAAAGCTGCAAACATGGGTTAGTCAAGCACAGTGGCAGAAATTCCTTGTGATGCTCAGCTCTCAGCAGAGCGGGAGAGCCCAGGCCTCCCTCGACAGGCACAGCTGGAATCCGGAGCAGACACCTGGGAGGGGATCACTTTGCATTGCTTGAATTTGCAACTCAATTTGAGTTTTCCCTGAAGAAAAGCTATAGTACATTTCAGTTAGCGACGTTAACATACAGCATTTATCTACTTAAAGTAAGACAACGGGACCTAAACAGATTAAAGCCAGAACTTGAAAACCATGTATTAGACAACACCCGTCTTTAAAGTGTATGCAGATGTGTCACAGGTGGGATACTAGAAACAGGTAATACATTTAGGTTGACCACTCATGGTAAATTCAATTTCCACCAATAATTCTGTGTCTTTTCTCCAAGTCACAATCCCTTTCTCTTACTTTGGCATCTACTACATAGCTTATTTTCATTTATCAGAATAACTTTTTTTTAAGCACAGCCTGAATTAAACCTTTGCTGTGAGCTGCCCTGAAGTACGCTTACCAGGCACGAATTTAGAGCGCCAATTTGAGGATAAGGTACTGGGTCAACTCTTTATGAAAAACTTATTTTGGACTGTACTGCCAATACATTGCAGTGAACAGCAAGACATAGCGAAGCACCAGGCACACGCTTCCTTCTCACACGTAGAAGCTCTTCAGACAAGAACACTTGTCCTACTTGTACTGACTGCAAGAATAACAATTTTTATCTGACAAAGAGGAGAACTGCCAATTTTAAATCTTCCATCTCTTTCACAGGATAACAAAGAATGAATAGGAAAAACACATCAGATGTTGTTATTTGGCTAAGGTTGGGAATAAATTTTTTATCTGAGAAAGTTAGAGCTATTTTTCCCCTCTGAAGATTCACTCTTCCTGTTATGACTGTGGGATTTAAAATACTTCTCTCTTTGGCTCACAGTGCTTCACTACATCATCTTGTTGCCCAAATCAAAATCTCAAATCAAGTGACATTTATGCACTTAAGACAGGAAAATGAGGCATTCTTGTACCTTTGCTATAACCACCTTCAAGAAACTGCTCCGTAGTAGTCTATACTGTTTGTATTTGTTTGAGGTCTGCTCAAAAGAAATATTTTTACATGATTAAGGCCATAATTTTATACTGACACTTCACAGACTAAACATTAGACTATAGAAATAATTTTGATAATTTAAGTTACTGCAGGAGAGGAGGGAAAAGGAAGATAAAACGAAAGCTCGTAGTTAAATTTGTGTGCGCTGCTCAGATCTCTCTGATGGCTGACGAGAACAGGGATGGCTGTGCAGAGATACGCAGCATGCAGTGAATAGCTTTATTTCACCCTCCAAAATAGAATAAATCCTATGCTTAAAAAAATAAATGTTGACATTCGCAACAAGAACCAGTCCTGGCTCTTAAATCCCTTTGGAAAAGAGAGCTGTACCAGACTACTCTGCTGATGAAAATGAATTCCTTGAAGTACTGTGCTTTTGGAGATGGGTGCCCGCCCAGGGGTAAATAGTCAAGAGAAGAAGCAAGTCACACAATGAAATAAAACCAAAAACCTAAACCAGAGGCAACACTGACTTAGGGACATTTCTCCATCCCCCATTTCAAAATAACTCAATTAAGCTTCTGTTGTCATTCGTTTCTAGATTTAGTTGAAAATAAACACCGGTACTTATTGCAGTTATTACATTTCAGTGCACAGTAACAGAGGTCAGTGGCTCAACTAAACTCGTGGATGTTAGGTTTGGTAACACGTCCCTTCTAGCTGGCTGGGCACGCTGAGGTGTTCCTGAAGTCTCAGAACATTGCGTTCACCTCGGCAGCCAAGCAGTGAAAAGGAATGCTGGAATAATGAACATAAGTACAGGAGCGCACAGTTCAGTATTTACTAAGGCCCAAGAACCCCGTTTCAGCAGTTTGGATAATAAATCACATTAAGACCTAGTAAATCTATAAAAAAATGTAAAAAATCTTAAAAAGTTCTGAGCAGTTTTCCGATGAAACTGTTTGGTTTAAGGCTTGGAATACTTCTGATGTCCAGATACCACAACAGATTTGCAGTTAAGGTCTGTTGTCACCTCTTTGACACATCGCCTTGTCCTGCACAAGGTTTAACTAAGCGAGGAAAGTTGTCGGAAACAATCACTTAGAAAATACGCCAAGCAAGAGGGTCTCACTGCATGTCTGCGAGGCTTCAGATCAGCATGTGCTATTGGTTATCAGAAGACAGACACTGAAAATCACAAAAACTCTGTAATAACAACTGTATTACACCTCTCGGGTTTGTTTCTGTTTTAATACTAAGGGATAATCAGACCTTATGGAAATCAAATAGGAAAAATTGTTTGTTTTTAAAAAAGCACGTTAAACAGAAGTTTGCTTTTTTACCAAAAAAACAAGGGAGAGAGTTCTTTGCAAATGTTGTAGCACAACTGCTTCAATCAGATCCCGGTCCTGCAGAGCAGGCCTTACATAATGGAAAGGATAAGCAATGCTCCATCTCTTTCGGGTGATGTGAGAGGTACGCACGCGAGACTCGCAGAATCAGAAACAGAGTCATCCACAGACGTTCATTTCACAAGTAACCCATCACAACAGATTTTTGTTATACACTAAAGTGCACGTTTGTCAAATATGCGAACGCCATCTCCTATTAAAAAAAGGTATTTTTGAATTATACGGTTAAAAGCACACTTAGAACTGCATTTTTAGTGATATTTGGTGACTTTCACAGTGACAGAGAGCTCTTCCCTTTGCAATCCCTCTGTCTTAAACGAGGACATGAGGATAAATAAGATTTTCGCTACAAATCCTTTGACCTGTTCAGCACAAAAAAGGGAACGGCACCATCTTCTCTGACAGAGAGAATCTTTAAATACAACTGTATGAAAATATAACTTAAATATAAAATAGTCAAATAGATTTGAGGAGACTTGGAAAAAAAATCTTTGTTCCACCTATCAGTTCCATAGGTACCCAATAACAAGTAAACATTTGTACTTAAAAAAATAACGTTAAGTTACAGCTTGTAACCATAAACTATTCTGCTCTGGGAATTATGCTGCAAAAGCCAGTTTTAGTAATAAAAACACACTCCCTTAACTTAGTTGATTCTGATGCCTTTCTGAGAATATCTTAACCTGTATCATCAGTAACCAAAAGCGAACGATTGCTGTATCTGTTTTCTACTATCTCCTCTGAAATATCAGATACAAGTGCCCTTAGCAACCAGTCCTTAACAACGCTGTGTTTTTCACACATGATGAAAAGACATTCTTGCATAATTGGTCAGTGTGTCTGTAGTGCAACCGAACTGGAAGTCTTCCATCCGCTCCCATTCTGTTGGCAGACCTTGCTTTCAAGTCAGTTTGTATGAAAAGGGAGATGCAATTGCAACGTTAAAAACCCACTGACTGAAGTTTTTTGCCATGAAACCTGCACACACAGGTCAGGGAATGTGTCATACAGGCAGACCAAAACGATGCTTCTTTTTCTTAATGGGCTTTAAGTTGGTCAGTCTGCGCAGGTCCTCTTCAGCATCCGATTCCTCCATCTCATCATCTGCTGAAATAAGGATCTAAAAACAAATCATAGCTTCTGAGTAATGCGGATCAAAGTCACACTCTGTCTTCATTCTACTTCTAACCATTTACTTTTTTTACACTTGCAAAGCACCTCATGATTTGCTCAAGAAAGAGCTTACAGAACATAATGCGGACTTACTGCCAGTACTATCAAACAACGTCTTACATCCCATCTGGAACCTCCAGGTAAAAAGAAGGATGTATGCATATTCGTCTCTACTACAATCACTACCTAAACCCAAAGAAGTAATTCCAGCACCTTCAGAAGAGCAAGGGCAGCTTGCCGTTCGAGAGAGAACGCATCAGCTCCCTGTCCACTCTGGTGGATAGATTCATGGCAGTCATTTTATTAGAGCAACCCCAATATAACTAGTACTGTTTATTACACTGAAAAGTTACAGTAACCAACTAAACTTGCCTTCAAAGTCACCACCCATCCTTCAGGTGAACTGAAAACTGCCCACTTAATTTAGAATATAATTTTGCTAAGGTAAGGATGTAAATACTTCTCCAAAATCAGGGCAGTTACCCCCACTGGCTTCCTCTCACTTTAAGCTATTGACTTCTCTTTGAATTACAATGGTCTATTGGTTTTGTATTCCCTGTGGGCTCTTCTAGAAGTGTGTGTAACACAGTTCACCTGTAATATTTAAATATATTATTATGTCTTCCTGCCCATATGGAAGGAAATGAGTGGTGCAACTACGCTGTTTTTTAACTGCAAATACTAGGAACTACTGTTAGAGGTACACAAAAAGAAAATTTAAACTGACAGCGTTACAAGGAAATCAATGGCACGAGAGATAAAATGAATTGATATTACATTAATTGCAATAATTAACTGTACATACTTCTGATTCTGACTCTTCGTGTGATGCTGCTCTCCTATATCGGACTTTACTTCCATTTCTTGAATCTTGTCCTGCTTCCTTTTCTTCAAGTTTAGCTTTTGTCTTCCCTTTCTTCATAAGAAAATTATCTACTACCCAGAACATTAACGCCTGTTGAAGAGAAGGGGGAGCGACAGTTCAGTTTTCCTCAGAGCAGCACATGTTCATTTGGTCAGTATTTGGGCAGAATTAGGAAAACTTGACAATAATTCTGAATTGGCCAGGTAAAATCTTGTATAGGCCTACAGTCACTTGGCTCATTACACACTGCATGAATGTTCTAGAACATAGCTGCTTTATTCCTCTATAGAAAAGAAGAAAATAAGACAGGCAGTTGCTATTAAGAGAGATCATGTATTAACTCTTCATGTAGAAACGTGAATAGCTTAGGCAAACCTCTTAGTGGAACACACTTTTGGATCTCAAAGGATAAAATCCATGCTTGAACAAATTAATGAAAGCAAAAAATCACCAGCAGTCATTAAATGCACCCACCATCTCCAGCCCTAGTGCCTAAATTCCAGACTGCTGGAAGAGTACACTTTGGGAAGGATGAGTGCACACTTGCCCTTTTCCTCTGCTCTGTCACAGGCCAGCTGTTATTAGCTCGGGGGTCTGACATGGGATACTTCCCAGTACAGCTGTCCTGGAGGCCAACTGTTTCCTAAAGCAAATTTCACTGTAATTTTATAATCCCTCTATCACTATTTTAGTATTACATTCAATCTTCTGAAGTCATCAGGCCAAAGAGGTCTAAGGAGGCATTTCTGCACCTCTCCTGACCCTGGCTACTTAGCTCAGTATGGATTTAAGCTGTGTAAAACCTACATATCCAGACATTTCATCTTTAACAGCCTTCCTCTTAAAAATCAACTTAGGCACCAAGGTACGCTGTGCTTTCAGGACTGACGTTAATAACACATGGCAGAAATATACCCAAGCAAACACCTCGCAGAAGCGTGCAAGTGGCACTCACATTAACAAAGAAGGGAACTATCAGCATGACGATAGCCAGCTCCAGCTGGGGGTTCTCTATAGGATTCAATAAAGCTACCTGTGGAAAGAAATGGATTCAGCTCATATCATGGCAGCACGTGCACATAACCAGATTAAGTGGAACTGTTCATGTACTAGCTAATGCTACAGAAATAATTCAAACGAACCAAGAAAGGACAGCTTTGTGAAAAAGCAAAGTACTTAGGACAGCTTATGAATTACCACAGATAAGTGGGGATGGCAAGAAACTTCTTTCTGTCATTTTTTTTTACATAAGTCTGAAGAGCTGTGTTAGAAGCATCTGGAACATTTTAGAGCTGCACGCTCCCCAGGAACATGTTTTAAGTTTCATCTTTAGGAAATTTAAACAGCAGAGTTTTACAAAATACCCATTAAAGAGAGGACAGTTCCCAAAGCAGTCCAGAGCCTACAACAGAGACCGACTGGTTTTAATGGGCTGTAACACCACACACCATCACTTGGAATATGACGCTCCACAGATTCTATGAAAACAAGTATTTATCCAATCATCAGCAATGGCTTCACTAAATTCTAGGGTTTAGATCTATCAACAACATCAGGCAAAGAAGATCCTTTTAAAATAATACAAGCAGCAATACAAAATAGCTGTAAGTAACGGTTAAAGAATTTAGAAAAGGAAGCACCACTTAACAGCTTCAAGAGCACTCAGACAAGGAGATAGGATAAAATTTTATACGTCACAGTCCATAAAAACCTCCAAAATATTATAGGATATTCTTGGTAATGGAAAAGAAAGCCTAATTGGCAGCACCCTAATCAAGCTAAAAGAACACAGCATTACCATCCAGTTAAATGGCACCGGCTGCCAACAGTTGTGACGCCTGAGCCAAACCAATAAACACTATTAGAAGTCTGTTGCTTTGCAGCTTCCACCTGCAATTCATTAGTCTGTAAAATGCAGTACGAATACAAACCTCTTTCCACTGAGGTATAAGCAGCACTATAATGATGATGGTTTTCTCAAATGTCATAATCATTATGTAGAGCACGCACTGGCCCACCCATGCACGGCACTGCAGTGGGTCACCTGCAAGAAAGAAGAAAGAGTCAGTGTACACTTACGGTGGATTGAATTTACAGTAAACATTTTGGAGAAGCAGTATCAGCAGAGGCAAGGCAGCTACACCCTCTTAAAGTGCCTTCTCCAATCTCCTTAGTGCTGCTCCTTTCTCTCCTTCAGCTTTACCCCAAACTTTCAAAAAGTTTCGGTTAGACAGCGAATATAAAAGAACTTTATCTGATTCAGCTTTACCTGCTTATATGCTCAGTTTTACAGAACCCAATGAAAGCAAGACAGGTACGGTTGCACTGCATTTGTTTCTCATCAAATTGTTACTTTTGCCCCACTGTCATGAAGTATTACATTTCTAAAAAGGGAACACTTACAGGAAACATAGCTGAGGAAAAACATCTTCCCCTCCAGCCTCAAGCAGAAGCGTAATGATTTCTGCCACTCCCCCTAGGCTACCTTAAACGCAGTTTTCCTTTATATAAACTTAGTTAGCATAATTAAGCAATTGCAATTGAATCAACAGCTGCAAGAGCTGCCATAAAAATATTAAACACAAAAATTAATTGAACAAGACATTAAGATCACATTTTAGTTTCTGTGTTTAGGGGTTTGAAATTCTGCTGCATCCCATTGCGGCAGAATGAAAACCTGAATGCATTAAATTATTTGCCAGAACAGAACGAAGATCACAAATATCTGAACACAAAAATTCATACAGACTATTAAACTCCATGAAAGCAAGGAGAGGAAAAATAAAACACAAAGGGGAAAAGAGGACTGCCTAACAAGTATTGCAGGTGAGCTTCAAGCAGCACTTCACTGGATACCAGAAGGAAGCTTTGGAGGTAGTGTCAGCTCTTGAGACTCCACAATTGTCTGCAGCATCTTCAAAGGCAGCTTAAAACTTTTAGCCTGGGAATGAATAATGGGCAGTGGAAATTCAGATGCCTTTATGTATCAGTAATGCATAATGGATAGTTGCTACTTCCTTTCCTGGAACATCTCTAAAAGGCTTTCAGTATTAATACCTGGTAACAGTCTTGAGACTTAGTGTGTGCTGCTTAAATGCTACCAAGAGAAACTGATAGATGACACCGGAGTCTGAAACAAAGAAAACTTCCTAAACAAGTTTTACAGTAAGAGCCAGTGATCAACACTCCAGAGTCCAAGAGGAACCGGTTACAATGCTCAGGTTTTACAATTACACACTGCAGTTTATGGCTTCTGTTGTGAAAAAAAGTTAGAAACTTTGAAAGGGGAAACACCAGTGACTCAGAGTTGAGCAACTGCGATTCTTCTGAAGATACAAAGCTTGAACTGAGAATTATAGGTTAGCAATTCACTTCTATACCCCACATTTTTATTAGTACATGCTCTAGTTTTCTTCATAAACCAGCAAGTACACTCTTTTGCTACAGGGTGAAACTTCAAAAGTTTATTCTTAGCTCTTTTCCAATCTGTATTTGATTCCCGAGAGCAAAGACAGCTATTGCAATTTTCCTCTATTCCAACTCTGTCACAAGAGATTTTGCATGTCCAAAAAATATGAAATTCTGTATTTAGAGTGTTATGCAAATTACCAATGAATGTTTTATTCCATGATGTTTTTGCAAGGAGGCATGCTGGTTTTTGGGTTTTTTTTTTTTTGGGTAAATGACTGAAATTAGAAGTTGCGTATATTAAGTTCTATTTGGGGATTTTTGTGTGCCCTACCGCATCTACAAAATTATCTCTCAGCTCTAATTACAAGCAGGGAGAAGAGGCATGCTGTCTACTTTGAGTTTACCAAGACTTTTGACTGTGTCCCCGTAGCAGTGGGATAGCAGTAGGAAAGCTGGGGAGATATAATGGGTGGACATACAAGTCTGACATAGAGGAAAAAAGCTTTCACACTGAGGGTGGCTAAGCACTCGAGTAGATTGTCCAGAGAAGTTCCTAAATCTCAAATCATGTATAAATTGACCACACCCTGAGCAACCCACTTTAGCTTTGAAGTTAATCCTGCTTTTAGCACGGGGTTGGATTATGAGACCTCTGGTGATCCTTTCCAACCCAAGTTTTCTATGAGTTTATAAGCCAATTAAAGGGAAAAAGTAGAAGCTAACAGTGATCCAGAGGAAGCTGTCCCAGCCTATGGCAGGGGGGTTGGAACTGGATGAGCTTTAAGGTCCCTTTCCAACCCAAACCATTCCATGATTCTAGGATAACAACATCATCACATCCAGAAGGTGTGCCCTAGAACATCTGGGGCATTTACATGTTCAAAGACCCTGTACACAAACTGAAATTAGACCTTTAAAGCTGCTTAAGTCATAAAGCTCTAATTTAATTTCTAAATTCTCTGACAGTCTCTCTGGAATTCTGATTTTATACCTGTCGTGCATAAATTACACGTCTAGAATACATTAGCAAATCAGCAGAAATCTTAACACTGCAAGAAAAGCACGTTAAGACTGAAATGGAAAAATCTTGAATCTTCAGCAGTGACAACTGTAGCAGCAAAAAATGCCAGGCGATGAAAACTGTCTGTAGTACTAGTCTGTACTAGTGCACAACACTGTCATCAGCCACTTTGCAGATGTGCATTCACAGACAGCTCTGGAACAAAATGCCTGTGATTCCTCTGTCTTGTAACTTTGCTCTGATCTTCAAATTCCTAGAAGAAAATGCCCACCTCAGAGAACTGCTCCAAAATAAACTTAAGAGAGTTTTAACTGAAGTGCTATCTACCCCATATGGGTATAAATAACTTGCTCTGCAAGCTGCAAACAAAGGCTAGAGGGAAAGGATGCATCAAATACAACTTCTAAGTTTTGCCATCTGAGATGCAAAGAGACCTCGGCACGGTTTAGTTGCCAATAGACTTCATTATCACCAACAGGGATTTAGTCACTTGTTTTCTACTCGCAGCAGCTAAAGTAGCCTAAGACAGAAGCGAAGGAGAATGCAGGGAGCATTCTTTTCAGTACAGATCATGACTGCTTTCCTCCTCTTTACATACTTAAATCTATAAACTGTTTCTGCACTTCTATTAAATCCCTCTGCTGATGTAACAAATCTCAAAATATAAACCTGGAAATATGAAGACAAACCTAAAAAACTTTAAAATTCTGTCATTAAAAGGCGCTTGAGGCAGCATCACACTCTTTTCTTTGTAAATCAGTGTGCAGTGCTGTTCTGTCAAACAAACAGTAACCACTTATGAACACTGATATTTTGGTATCTTGTCTTTCCTTGAAGTATTTACGCTTAAAAACTATGTTCCATATAAAGAAGAGGCTTTTAAAACCAGCAGGACATTGCTATTTTTGTGACAGCTTCAAGTAATGAATCACCAGTGATCAAGTAATAGAGCTAAGAAGGGAAATGAGCTCACACTGAGATTTAACTTGAGACAAATGATTATTTAGGCTCTAGAGACACAAACAACATTGCAAGAAGAGACTTGTTTTTTTGGGAGGGGACTCATTTGTTTTCCCACACTTGCAAACAAGTTGAAACCACACTAATCTCCAAGCTGAGGACTGACCAGATAAAACACTACAGGTCTCCGATACCTTTCAATGAGCAGATGCCGTCCACATATGCTAAACATCCATCTTTAACTTCAAAACACTAAGTTGAAGCACACTTGTGACCCCACAGGACTATACTTAATTTAAGGAATCTTATGAAATACAAATGTTTTCTTTCAGCCAAAGTGAAAAAATTTAAATGAAATAGAGATACGAGGGTTTTCACTTCGGAAACAACTTAAGCACTTAACAGAAGAGGGCAGCAAATAACCCACTGCAACTTGTCCTTTTTAGGCAGATTTGTTCCTTAAGGTCTAACCCTTCTGCACAGCCTTTACTAATAACAATTTGCTATCTCATTCTCTTCATACCAGAAGGCTTTCCCCACATGATTAATGGAAACAGACTTAAAATATGCTTTTTAATAGTTCTTATGATAGCTTGATTAAAAACCCAACACATTAAGAGCAGGACAGCACATTAATGAAGATTCAGAAAAGAGAATCAGTCTTTAGTAAAATGATCCAATATTGGGAAGAACAACAAGTAAAGAGGACTTGTATAATTTCTTACTTAATTTATACATACACACACAGAAAAGAAATAATAAACAAACCAGTTGAGGCATTTCAGATCTCCTAACTCAAAATGATAATAATGGATCAGTCGCAGACCACCTCTGCTGCAGAGCATAAGTAGCAAACTTCAATTGTTGATTTTAAGAGCTTAGTTACTGCAGTCACAGATGCCTCATAATTAACCAAAATAAAATCAGGTTTGTTTTGGAAGTCAATACAAGATAGAGACAAATTTCAGGAGAGCAAATATACTCCCCACATATTCCCATCCACGCAGAACACTTATTGTAAAAGGACATTAACGTGGGAAAGGAGAACAGATTACACAAGAAAAAACAGAATGCCACTAAAATGAAATAAAATTTAGTATCCGACATGATTACAAGAACTTATAATTGTAAGAGATACAAGTTTTTGCTCTGAGCGGAAAGCCAATTTTATATGGGCTGAAAGCTGTTCAAACATCTTAAATGGCTCCAAGTCAAATCAACAATCAGAAAAAGGGACTGTGGGCAATACGTCTCAAAGATCCGCAATATCTAAGCTCCTTCCTTGTCCTTTTCCCTCCTATGGGCATTGGTGCTTACTTAATCCCTTAGAGACACAAGTCTGGGGACTTAGCTGAGGGAACTATTTACTTTCTACACACGGTGAATTTTCTGATGGTTTAGCTCTGAATCAGTTCCCTGAAGAGTCTGATGTGCACCAGTCCAAGGAAAAGAGTGGAAATACTGGACCGTGACGTGGGAAAAAAGCAGATAAACAAGGTTGTGGTGGTGCTGAACTAAACAGCTTAAATGGTCATAAACTGCACCCCGAAAGATACACGTTAAGCCTACAGAAATCTGACAAAAAATGCCCTAATGGTATAGGTAGTTATTTCTCCTAAGATAGATGCATCATCTCTACTTTAAACCTCTGACATTAATGCAAATAGCAATTAATGCCATTTGATTTAAAAGCTTGGCAAGTTTGCAATTAAAGTACTTCAACTTGGTGAGTCCTTTATTTATTTATTCTTCATTCTGTCAGTCACTTAGGATCATTAAAAACAAAGAAACCTATAAAACACAAAAACCCCTACCGATGATAAACATGAAATTGTACGCGAGCTTTTACTTGGTTAGACAGACATTATTGTAACTAATTTTCTCCAAGCCATGGTTTTTGTTTGCTTTTCTCTCTGATGAAGAGCCATAGCTCTCTTGAGGCAACTTCTCTCCCACTCCTACGTAAAGCAGCTTCAAATCTAACTTTTAGCATCTTTACAGAGATTCCATTCCCAACCAGCCAGACTAAGAAATCTGAACATAAAGTTTGAGCAGCATTAAATGTTGATCTTGAGTATGTCTGATACTCAACTGCATCTACAAATCCACAGTTTCTGCAGATCAGTGGACTTCGTTAATTTAAAAGTGGTTCAGAGTAAATTTATCATGCTGTTATTTTTTCCACGAGATTAGCAAATATTGCAATTTGTTCAATCACTCCTAAAAAAATAAATATTCAAGCAGTTGTTCCAAACTCACTGAATGCTTAGAGACTCGTTGAGCTTTCTAACACAGAAAGTGCATGCCGAGATACACAGAAGAACCCTTGTGAAATATTAAAATGTCCACTACAATCATTATATAATGATTTTAAGATGAGTTAACCACTAGCTCAACTGAGATTCTATCCTGAAAATCATTTCAGTGCAAGAACAGAAGCATTTACCATATTCACCAAAGCGAAGGGACTCCCACTGCTGCCATTCCACAATGCTGCTGACCGCACGTATCCCAATATAGATTAACAGCATTCCCAACGTGGCATCTAACAAGAAGTTGATAAGGTACCTGAAAGGAAAAAGGTAAAAGAAAACAAGGAGTAAGGGTCCGTTTTCTACAAGTTGACTGTATTTTAGTAACAGGAACTCATCTGCAGGGATAAAACCAGCAAATCAGAGACCTGTGGGCTTCTGCAGCAGAGACAAATATATGTGGGCAAAATAGCATCAGAAAATGGAAAGCAAAGACAGAACACGTAAATTCAGAACAGTAAAGGAGGAGCTGTTCTGACCCTTAAAATACCATTTGAGTGCCTGTCCAAAAGAAAAATGAAGCAGGAACGCTTTGCTTCAGCCAGGACTTACCCATAAACTTCTTAAAAAAAAAAATCTAATAGTAGTGTATCAAATCAGAGTTTTAATAACCATTAAAATCAAAGTTTAGTGTTTGGCACAGGAAACAGCAATTAAGGTCTCCACAAGTCATTTTAAGGCCACAAGGGGCTGCTCTAAGTCTATAGCAGGAAGGCAGCCGTCAGGAGCAAGGAGAAGAGATGTGCCAACACCTATTTCACATCAAATTAGGGCTCACAGCACAGGCCAAATACACCGGATAGCCCCAAGCACATCAGGCTCCCTACATCCTCACTCTGATGTACTGCACTAATCCTCCTCACACATAACCAGTGCACTGGCACAACCAACCAAACAAGTTGCTGCTGCTATCACATAAACACATTTGGCTGAGAGTTCAGCGAGGAAAAGGCTGCAGTTCATCCAAACTTCCCGGCGCAGCACACAGAGCCAACTCCACACTCTGCACTAGAGAAAAGGGCTGTGTGGCGCTTCTATTTAAAATCATTCAAACCACCACCCATCCGTCAAGGCGTTCTAACAGATGTTTTATCAGCTATGTTATACCACACCTGCTGAATTACAGCACTACATTCCCAACCTAACAAACGGAAACCTCCAATTGTAGTTCTTTCCAAGCTTTGAACCACAATATCCTCTAAAACTACATTTTCCGGTTTTTGTTCTAAAAATAACTCATAAACTACACACCAGGAAAGAACACAAAACTATCTGTGTTTGAATTTGCCAAGTAAAATTGTTACTATTTTAAGTCAGACAGAAACATTGCTTTTAGTCACCAATTTAGGCCCATTTGCACACCTACAATATGTTTTTCCCAAGAAAGGACAAGTGTTTGTAGTTAATACAACATGCTATTTTTTATGCCAACAAGGAGGACCTGCAACCCTTGACCAGGAAATTATACAGCTCCACGCTGTTATTTTTGTTATCCTGACAATAAGATTAACAGTTCTCTACCTCACCTTTGCACTTGGGTTTGTGTCATGTTACACTTACAGGAAAAGTAGTGTTTGAAAATAAAGTTATGTACACTACTTACAACATGTAGAAGAGAACACACATGTTAGTAAACATTTTATTTTGCAAACTCAGTAAACAGTTATTTTTATTTTTAAATTATGTAATAAACTGTTGAATTTTTGGTTTAAACACTGACAATTTTAGACATGCTTTGGTTAGCTTACTTGAAAATACACTCCAATAACTAAAAATGGAATGAAAGCAATTTGCCTCTGCCAGTTTTTAAATCTATCAAGGAATTCTTAAACCTGTAAGCAAGGGAAGTCCTACGATAATGTCTGGTATTATTGAAACTGCCATAATCATAACTGAAACTTTGTGGTTAGTGTGTTAAAATAAATGCATTTTCCCTACCAAAATGCTTCGTGGTGGGAAGAGAAAACTAGTGTTTCATTTGTACATTTATAGCACGTAGGAACACAAAAGAAACAAAGAAACCCAGGAAGAGTAAGAGAAATAAAACCAGCTTGTGAAGCAACACAAGCATATTCCTTGAGCTGTGTAGAGCCCTTGTTTACCAAAGGACAACAGCGCGCAGATGCCATAAACGGATTGTTTTTAAAGGGCAAATTACTAATCTTTTAGAAGTGATTTCATAGCTTCTCTTACCAGGAATGTGGAAGCTTCTTCGAGCGTGAACCCTATCAGGAACAAACCTAAACAATTATCATGAGCTTCAGGAGCTCCTGTAAAGAGCCTGGCGGGGTCTTAGTCATAAAATCTTCAGGTTTAATATGCTACAGTGAAACGCTTATCTCCTCAGTCACACTGCTCCGAGCGTGACATCACAAAATTAATTTTTGTGTGAGATCTTCTTTTCACAAAATGAAAGTATTACTGCAGCAGTTAATGTGGGTTTTAGAAGAAAATACAAGCATGAATGATTTTTGCTAAATATCCCTGACTCTATATTAAAGCCTTACTGAAGCAAGCAGAGCAGCTGGAGGTTGGTGTGCACAACTTGATATTCATCTCCTTTGGTAAACAGCCTCACATTACTACGTGCATCCTATGTCTTCATTCATTAACTGGAGAGGGAGAATTAAGAGTTCACCCTCGATCTTAATTATCTTTATACAGGCCAGAAAAAGCCTTCCCAAGTCCTGCCAGCCATGAACTAAAAAAGCAGAACTCTGGTCCTTGATTAACTAAGTTTGATCCACGGGGTTTTGAAAGTGACCGATTCTTAACACGGGAATTGGTTTCCCAGCTATACCTCACCTTACTGTCCACATACACCAAACTCAACTGCAGAACTTCCATAACAACTAATTATTCTGAAATGAAACACTCACAGTGAACAAGGGTCTTCTTCTGTAAGGTCTGATAAATAGACGTTTGCGAAGTGGATGAACAACATCCCTATGGCTTGCTTGGAAGTATCTAAAAACCTGCACAAAGTAGAAACAGTTATTTAAGACACATAAAACTGTTTACAAAACAGACCCTGCACATTTATTTTAAATGGAATTCCATTTCAATTATTCAGTGAGAACACCAGAATGATAAAGTGTCATGGTATTTAGCTTATTTAACAGTGTCACATTTCAAATTCTAACCCTTTTTTCTTAATTATTGCTAACAATAAACCAAATCATACTAACCTGAAACCTTATCGCTATAAATTTCAAGGCCAGGGATATCCCCTTGGTATCACATGCATTATCCAATAACTAATCCTCCCTAAACCTAGTTAAGTCTTTAATAACCTCCTGTAAACAATGAGTATCCCAGCCTTGCTAGATATTTCAGTCCTTTTATGTTTAGGCATTTTTAGCAGGTTTATGGCACAGACAAAAATAAAATCCTCATCATGTGCTTGATGAACAATTTAATAGCTGGCTAATGAGTCCTTTATCTACAGCATTGTGCCTAAAAGCACAAATGAAGGGGTCTCACTGAATTTTCTTTATAGTACTGCAGCTCAGACCACACTGCACAAGAACCACAGCCTTGAAAGCATCATCTCCAAAGCAGATGACAGTTAGAGAGAAAATAGTTTGCTACTTGCAGGAAAAATATTACATGCACACATCGGTACTGATTTAGTACTGACTTCAGACCTTACCCTTCTTTTATCATCATCCTTTGCACAAAACCCAAACCTCCAATGGATGTTTTATTAAATGTTAACTATATGAATCGTGTCAGAAGTGTTCTGTAGGCAAGAGCGTGTTCTTTATACAGATCAACACACGTTTTGCCTGCTGTTGCAGTGTCGAAAAAGATTCCAATATCCCAACAGAACCAAACAATATTTTATGCCCAAATAGACCTCCCTTCCCTGACAGCTTTTTCTTAGACTTTATTCTCTCGCATTCAGTGCACAACACAGAAAGCAGAGTGTTGGAGATGAGGCAGCAAGACAGTGAGTTACTTATCTAATCAGTACTCCACACTATAAATAACAATACTCCAAGTGCCACAACAAGATCCTTTGCTTAAAAATTTAGGGTTATTGCCACACTACTCAGAATTTCAGGCTGAGGAAGGCTGTAGCACACAGATTTTGTATAAGAAAATAAAATAAAGGTCAGGATTGGTTTCAAAAAGCAGCATTGTACAAGATGAATTTAAACCACTGAGATCTTCAACAACTGGAATCACAGCTTAACATTTACGCCAGCCTCAAAACCAGAATGGGTTTCATTGCCACTGCCACAATCCAACAACTTTTTAAAAGCAATACAAACAAAATATACTTTTTAGACTTTGTTTTCTTTAATGGCTTATACATTTATAGCTGTTACCATAATCTTTTCTATCTTATCTGTAGTACAATAGCTACAGAACATGGAATTTTGTTTAAGCCTAGCTGAGAGCTTCTTGTAAGCTTGTGGAAGTTTGTGGATGTTCAGATGCACCTTAGGGCAACTTTAAGTTTCCATCTTCAGGAGGAAGCACAGCTTGAAACTTTACATCCAAATGCACATGCCTGGAAGTAGGACTGTGAGGGTGGGGAGGCCCTGGCCCAGGTTACCCGGAGCAGGGGTGGCTGCCCCATCCCTGGAGGGGTTCAAGGCCAGGTTGGATGGGGCTTGGAGCCCCTGATCCAGTGGGAGGTGTCCCTGCCCATGGCAGGGGGTGGGACTGGATGGGCTTTAAAGGACCCTTCCAACTCCAATCATTCTAGGACTCTGAAAAAGAACCAGCATGGAATTACACTGAAGATAACTTTTTATCAATTCATGTATTTTGGGAAATTTTTTCTTGTCATCACTTTTCTTTTTCTTTATCATCACATGCAAACAATCATTCTTTCACTTTCTAAAACACACAAGAAACAAACAAATCAAGAATAAAGCTTGCAGAAACATACCATATCCTCCAGGGACGTCGTTCATGCTTTGGTTCTCTGAAGCGTTTTACTAAGAAGAAAAAAATAATAATTGAAGACAATCATCAACTCCCAAAGCAACAAAAATACAGAAAAGCAAAAGCAAATCACCTTGCAGAAACATTTTGTTCTTTGATAAATTATATCTTACACAACTGTATTTCACTTTATCAATCTCTAAGGATCCATTTTTAAAGAAACCGGTCCCCTTCCATCACCTTCAAGTTCCTACAGATCCATCGTCTGGCTGCCAGGATATCTCACATGGAAAAATAATCCATGACCCCCATTTGATTGGCCTTCGCTTTTATGACTGCCCATCCAGAAAATTAATTTCTGATAGGAAAGCATGTATTAGAAAAAGCAGTTCTCTTTTGCTCACTGGAGACCAAAAGTCAAATTGGAAAGTGTTCTTGCAATACAGAGGCAATCTATAATATCAGAAATAAATCAAGTGAATTAGTAACAGGACAAATATGTTCTCCAACAAAGTATATTTATTTTATGGATGAAAATTTAGACTTTCGTGGGCAGACTTGAGTTGCAAAAGGAAAGCAGGACAGATATTTTTAGTCAGATAATCCCTTCACAGAAAGGTTGAATCTTGTTAGCATATGAAAAACTCAAAAAAAAAAAATCAGTATGGAAATTATTGCCAACTGTATAAAGACAAAAAAAAAAAATTGATAATTTGATTATTGCAGTCTTGATCCAGTTTATAACACAAATTATTTGTGTATCTGATAGAAGGCTCCTGTGCCCACCCACAAAGGAGGGAGAGCCTGAATCACACCCTGTCCAGCTACTCCCAGGTCCATCCCAGGAGCCACCAGCCCATCCCAGGTCCATTCCCACAAGTGCAGGGGAAGCGGAAGCCCAAAGGCAGATAAGGGAACACAAATTACAGGTAGGTAATAGAAAAACTTGCCACAAAGGATGGGTTTTATATATAGGTTTTACTTCCTCCTCCTCCTGTTCAAGGCTCAGTGTAACTAAACAGTTCCTTCAACGTAAGTCTTGAAAAATAATTATTTAGGCTCCTATTCCAGAAATTATCTCTTCAAACAACAACAAAAAGAAATTTTAAGCCTCAAATCCCCTCCTCTCCAACAACTCGCAGAGATTCTGCCTTAAAAGACACAAATCATAGCAAATATGTCAGGCAAAGCATCAATAGATATTTTAACCTGCTTTAACAATGAAGAATTTAAATTTCAAATAGGATGCTATATATACGTACACTTCCCTAGCTTGAAAGTCTTAAAAATGCATTTTGGTTTATAAACAAATCACAAGTAAGACAATTTTCCTTGAAGCCAACTGTCCTCACACAAACACAGAATTAATACAATTACCCAAATGCCTTAAAATAGATAAACTAGAATTCACCTCCAAGGTGGAAAAGCAGCATTTGCAGGGAGTACCACGCTAACAACTTGTCATTATACTGTCTGTCCTTTTGCTGCTTCTGACAGCCGAGAGAGAAACCATGTTTCACCCCATGTAATACAACCAGCAGAAATTAAAAAGTGACAAGAGGAAAAGACCGCAGGTTTACACCAAAGATAAAGTTGTAATAGCAACATTCACCAGCAGTTTCCTCTGTGAACAGCATGCCATAAATACAAAACTTCTGTTAAGAATGTGCAGCACCCAGCTACCTAGTTTGCTGGTGGTGCCAGGTGCTCCCAATCACACTTTGGATTACTTGAATTACTGCCGCTTTTGCACTACAACAGGAGGCCACAAAAAAAGCATCACAAAATAAATGCAAGATAAATGCAAGAAACACAAGTTTCAGCTTACTGTGGAGCCTGTGCAAGATGCTTTTCTGCAGACAGAAGAGAACTTACACTGGTAAGACCTGCACACTTGGGGCAGGGGAAAATTTGAAGCTTAGGCTTTTGTCTATCATCACTATGGATGAGTTGTATAAGCCTGTGGAATCACAGCTTTCTCGACAGTATTCCCAAGAAAGAGTTTTGGAAGTGAATATTCAAAACCAGTTCAACTAATGCTATTTTAAAATGTAGTCATACTGAGAAAAAGATTTTGTAGAATCAGAATGGTTTGGGTCAGAAGGACCTCAAAGCCCATCCAGTCCCACTCCCTGCCATGGGCAGGGACACCTCCCACTGGATCCGGTTGCTCTAAGCCCCATCCAACTTGGCCTCGAACACCTCCAGGGATGGGGCACCCCCACTGCTCTGGGCAACCTGGGCCAGGGCCTCTCCACCCTCACAGCAAAACATTTTGACCCAAGATCTCATCTCAATCTCCCATTCCCCTTCATCCTATCCCTGCAGTCCCTGATCAAGAGTCGCTTTCCAGCTTTCCTGGAGCCCCTTTCTGTACTGGAAGCTGCTCTAAGGTCTCTTCTCCAGGCTGAATAACCCCAACTCTCACAGCCCACAGACTTCAGAAGGTCTCTGTTTCTCTGACCAAATCAGAACACATAACATTTCATTTGCATTAACATTAAACAGGAGAGTTAACTGTGAAAGCCTCAACAGATGCCTTGCAGGAATGTAACAAATGGCTGTTCACACCACAAACTTCTACACCCCAAATGAAACGAGACAATCCATTTAAATGCTTTAGGAGTTGCCACTTGATGAATATGTACCTGTTCACTTGAAAGCCCAGCAAATCCATATGAAGCAGGGTGGTTTTCTCAGCCTAGTTTCTTGCAGCTCTATGTCCGTGACCATCAGGTATTCCTGACGTAGGTAAATACTGCCAGGTATTTTCCTACACATCCCGATGTGGTATCCAGGTGACGCTGCCTACTGAGCACAATACTCTATCACTTCAGAGCGGCTGAAGTTGAAAGCAATTTAACTTCTCTGACAGTATGGGAGTACGTTTTCTGTATGGCTGTGGACAGCCAGGGCCTTCCCAGTAAGGAAACTGAGCAAGAAACCACCAGGCTGTAGATAACCACACTGGTAAGCTCAAGGTCCTTAGCATGTTTCTATTAATTTATTAATTTTGCACCCAAAAGCCAGCGCATGTCTTCAAATAAAGATTCTGTAATTTTTTTTTTTTTTAAGCATCAATCAAAATGGGGAGGGGAAGAGCAGTTCTTCCACTTGCTGCTCCCCAAAACATGTCACGATGTAGACGCTCTCAGCCCCACTCACAGTTTCTCTTGGCAGTCAGCGTAAACTCAGAGACGTGTGCCGGCACGTGTGTCAGCGGACAGATGGATCTCAATCTGCCAACTTCTCACTGTGAGGAGGTGGCACTGCTCCATATGCTTCAATTCAGAGCATCACACTCACACTAGCATATTTAATATTAATTAACTAATAATGTTCAGAACTTCATGGTGAATTATACACGAAGAAAGAAGTGCTGCTTGTTTATGCATTCAATGCCAGAATTTTTCAGGAAAGGAAATAAAAGCACTTCTGCCAACAAGCATGTGCACTGCCAGATGGACAGATAATAGATTAGCATACAAGGCAGAGTACCACTAATGCAAAATTCAAGTTCATTAAATTGTCTTCTCATTTCATTCAAATTCTAGGAATAATTAATGCCAGAGTACTGGGGAAGGGTTTCTAACAGCTACTTTAACACAGTTTTGCAAGCAGTCTTACAGAAAACCAAAGACCCATGGGGAAGAATAAAGCCTGTATATAAGAATAGAGACAACAAATAATGTCAAAACTTTCCAAAGTGTCAATATGAAAATCAACATTTGAATCTGCCCTTGGAATTCAGCCTTTCCTCCTTTTCCTCCTCATCACCCTCCCAAAAAGTGCCCCAGGAAATATTTTGCTGATGTGAAGTAACTTCAACACGCATTTAAGAACTCCAAGTTTCTGGTCAGCTGTTCTGGTAGCAGCACAAAACTGGCCCAACAACTCGAATGTTTGAAATGTTCCTCCATAACATGAATTATTCCATCTGTTAGACAGACAATGTGGCAGTTCACAATAAGAATCCTTCTGGTCCCAATAAAGACCTAGGAAGATTCAGGTCATTAATTTGAAATTCAAAACAAAGACTATTCAACACATTTGATGTCCTCTGCAGCTACACTACAATAATACTGCTCATCTGAGAAGACAGTTGGGAATTTCACTTGTATTTCCAGCGCTTCTTAAAACTTTCAGAAATAGGTCAAAACCAAAGCATGTGATAAAATGTTTCGTTTCATAAACCTCCTACACATTTTTGCCAGAGCTCAGCAAAGCGGCAGCCGAGCTAGCCAAACAGCCAAAGAAAACTAAGAGGAGGGAAGGTAACGAGGATAAGATCACGTTTGCACATCACACAGGCAAACCTGCTCACCTGCACGAGTATTTTCAGCGAGGACAGAATGAAACCCTTCCTGCAGGTTCATAGGCAAGGGGCATGAGGAAACAGTCACAACCTGCAGCCAGAGAAATTCCAGCACAAAGAAGTAAAAAATTTCCAATAAGACCAATTAAACTCTGCAACAAGTTGTCCAGAGAGTGTGTGCTGGCTTCAGTCTCATAGGCCTAGAAAATTCATCTGGATGATGCTCCAAGCAAGGGGACAGAGGCTAGTCCTGCTCTGAGCAGGAGGTGGGAGTGGGTGACATCTGGGGTCCCTTCCAACAAAAACTGGTCTGCAAGTCTAAAAAAAAAAAAAAAATCTTTCTGTGATGTAATACTTAAAAGCTTCAAGATTTGGACTAACTACCAAAGTATGGCTCACTAAAACCATACACACACATATATGTGACTATGCACAAAATTTAAGAGTAAGAAGCCAGCTGCATTTTGAGCTTCCATCCAGTGTTGAGTGTGCAGTGTGAGAGTGTACAGTCTCCTTGAGCATATTGGCTTTGCTGGTCTTCCCGAATAACACGTTGCAACCAGACAGCTCTCACAGCGCAAGACTGTTGTGATTTGAAGGGTTGCTTTCACATCAGATGACATCATTTCCAACGTTCAAGACAAGTACTCAAGCGTTTGGTAGAACGCTGGTTTACTGACTTCGCCTGGAGTAACAGCTAGAGAGTTAATCCAAGTGCTAGCGTACGAACTCAGAATCAGACGCAGATTTTCACAGGGCTACTCTCATACAACAGAACTATTTTCAGAACATTTAGTTATCAGGAGAACATAGGCACCATAAATGTGATCTTGCAATTTCTAACCCTGTAAACACTTTGCACAATCAACTACACATGCAGGCTGGATTTTGTTTTTTTTTTAAAATTATATACAGGAAGACTGTCAAAAACGTTGTTCTGTCTGCTAATAACACTTTTCCCTCTACAGTGGAAACTGTGTAAGCTATGAATACATACACGCATGCCAAGAATTCCTGAAAACTCACACCACCATGGAACGGCAACTATTGGTTAATTTTATGTTACCCACGATGTTTATCATACCTGCAAAACTGCATCTCTTATCCTGGTCCCTTAGTTCCAATGGCAGTAGTTAGAATTACCCTGTGGCCAGAATTTTTAGACAGCAAACCTTTGCGCTAGTTCAATGAGTTTGACTGGCAGTCTTGTTAGAGCAGGGAACAAGGGCCTTTGTTTTACTGCGAAGTTAAATATACCCATGCTGAGCATCAGCCAAGCCCAGCTATCTCATGACCAGGGCTCTTTTGTCTCAACACACATGACCCTGGACAATGGAAAATGATGTGCCAACACTGGGTTTCACATCATTTATCAAATGGACAGCTGTGTTTGCTGGATAAACACTGAGGAATTACACTTACTGAAAGTTAGAAGAAACATTTACTTCCTACCTGCTTCCACACACAGCTAAAAGCCTATCTATAAACTTTGTCCCTACAACAGCTTCATGATAGCTGAGAGAATGGCTCTCACAAAGTCAATCTCCCCTTCACAGACAGGGGAGGAGAGATCAAATCATTACCAGAAATAAATAAACAGAATATTGCTACCTGCGCTTTGGCGTAAAACAGCCTACATTGTTTCCTCAAGAAGGGCAGCCAAATGTATCACCTGAGTTTGCTGAGCTTCTTACTACCAACATGTACGTTTTAGGCTCAAATTTTTTTCCAAACAAACAGCTTGTAAAGATTGGCTGGGGGACACACAAATAAGTCAAATCACCTGTCTTAAACAAGTCAGTCCAAGACAATTTCCCCAAGGCTGATCTCATGCATCCAGGTAGCACATGACAGTGTGGTTCTGACAGAAGCATTAACGTGACTGCCAATAAAGCAAACCAATGTGTTAGTAGAGCAGGCAGCCTAGCTGTACCACATCAACAGCCATCGCCGTCAAGCTGTTTTCCTTTTTTCCCCCAAAGGTAAAGCTTACTTTAAAATAGCTACACTAACTTAGCAGACAGAGTTAGACACAAGTTCTTACTCCCAATTGCCAACCTATTTGCTGTGTCCCCAAAGAGAGCAGCACTTTAGAGTCAGAAAATTCATGTAATACGCACCATGTAAACAAAAGCATTCAGCTCTTCACTTCCCAAAAGACATGCCAGTGCTACAGTGGTACTAAAAATAAAGGGTTAGAAGTAACTGCTCTAAGAACTGTAACATAAACAGCACCAGTAGCTTAGGAAGTATTTATCCAAATATTAAAAGATTTGATCTTAGAGACAGGCATTCGCTATCTTTGCATTTAGCACAGGCAGCACTGTTGTGTCAAGGTGTGCTCTATTTGAAAGGTCATAATAAATCAGAGTTTCCCAGTACTTTTAGAGACAGAAACATATGCTATTTTTGACTCAGGAGATAGGAGATAGCTGAAGCAAAGCAAATCTAAGCCTCCTGTAGTATAAATGCCTGTAAGATTGGCTTTTCAAGTCTAATACTCTGAATGAAGTGTTATTAAACAACTACCAAGAACAAGGTAGGTTGCTAGAGAAGCACCCAACCCACACCTACCATGCGATATACACACCTAGTGCAATCTGACAAATATAGTCTATTGCATTCAAGTGGATTTTTTTTCTATTAAAAATCAGAACCATTTGGGAAACATGAATTATTTAGTACAAAACAAACAGAATCAATCCATATTAATGTGCACTAAGCAGCAATTTACGATTCACAACACCATTTGCACGTACAGCAGTCACAGGATCACTCAATAATACATGAAGCTTTCCTAAGGTTATCAGTATGACAATGGATATCAATGAACTTTAAGTCATTCAAGCTGATTGTTTTAAACCAGCTCTTGGGAACCGACAGAACTGCTAAAGCAAGGCTACAAATTCACTCATCATTCTTTAAAATATTAAGCCAGTAACTGCAGCAGACTTAAAAACAGAAAGCAAATCCAAAATTTACATTCGGATATACCCAAAAACAATGAAAAAGTGTGTTTCCATTTGTAGAAAATGATAAACAGAAAATACATTAAATCAAGGAAGCCAAAGGCAGACGTACACTACATGCGAGTCCATCTAAATTTTGAATAGTTGTTCTTACCAGATGATTCATTCTTTCTAGGCTGCTGAATTTATCGAATTTTAAAGCTCCTTAGACTATTTCATCTTCTAACATTACAATTACTTTTGCAATGAAAGCATTAAAACCCTATGCATACAAACCAACCTGCTGTGCTCCTCACATCCTCAGCCTCAAAACAAGTAAAGTATGCTGGAAGAACCTGCAGGGTAGCTGGTATTTTCCAGCATAAGTAAGAAACTCAGAACAATTATTCTAATAAAGAATTAAAATTTTAAAGCATAATGTCTTCAAAAAATTCTGAGAGACAGGGGACATATGCTGTTAGCCACGAAAAGTTGTTATTGTAAAGTCATTTTTGTTCCATGGAAAAAAATCCGTATTTTTGACAAACGGAAAAAAAAATAGCTAGAGTGGAATAACAAAACACAAGCAAAGGCTGTTGCTCTAAGTACTCATTCAAAGTGACCAGCTAGCCTGTCCCAACCTGGTAAGGTCAACCCTATAAACCAATATTTGGCCAAGTACTGAGCACTCAAGCGGAGGACAATTATTTCTTACATTTTAACAGTTACCAAAGCAATGTCAGTCCTATAAAACTTACTGATACATTTGAAACACTTAAACTTTCAGAACTCCTCTCTCCAGTATGCCTCTCAGCAACAATTCCTAGTTACTTCCACTGGCCCATCTCTTTCAACAGCATCAGTGGAGCACAGCAATGGCGAGACCTCTCAATAAGAAATAGTACACAAACTCCTTGTCACAAATCTTCACGTCCTAAGCACTTCCAAAGTCCTCCTGAGCTCATCCAGACAAGACTATGAAATGTAGCACTGTGTTCCTCTTCAACACACAACAACAGGAGAAATGGTTCGTCTTAGACGCTGGGGTAGCGAAAAAAGTAACAGAAGTTAAGGCCACCAAAGTCAAAACATTCCAGATTACAAAACAATGATTAATAAAAACAATCCAGCAAAGAAAAAAAACAACAATTAATGAGTTTAGCATCTTTCTCAGGATAACTCTCCCCTTCTCTAGCTCAGCACTGCTGTGAATGAACTTATACCAGGAACTATGAACCTGAACCATGAATGCGACCTATGAGGAATTTGAACTGTGAATCCATTTCAGTTAGATTTCATCCCCAACATCCATTACATATGACAACATATGTATGATATGACGACAACAAATATATATAAAATGTGTGATTCAGGGTCAGTGGTAGAAAAACAGGTCTTCAGCATCCTGGAGAACAGTGTGAACAAGTTTAATTATTTCTGATTAAACCCTAAAGCCTCATCCCTATACCACATCATCTGCAAAGGCAGTCTCATACAGGCTCCAAGCTCTAGTTCAGTCTGCCAGCGAGATTTAACATGCAAATTTTCAGTCAAAATACATTTTGCTGTGATCGAGAAATCTGAGAATGTGGAGCTTTTCCTACCAGCAGGCATAAGAAAGCAGACCTGATTTTTCACTTCACCAGCAAAATCCACACAGATAAGACCTTGTTAAATACCAGTTTAAGAATGCAAACTTCATTAACCATGAAATTAATATCACTGTAGAACGCAAAGATGCACAGTGTGTATTTGTACAAATCAGCTCCTTACCAATTTAATTACAAAACACTAGTCAAGAGCACATTCGTTATGCAGTTTACAGTTAAACAACAGCCTAGTAACAGTCCAGAATTTAGTTCTAATTAAACACAGCTTCAGAGTTTCAGGACAATTTATCATTTTAACAGTTTCCAGATGTCAACATGACTTATCCTTTTCTCTAAACATTTCATGATTTGAATGACGTGTAATTATACTTTGAACAATCTCGTTATTTGGAGCACAACTATATCCAGCAATCAGCTGAGTAATAAGAAAATCTAATACATTCTGAGCCAATCAGGCAAAGAAGGGCATCAGACAGCTGCTAATGAAAAGTGCAACTAACTTGCAGATTACAGATAATACATGTAAACTGATACTTTATTTTTGTTTCCTACTTTTTATTGGCATTTCAAGAATAGTCGCGGCATTTGTGACACTAAAATACTAATGGGCATGACATGATCCAGACATTAAGCCATCCAATAAAGGGCTACTACAATCTATATCCAATAAAGAAAAAGACATCTTGAAAGCCGTTTTAATCCAGAAACTCAAAGAAATGAAATTTATGCAGGACTACACATTATAAGAACATGTTTCTCTCCTATGGTCAGTAAATGCAGACACATACCGAAGTATGCTATAAAACAAGATGGGTCTTCTGTTTCCGAAACAGGAAACAATTCCAAAACTGTTACTCCTAAACTAAGTTCAGCTTATTTGCTCGACTTAAAGGATCAGCCAAGCTGTTCCCAACGTTGTTATTACCTGCTTTTATACCGCGTGAAGTTTACCAGCAGGATTTGCCTTTTTTTGGAGAGCTTGCTCTGGACAGAACTTCTCCCAACTCCGTGTTTTATCCGTGAACGAGCACTACCCTCCCCGCACGGTGAAACCAGGCAGTTCCCGCGGCCCCTTCGCCCACGTGGCCGCCCTTCCCCGCCGCGGCTCGGGGGACCGGAGCTGTCCAGGGTGCTGACCGCCACACGCCCTGCGCTGCGCCCAGGAGGGGTTCCGTCTCTTAACAAATCTGCCCTCCCTTAGCTCCCTCCCCAGATCTTGACTTTTAACGCTAGTCAACAGCATATCCTAGCAGTCTTCCCTTAACCTCAGAGGAATTCAGCCCCACTGCTGTGATGTCTGAACACCTTACATCATATCAGACTGCTAAACACCAGGTAATCCTCAACACACACTGCAATGTAAGCTCTGAGAGTTGGGGTTGTTCAGCCTGGAGAAGAGAAGGCTCTGAGGAGACCTTAGAGCAGCTGCCAGTACTGAAAGGGGCTCCAGGAAAGCTGGGGAGGGGCTCTTGATGAGCGAGTGCAGGGATAGGACAAAGGGGAATGGTTTTAAGCTGAAAGAGGGAAGATTGAGATGAGATCTTAGGAAGAAATGTTTTCCTGTAAGGGCAGGGAAGCCCTGGCCCAGGTTGTCCAGAGCAGTGGTGGCTGCCCCATCCCCGGAGGTGTTCAAGGCCAAGCTGGAAGGGGCTTTGAGCAACCTGATCCACTGGGAGGTGTCCCTGTCCATGGCAGTGAGTTTGGAACTTGATGGGCTTTAAGGTCACTTCCAACCTAAACCACTTTATGATTCTTTGTGTCTGGCAACTCACCAACAACTTGTGCTTGTGAAGAGTTCTAGGAAAAAGAATAAAAGTGCATCCAACAAAGTGTGACCCACTATGCAAGTACAACATTGTTTGTGTTTTCATAAATACAAAATATTCTACTTGTGATTTGAAACTTCTGTACAAGACATTTCAAAATCAGTCATGCAAATAACTTTTTCCAAGGCAGTCCTCTGCAATTCACTGAGTGCACCCTGCATTGTCCAGAGCAAATGCATACAGAGATGGGATATTATCAAGCTGGGATAACAAAGTCTTTTTAAAGAATGCTTTTATTAACAAAGCACCAACTTGCTAGCAACCACTGCCCTAAATCTTAGCGAATCATCAAGCAGAATAACCTTGTTACAGTGCTCAGAAGCCTGTATTTCAACACTGATGTTACCCAGTATCAAAGCCAACTCCTTGCCATTTCCACTTTTTTAAAATCTGCTCAAGCAGAAAGAAAATTGCTGTGGAAAACAAATGAAAATCATATGCTTTAGTTCTTTTACATCTAATAGTTGTCTCCCAGCTGACCTTTTTTTCTGAAAGGTCATTGGAATTACTTTTAATTCCTTTTCAAGTCCCAGCTCCCCAGAATATTATTCCCCATAATAATGCTCCCTTACCTCGATGAAAGTATAAAATCATTCCTCTGAAAAGCATATTTTTGCTAAAGCACTTTGAATTCTACTGAATTACCTACTAAGACAGCATGTTATATGAAGAACCTGTCATTTTCCTTGCGTGGCTTATCAGGTGGGAAAACCTTGCTGTAAAGTACAATGACATTTAGGGTGCAGTTTCTCAGGTACTTCCTTTAAGGCACTGTAAGCAAAGAGAGAACCTTATAAAACATATAGTATCTTGTATAAGAATTGCTTCCTCTTTTGTTTCAGCTGTGTCCCTCAGCACAAACCCACAGACTTGCTTGTTCACTGCACCTGTACCAAATTGTTTCATTTTTGTTAACACAGAGGCTTTTACCATTCTCAGTATAAGTACAGACACAAACTGCAATAAAGCCGTAAAAGCTAACAGACCCCCACACTCTGGTCTCCTTTACAGCATGTTTATGTTTTCCTCTCAGGCAGACAAAAACCTTTTAGCTGCAGAGGACCAAACTGCCCTTCCATTTAAATAATTCATCAAGACAACTCACATCTTATTTCTCAGCCATTCTAAGTAACTTAAAACAAACATCGCCACATCCTGATAAGGTACCAATCTTTGGACAAACAAGCTTAGTAAATAAACCACACGTTCAAAATGAAGCACTTAAAACAGTTTGTGTTGATAGGGTAAAGGGATGAGTGATGTTTTTTTTCCCCCCTACACCTTTCTGCAAGTTTGGCTAAGAAAAAGTGTATTATTTACAACTACACCCACATCGCCCACATGTGGGAATACCATGCTAACACCACTCTCTAATAATTCATTACCAATAAAAGCCTACCTAATGCTCAGGAGGTACTTGGAATTACTGACAAAACACATTGTGTTATATAAAAATATTTAAAACCAAGTTTGTGGCATCAGTAATAAAACCCCTAACTATTGCACTACCACTTTTCCCCCATCTGAGAAGCAAAGCTGTCCATCTAAATCAGGATCCCAACGAGAAAAGCTACAGGCATTGTAACAGCAAACTTTGAAATAACATTATTGTTGGCTTACTGACACGCAGCATAAACACACATTGCTTCCAGCAAGGGAAACCCGTTAAGACTCCCTGTTATGAAGTGGCTTGGCTTAAATAAACTGGGGTGGAAAATAAGGTGTATTTAGGCAGCGGGACAAGAGCAAAATTAAGCTTTTATACTCCTAATCCATGCTTTTTGTATTCACTTTTTCTTGTTTTCACGGAATATTCCACCATTACTACAAAATGCACAAAGTAATGCCATTTCCAGTAAAAAAATACTATCCTGAAAAATAACATCTGTAGCTCTTCATCTTTCGATGAGTGATCTGTAAGAATCATCTACTTCTACCTCTCCATTCTAAACCCAACAACACATACACATCACCTTGTCAGAGAAGTACTTTTATTTAAAAACCGCTAAAAATTCTAATTATGAGGATGCTCTGTCTCACCAAATATCACAGCACTGACTACCATTGTTATCCAGTAACATGATGAATGCCACATGCATAGCTTTTAAGAGCAATGCCATTGTTAACCTTGACTGAGACACAGAAGCATGCAAATACAGTGTATTAACAAGCTTCTGACTCAGCGACAATAGCAGGATGCCGGCATGAAAAGGTACCTGTGCTATTCTAGTGTAAACAGGACCTTGGTCAAACTGTCGAACACTCATAAAGTTGCCTTTTCCCTCCCCCACGCTTTGTTAACAGTGACTTCCCAGTCAGCTGAGCAGTGACACCAGGTTTGTTTCACTCCTCAACCGAAAGGACACTAACTACAGTATGGGACAGAGAGAAAAATCTACCTGAATTGTTCCACGTTGCCGTGATTCCCTCAGAGCAGGCAGGGCTGGAGTCCCTCCAGCCTCTTCACCAAACAGAACTGAGCAGCTGAACAAGTTCTTGCTGTGAACGGCCATGGGGGCTCACTGCCTGCTCCTGCTCCAAGGTGCAGCACACGTTCTAAGGACGCGTCTCTGCTGTCAACGTCATGACAAGGTACGCTTCCAGTGAAATTAATACAGCTCAAACCTTTCTTCTGTGTATTCTAAACCTGAGGGATCCCACACACCAACAAATCCTGCTGGCTGAGTTCAAAGCAGAACTCATTCCCACCCCTGAAGTGATAAATCATACTGGCACGGATACACGTATGAGGACAGCAAGTTTCAGAAAGCGCGTTTGCTTTAAGTACTTAGAACTGTCTCTAAGAAACAACGCTCTTCATTGTAAACACCAGTGTCCCAGGCAGCCTGCCTGCGCGTACTGACCCCGCAGGGGACGGGAACAGCACACAGACACCCCAGATCCCCCGGCCTCGCCCCACAGCCCCAGCATCCCCAGATCCCCCAGCCTCGCCCCACAGCCCCAGCACCCCCAGAACCCCAGTCTCGCCCCACAGCCCCAGCACCCCCAGAACACCCGGCCTCGCCCCACAGCCCCAGCACCCCCAGAACCCCCGGCCTCGCCCCACAGCCCCAGCACCCCCAGATCCCCCGGCCTTGCCCCACAGCCCCAGCATCCCCAGCCTCGCCCCATGGCCCCGGCACCCCCAGAACCCATGGTCTCAACCCTATGACCCCAGGTCCCTCAGATTCAGCCCATGGCCCTGGCACCTCCAGAACCCCCGGCTTCACCCCATGGCCCCAGCATGCCTGGGTCCCTTAGATTCAACCCATGGCCCAGAGCCCCCGGCCTCACCCCACGGCCCCAGCACCCCGAAATCCCCTGGCCTCACTCCCCGGCCTCAGCCCACGGCCCCGGCACCTCTGGGTCCGTCAGATTACCCCCACAGCCCCGGCACCTCCAGGACCCCTGGCCTCGCCCTACAGCCCCGGCACTTCCATAGCCGCCGGCCTCGCCCCACGGCGCCGCTCCCCGGGCCCCATCCGAGCCGGGCCCCGCCGCCACTCACGCATGAGGGTGCTGAAGGCCACGACGCCCAGAAGCCCCTGCAGGAAGATGCCGAAGCTGTCCATGAGGGCCCCGTTCTCGCAGCCGCGGTCTCCGGGGCCCGGGGGACTCTCGGTGAGCCCGAGGCTGCCGTTGGGCGGCGGCGGCGCCCCCATGGCGAGGCCCGGACAGCGCCCGCCTCAGCGGCGCATGGCGGCGGGGGAGGCCGCGCCCCCGCCCCGCCTCCCGCCCGTCAGCGCCCGCAGCGCCGCGCTCCCATTGGTTAGTTCTGCCCTTACACCCGCCCACCCGCCGCGCCGCTCTCCCATTGGCCCGACCTCTCCGTCACCCACCGCTCCGATCTCTCATTGGTCATTCTCTCCCTGCACCCGCCCCTTCCGCTCTCACATTGGTCAGCCCCTCCCCTGCACGCGCCACGCCTCTCTCTTATTGGTCACTCTCTCCCTGCACCCGCCCTCAACGCGCTCTCATTGGTCAGCCCCTCCCCTGCACCCGCCGCGCCGCTCTCTCATTGGTCATTCTCTCCTTGCACCCGCCCATGCCGCGCTCTCATTGGTCAATCCCTCCCCCATACCCGCCCCCGCCGCTCTCATTGGTCAGGCCCTCCCTACTCCCGCCCCCGCCGCTCCCCCATTGGCCGTGCGGCCGCTGTTCGGGAGGGGGCGGGATCGGAGGAAAACCCCTCCCCGTCTCTCACCGTGCAGCCGTCAGCCCCGCACCCGCCGGTCCCTCTCCCCGAGTGCCACATCCACCGCTTTTTGCCCCCCCACCCAGGGATGGAGGCTCCCCCTGCCCTGGGCAGCCTGCGGAGCGCTTCACTACTCTTAATTAAAGAGATTTTCCCTAATATCCAATCTAAACCTCCCCTGGCGCAACTTGAGGCGGTTTCCTCCCGTCCTCTCCCTCGTTCCCTGGGAGCAGAGCCCAGCACCCGCCTCACCACAACCTCCGTTCAGTGGCGGCAGACAGGGCTGAGGCCTCCTCCAGCCCCAGGGCCCTCAGCTTCTCCTCACAGACAGGCAGGACCCTGGGTGGGAACCAGCCCTGCCCCAGAGCTTTCACTCACCCAACCTTGACAGAAAGCCAGAAAGGAAAAAAAAATACGACCTATATTCTTGAGCAAAACTGTTCTTGTAAAAGGCTTTAACAAAAATCTTCTCGTACAAACCAATGGCGCAATGGCCACGACACACAACAGCTCAGCACTTCCCTTCCGAGCACAGCCCCGCGGATCCCAGCACGGCACTGCCACTCCAGAGCGGGTTCTTGGATTTAGTCCGGGATCAGCCAAGGTCGTGGTGTGTTACAGTTTTTTCTTACATCGTTTCTTGAATTTCTTCACATAACTGAATTCCCCGTCTAGATATGAATTCACTAAACACGACCCTGAAAGCACAACGTAAGTCCACTGGAAAACTAAGCAGAGCAGAGCAAGCTCAAGTAACAACATTAATTACAACTGCCTTACAAACTCACCAACTGGCCTTGCTTCTCCGACAGGCGATTCCAAACGGTATTGGCAGGCACACAACAGGGACTCCTCCAAGATTGAGGCTGGAAATCGCAGCTGGAAAGAGAAATGGCCTCAAGTCTCTGACATACAGTGCACAACACGCTGTCCAGAGCCTCTGCTCTCAGTATTTCTCGCTGCATTTAACACCAAAGCCACCGGTAACAGTTTAAGGATCTTTTTTAATTTTCTTACAACCACTTAAAACTGTCATATATACCACAAACTTATGTACAGTATTTACAGACAAAACAAGCAAAATATCCATCCAAAATAGTTTTTAAAAAAATCCTCTGATTAAATTGTTACACCTGCTCAAACAACGGTGGGACGCAATAGGCATCTTTTCTTGTGCATGTCTCTCTCCCATGTAGTACTTCAGTCTCACTGCATATATATATATATATTTTTAAAAGTTAAAGAAAGATAAAACAACAAGCAGAAGGAACACAACACAATATGCATTGAAATCTTTGTTTAAGAACAAGCAGCTAATTAAAAAAGGCAAAATACTGGAAAAGTGCATCAGTTCCGATGAGTTAGTATAAGAAAGAGGCCCACGGGTGGAAAACGGGTACCCGTTAGGGTACAGTCTCCTAGATGACCTCTGATTGTCTACAAAGATTATTTAAAATTTATTTTAAAAAGAAATTTAAAAAATAAGAAATGAAAGAGGAGAGGAGAAATACGACACCTCCAGAATTTTTTCTCCACGAGGTTTCTTGGAAACTGGTGCTCAACAACTTCCAGCATGGGCAAAAATTCATTTGTGCCGGGACTTCATTGTCACAACTCGAGCGAGTCGTCCCCGTGTCTCAAGCAGAAGGCTGTTCCTCTTGAACTGTGCAAGGCTAGCAAGGACTTCCGCGGGCTCCGTGCCCGTGTTTGTGCTGAGTCAGTCAGACCTACTGCCTCTCAATTTTGTCAGTGCAAGACCTGCTCGCTTCATGGCTTAAAGCTGAGCCAAACACTGCTGGCTTTGCACCTCACAGAATAACTTTGTCTTCTCATCAAAAAGTCTATCTGTATGCCTGGTGCATTTCAGAACAACAGATGCGATGTTGAGGAAATAGAAATGACCATGGAGACAAAGCGCCACTAACCTTAACTCCTTTTTTTGCTATATTTCATACAGATTATTATTATTTCTTTTAGAAAAACACATAACGATAAAAGAGGCTTGTCGTATCTGGTGTTCCCAAGTCCCATCTAATCCTTCACCCGAAAGGCTGCCTTTGAAAACAAGGCTACGTGCATGTTTGGGGAAGGTCGGCCACACTGTGAAACGGGGGTTCAGCACACAATCCCTTTAAAATGGAGCCTTCAGCCAACACTGGAAGTCTCCGGACAGAGCCTACGTCTTTGTGCTTAGTTACCTTTAGGCAATTCGAGCTCACAGTAGGCAGAAACCAGTCTGCCACTATGTGACAGGACTGGCTAAGGAGTAGCTTTGTATAGGATCATCGTATTTTTGGCTTTCTGATAAGGCTACTTCATCAAATTCTCTAACAGCACATTTGGTCCAAAGGTATCCAGTCTCCAAGTTGAGCTTGATAGTTTCGAAGCCTATTCCATTACATTCAAAAAAGCCGCTTTGCCTTTTGCTAAGAACGTACCAAGTCTTTGTACTTTATACAGAAGAATGGAGTGCTCAGTCCAATCAACTGTAAAAATATTTACACTTCTGCAGACCTAGCAGCTAAATACTCCTTCCCTCTTTTAAAGCATCATTAGAATCAAGAATAAACACTAGCAAATCCTAAAGCAACAACAAAATACTGCTGAAAGCTGTGGCAAGAGGAAGTAATCTTAACACCCGCTCCAGAACTCTGTATGAAATGTTTCCACCAATCCCAGGAGAGCCCGCAAACACCCCTGGAGTTCTATACAACACAAAAATGAATCTGGCCTTTTATTTCATTCCTTAAAGAGCAACTTGCAGAGATGTTCAGCATTAGAGAAAAAGTAGTCTTCATTCACCAGCATCAGTGCTGCACCCCTCCTCTCTGGAAGCAACTGCTTTCAGTTTAGGAAAAGCCGCTTGTGCTTTGGGGGATAATTCTACTACATATTAACCTCCTCTGACGTTTTCAGAGGTCAAATACTTCTCTGTTACAGACTTCTTGTGTTGGTGCAGAAACCACTCTTAGCACAGTATGAGTGCCATACGAAGGCACCACCACGTTTCTAACGCTATGATGTGCAAAACCAAGACTGTACAATGCATATGAAAATAAGACAAGCAGGAATAAAACTCATCAGTGGGTGAAGCTGAGGGTAACCTCCTTTTACCATCCACATAAAGAGTACGAGGCCCAGCAGAGGGCTCGCTTTCTCGTACTGCAGACATTGGCAAGACACTGCTGCCTTCCTCCTGGACTCCAGCTTGGTTGTATCTTGTGAATGGATGTGGTAGAGGACAGCACAAATCCCTGAAGCCTAAATTACTGCAGTCCCAGCAGCTCCTGCTGGTGAAACATCAGGATCACCCAAAGTCAAGATTCAGCCATCAGCTACCCAAAGTCCAGTTTTGAAGGAGCAGAGCAACTAAAGCAGCAAGTGAGCTGATATCAAGTCATGCTGGAATAAGACGAACAAATACAGGTGCAGTTGTGTTATCTGGCACGTATAGAGAAAGAGGAACTCTAAACAGAGTCAAGCAGAAACACCATCCATCAAGATAAAGCCCCAATTATCCCTTTTAAATCCAGCAATAAAAGAGAGTGCATTTTTTTTCCAGGAAACAGAGTGTACAGTAACAGTGTGCAGCATAAAAACATTTCACAAAAAATGAAAACATCCCTTTCGAAAATCACAACAAAAATAGATCCCATTGGGACCAGACTGTCAGTGCCTCCCAAAACAAGGCAGAAAATTCCAACCTATAAAACATGCCAAAGGTGACCAGTAAGTATCCCACTAACCTCTGAAACTGCTGACTGCTTTATTCACTGAGAAAAAGAAGTATGACATTTGTATTTAAAACCCTAGGTGCCCTGTTAACAGCTTCGTTAAATTACCCTTTCAGCTCTGTTTTCTCCTGACAGCTACTTAAAAAGACATCTGTCTGTGCATGGGGAAAGGTGGAAGCAGCATCTCTTGGCTACGCAGTCAATTCTGCTGGGCATCAGTGCGATAAGGAAACCCTGAAGAATGACAAATATGATCCAAAAGCATCACCTTCCAGCCCTTAAGTTCTCTGCTGGTCAAATTTCTCAAGACAAGATGTTGACAGCAAAGCAGAAATGTTTCTTTCAAGACTATTTTTCAGGCCTAATGGCTTATCACTGAGCTTGTCCTAAGGGAACACGGGACAGGCAGACGACCTAAGCATCACACGAAAAGCCAGAACATCCATTTAGTGTCTGCGTTTCTGGTGGGAGGAAGAACAAGGGTTGCTTTGATCTCAATTTAATTTTATTTTCAGACACTGCTCACAACTTGGGAGAAAAAAACCCTGTTTTAGCTCCATACTGCCCTCCTTCCCTCTCGAGAACACTTGGCTAGCGAAGAGTCTGCCTGACACCTACATTTTGATCCTGGAATGGGGAAAGAAATCTGATTTTAGCATTTCTGTAACTAGTTCTGGCCTGACTAGGCAGTTATTCTACGGGGCAAAAGAAATAACCCCCAGTTATTCAGCTTTGTTTCCTCTAAACAGTTCTCCTTGGAGGTTGTCCCCCTCAAACCCTGTGTGGCAGACACACGCATGGACTGTGCAAACTCAGCTCTTCGTTTATGACCTCCTTGCAGAATCCTACAGCTCACAGCATGGGAATAACTGATCACATTAGGCCTAAGAGACGCTTGAATCAATCCATTCGACCAGAGTAAGCAGTGTTTATCAGAAACCAGCAAATTCAACTCTCCAAAACAAATGCCTGCAGTGAGCCCCTTCCTAACTCAAATGGATTAGTATGCCAAGGGCTTTCTGCACAAATGTATTTGGATAACAGATAAAGGACCAGGGCTGCACACATAAAGCTCCTGCCTGTGCTCCTCCAAACACTCTGGGAACTGGCAGAGTGAATGAATGCCAGCCATCTGAAACCTAATGCTTATTTCATGCAGATCTTGAGCCTGATCCAAGTTTCCCACATCTTTAATGGAAAGCAAGGTAAGCCTGGTTACTTGAAGTGTAAAGCACAGGTCTACAGCAAATGCCTGGCTGGGTTCTATTACCCTGGAAAATTCACATCAGCAGCCTATCCTACTGTTGGTCTGCTGACGGAGCAAGATGTCCCTCTGGTCCTTTCATTTTTCTCTAAAAAAAGCAAACAAAGCCCTTCCCAACTGCCCGTATTTTCATCAAGTCTGATCCCGAGCAGCTGTAAATAGTTAAAAATACAAAGTCATGCTCCTAAGATAGTTTCCAGTATGCAAACACTGGCAGAGCTAAGTTGCAGTCCTGTACTGATCGCAGTTTTCTTAGTCTATTCTCTAAAAAGATGTTCAGGTAGCAAAGCAAAAGTCCGCTGACAGCTCTGTGCACACGGCCCAATTGTTTGCTGTAAGAAAATGGAAAAAACTTCACATCATTAAGAAAAAACCCCAAACAAAACAGAAATTTTATCTGACAACCAAAATACAGAAAATGCAGAGGCACTTTCTCTTTCCCTCCTTTTTTCCTACAGCCCATCTGTAAGAGAAGTGCAAAATAATTATCTGACATTTGAGTAAAAAGGTAATATCCAGGGTAAGCCCACTCAGGTTTCAGCTAAAGCTTTGGAACAGAAGCTCTGTGTGCTGACACTGGTTTGTACTTCTGCTACACCTCCAGAAGACAGACTCCTGTGCAGCTACAGGCCATTTGTCCACAAGCAGTTCCCTCCCTTTGTAGTTCATCACTTCTGCTGTTCGGGCTACAGAGGTAGTAAAACCAAACCAAACCAAACCGAAAACACAACAAGAATGAAACAAAAAACCCCCAAAATAACCAAAAAAACCTCCCCAAGGAACCACACTCTCACTCTACTGTACATTCAGAACCCTGTGGCCACATTGTTGTCCTAACAATGAACAAATTCATTAAAATATTCAACATTAACACACGAATGCGCAAAGAGCACATTCCAAAGCCAGTGCTGTGGTAAAGCAAGTGTTCATCCACAGGGAGGGAAGGAGATTCTGTGAATCACCAGGAACAGAGGAAGGTTATTTCTGGCAGCCTACATGCTAACGTAAACAGGATCCGTTTCTCAGTTTAAAGTTCCGTGCCAACAGAACTATTGAAATGTCATTTCCCACCAGAGGAGACTTTTCTGTAATCATTAAAAAATATATTTAAAAAAGGGAACCATAGCGCAAGAGACTCTTGTGTTCCCGAGCTGGCAGCTGGTAGAGTAGCCCCTGTGTTTGCATTGGCATTTTGCTCCGCATGTTGTCTTCCTTTTGTCAAAGTGAAAAACCGAGGCCGACAGATGCTCTTAGGTCACCAGGGCCTCAGTTTAACTTCATTTGGCTTTCCTTGCAAGAGAGAAAGGAGCATGTTTTGTAGTTGTGCTTCAAAGGTCCACTTCGACTTTTCTGCTCCTCAGTTAGCAAACTGCTGGTAGAAGGCAAGTTTGACCCTCTCAATGTGATGGCAAAGTTTAATAGCTGGCCCGAGCTTCAAGTCCATACACTCCTGAACGGTGGGCAGGGTCAGCAGCAGCAGTGCCTGGCCATCGATTTCCTGCAAGAAGACAAAAACTCCAGTGACTTTACATACTTATTTTCCCTGCTTCCTCAGCTCTGACTTGCTGCAATTTCAGATTCATGACCATCTGTGAATTAGACATTTCTTTCAGGCTACTCCAGGCAGCTTAAAAATCTCTCTTCTCACAACAAATTATCTCCTTGCTTAAAATATCAGCTCAAATTCACCGGCTAAGGGACGGAATCTTCATAGAATCATAGAATGGTTTGGGTTGGAAGGGGCATTAAAGACCATCCAGTTCCAAACCCACTGCCATGGGCAGGGACACCTCCCAGCTTAGAAGATGTTATCATAAAAAAAATAATGTAACAACAGAAACCAAGGAAATAGATTGGATATAAGGAAGAAATCTCATACAATGAAGGTGGTGAAACACTGGAACAGGTTGCCGAGGGAGGTAGTGGAGTGATCCTGGGAACATTCAAGGTAAGGTTGGATGGGTCTCTGAGCAACCTGCTCAGGTTAAAGATGTCCCTGCTCCTGCAGGGGGGTTGGACTGCAGGACCTGTAAAGGTTCCTTCCAACGCTATGACTCTAAATTGCACACAGAAAGTCATTTTACTTAACCTCTGCATCTTTCTATAGAAACAGGGGTTCGACGAGGAAAAGCATGTTCTGAAACACCTACCACAAATGACAGACATCATTATTTCTAGCAGTACAGTTTTGATAGATGATGGGGTTTTTTTAAGGCAAATTTCAACCAAGACTGAAGTCCAATGTTCACTTGACTCGTGTTTGTATTCAAGTTGTCATACTTTAACACAGAAATGTTCACTTGTGCAGCTGCACAACACTGTGATAACTGCAATTAGTCTGCAGAACAGAAAACATCACTTGAAAAAGTCAACAGAAGTGGCAAAATTCTGTCTCCTAGAAAGCAGGTTCCTGCCTTCATGGTGCTTGGTTGCAGGCATTCTCTGTAGTTTTGGGAGTCAGATGCTGCACAGAGCAAAACGTCCATCACTGAGCACTAAAAAAAACCCAAAAAGTTCTGTTGACTTGTTAAACTCTCCTCTGCCAAGCTGCAGTAGGTTGCACATGTGTTTGTTTCCTCAAACCTCTGTTATAAAATTTAATTAGCCTGCTTTTGTGATTGGTTAGCAGATACGCAGCAAAGTGACAGATTCAGCATTTTAACAGACAGAAAATAATACCTGATCAAGGAAAATTCTTGCCAGCGGTGCACAGTCAGTGGATTTGAGGAATCGCACAACATCAGCCACGCTCCATTCCAGAGGATTACTGTCAAGCTGCAGCTTTTCAGCAACTTCCATCTTAATGTCCTAGACAAGCCGCCCAGCACAGAAAGAATCCCCAAAGTATTACACGTGCAATGGACCAACGCTCACCCCTGCTCTCCCATACTCAAACACTCCAAATAAAGCTCCGCTGAAAGCTCAAATTGTAGATGCTTCTTGGTTAGCAGGGATGTACAGAACAGCCTCGTGCTGAGGGCAGAGGCTATAACATCGTTATGGCCAGTGGGCAGGGATCTAAACTCGGGATTTGGTTGACACCACACCAGTGCTCAGATTGAACCAAGGGGAGTGCCAACTGCTGCAAAATGGAAAGTTCACCATTCTTTCTACAGCTTTCTGTTTAGTCTTTAATACAGTCCTGTAAGATGACTGCAATAAAAATAATGATTTTTAATTATTCTGCAGTGTCTTCACAATGCCCTTAATGGGTTAATAGAATATTTTATGAGAACACACATATGATTGTTAAAACTTTCAAGATATTTGTGCTTGCCCAAGAGTGGGCAAGCCAGAACACAAATCTACATTTGAGGTTACCTTTGGCGAAGGAGGTTTATTTTCATCATCAGAGAAAGAAAAGGTCCTGAGCTTCCTCTTCCGCTTGTCTCGGTCCTGAGCCAGGGAATGAGACAATTCGCTCTGTGTAGGAGAGGATGACAGGGATTTCTTTTCTGATACCTCCGATTCTTCAAGTAATTCGTCCTGGTGCTCCGAGGTACTATCCTCAGTCAGAGATTCTTCATCTACCTCGTCCTGGTCATCCTCCTCCTCTCCCCCACTGCCCTGTGGAGGTAGGAAAAACAAAGTCATGAAATAAAGAAAAAATGGGAATTTCAGAGCAAAAAATACTTAACTGCCACCCATCTGCCAGCTGTAACCTGAGGTTACAAGGCGCTAACAGTTTGTTGTTTCAAATGAAGCTGCTGGAGGATCACATACTGTATCAAATAAAGGTGTTGGCAATCTCCTACCTGGGGAGATCCAGCTGGAGTGTTATCCACTGAAGCAGAAGAACGCTTTTTCTTATGAACAAAAAAGTGTTTTCGTCTCTTCCGTCTTTTATTTGGTTTCTTCATGGCTACTTCCAGGTTACTGTGGCCACCCGGAGGCCTACCTATCCGCTTGTTTTTCCGCTTTCCATAATAGTGTGCTACCAGGAGAGAAGAAAGGAGCACTGCATTGAAATGCCCCTTGTCACTAGTTAGGTTTGCCCATTGTCAGGACTGGAATATTAGTGGGAGGACATTTCCCAAGAGAAATCCCAGTTCTACAAAACTTCTAGGTGAGCATGACTATATTTTCCTTTTCAATTTGATTTAAGGAAGGAGAGTTACTAAGCAATTTTCTCTGCCCTATAAAGATAGGCTTCTGAGAAGCCCTAAATGATAAGATTTTATTAAAAAAAAAAAAAATCATCAGCCACAGACCTGGTCCAGTTCAAAGGCACTTTTTGGATGCTAGGTAGTTTTTAAACACAGCCTCAATGCATTCTTTGTTCTTAAAGTGTTAAATGGGTTAGTTTAAAAAAGAAAAACAAAACTAAAAACCCTAAAAGCCAAGAAAAAGCCTTGAAGGTATTTTACTTTGTTCCACAACAAAATGGTCAAAGCAATTACAATGCCACTTAAATTACGATTTAGTATCAGTTCTTGTCCAAGAAGTTGTCTTAAGAAGACAAAGCGTTACACACACAACAGAGTTAAGCCATGGTTCTACTATAGAATTAACTTTTTTCTCCCCTACACATTGGCACATGGATATTTGATAAACCTGTACATGCAGTCCTTGAGTTGCTCCTTGCATAAGTAAAGCAATGTGTTTCGTACTCCTTCTGGAGCCAAAGCCAGAAGAAACCCAAAATATAACACCCCAAGCCCTACCTCGGTTTGAGATCAGCAGCCTACTCACTGTATTTTGTCTTTGTCAGGACAGAGCAGTTCTCTGAACACTTGTCCAGCACCATCTGAGGGCCGAAGAGGTTTGGACAACATTCCAGCTTGATGCATGTTTTCCTACAGAAATCTGCCACCCGATCTGCTGTCCTCACAACTTCCACAGTCGCGCGGTAACTCTTCCCTTTGTACCTGGCATTGAAAATACAGCCGTAATTCAGGAATCCTCTAATTACCAGGATAAAAGTACTTCATTGAGAGGTGTGCAAGAACATTGCTTTCAGATCAAGCTTGGGGAAAACCTGGGCAATGAGGAACATCATAGACTGGTAAGTCCAGGAAACTGGTAGTCCTCTCTCTTATGACAGATCCTCAAGCAAAGAAACAAAGCCATCAAGAGAAAGATGCCTGCAGTACCAAACACAGCAACACTGCCCTGCCAGCAACTGTAAAACACCTCCTGAGAGGACTTCCCCAGAGTTCCGATGGCTTGCTGTTTTTGTTCACAGATAGTTTGATGCAACAAATGCATTACTGACATGTTCAAAACTATGTAGGAAAGTCTGTGCTATGACACATTGGGAAAATCTAATCTCTAGCATGCAAATATAGTGACCTAATTACAAGGCCATCACTTGCACAGCAGCTCCAACCCAAAATGCTCAGCAGGAAAACTAGAGTTCTTTAGGGTAGGCTGTTGTAGAAAGACTTTCGTGCCAGGCCATTTCAGAGCGCTGCTATAACTTAATTTCAGAGGAATCTTCTTCCATTGAGAAATTTGTGTGGAAGTGTCATGGAAGCCTGAGGAGCTTCCCAAGCAGCAGGTGCTTCTGCTTTAAAATACCAACAACCACCTTCAGGTGAATTAAACTACCTTAAACCCCACCTGCAGGTCTGCCAACATGTACCTATGTTCTACCAGTACCTCGCCGTCCTTACTTCACTCTTAGCTGCTTATGTGCCAGCAGCAGAGATGGCCTATTAAGGACGATTAAAATCAGATGGACTTCACCAGAAGTTCCTGAAGAAGTTTATAAAGATTTGTAAGTTTAACTTGTCAGCATCTAAATATGCTATAAGCAAGTCTTCCTGCTCCAAAATGGGAGAAGTTAAAGTGCAAACTACTGAGAATATCGCTATTAGGGTTAACTAAGTAGGGAACAGGACGAGGATTTACTTGGCTTTTAGGGTCTCTCCATGCCCGTGCCATGCAGCCTCTTCATCCAACTGCAGTTCTCGCAGGACACGGCTAGGTTTGTAAGCTGCGTTGATCAATAAAGTGAGAACCTAGAGTGAGGGAGGGAAAAGGAGAAAATATGTTTAAGTTATTTGTACAACAAATCTGTTTTACGGTGCCAGGGTAGAATAGGAAATTACTTCTATTCATCCAAATTATCTAGCATCTAAGCACTCATTCACAGCAGCACTGCACACACCTCCCGATACTGCCAAAATGAAAGCCAAGAGCAGTCAACACCCTGGGCCTTGCCAAACCTTCAGAATCTGTCTGCAAAGTCACGAACACACCTAGCAATTTCCAAGTCATTACCCTTGAATTACACGTCACTACATTAAACCCTGGGGCTGACTACTACAAATCTTACATAACCTTGGATAAATCTGCGAGATTATCTTAGAGATTGTCTAACATACAAAGATGTGCCAAAAAACACTGCAGGATTTTGCTGACTGCCAACCTACTACTTGCTCCAAAATCATATGGCAGAATCTTACATTCCCCTCTGTTTTGCTTTCGCGGACTGTGCTAAGGTCTGTACTACAATAAAATGAAAATTAGGATTCCTACATTGAGCAAGAGTCATAATTGAAATGAATACAACTAAGCATACTGGGTGAACTCCTAGCATCACTTGGCATCCGTACAACAGCAGGATTTGTGCCCACTTTATGCCTTCAGGCAGTGAAGCAGGTTAAACCTTCAGGGTTAAATGAAGCTGCTGCAGAATTTCACACTTGCTCCTTTGCAGTGCTTACATCAGAGCAGTGAAACCTGCAGGAAGGAAAGGGGATTTTTCTGTACACAAAACTGGAACTTTTTCAATAATCAGTTTGCCTCTTGTCCACCAGACTCTGGTTTAACAGCATGTCTGCCAGAAAGTCTTTCTTAAGGTCTCCCCCAGTTACAATACGTGGTAGGGAAGATGAAAACTTTTAGAGATGTAGAGCCAATTTGTTCATTTAAAGTGATCATTTCATGACAGCTCAAGTGCGCACAAGGAGCTAAAACTTGGGAAACTTCCAGGCTCAATAACAACCACCTCAGGACGTCTCTGGACATCTCAGAAAAATAATCATTGCATTTAAAGTACCTGAAAATATGCTCTGAAACACATTCTGGAGAAGAGGCTTTCTGGCATTGAAAAATAGCCTCTTCCTCCTCCTTCCCTTCCCTCAGTTATATTAGAAAGCAAAATCACAATTTCATCTTATCTTTGCAAATCATATGCAACTTATAAACCACAGAGAATTCTTTTAATTTTCCAAGTGCCGAAACCAGTTTGTCATTTCTACTAAGAAAATCTGTATTTCCTCTGTGCACAGTAAAGGAACGCTGGGATTATCCGAAGCTAAATTCTGTTAATTAAAATCGCAGCATTTATTACAGCTATAAAAAGATACTAACTCTTTCGAGCGTGGTAATTACAGGTTACTCTATTTTAACCTAAGAAAAAGCTCAGCAGTAGAAGGCTGACTAATTCAGAGAGATGAGAGGTTTTTACTCTTTTCAGCCATCAACAAAACAGTCCATGATTTATACTTGATTTTATGTAAAAAAAACCCTCTTTACCCATTATCAGCTTAAATTTATTAATTACCCATTAATTAAAGAGATGCTCTGGTGTTTATGACACATGCAGGTCTGCTATGTACAACCACCTCACCTCTTTCAGGACAAGAACACAGTTCCCAGGTCCCACCGACTGAGGAAGCTCTGCAATCCTCCCTTTGTTAAGGTAAGGCCCTGAGAAGCACCGATGATTGAAGTAGATCTTTGGGCAGCAGTACTTTCCGTTAATTACCACTGAGAAACGAGAAAGCAAAGTTTTAAATCATGAGCTACAACCTCCCCAGCAAAGAATGACTACTTGCGACGTGTAATATTTTGCCAGCTGTAAAAAATGTGGGGAGAAAATCTTGAATAACATGACTCTGGGGTAGTTCCTGTGTCACATTTGCAGTGACAGCATTAGTTATTCAATGTTGCCAAAATATTTTTCATAATTCACACAGATGGTTGCAAATTGTCAAACTATAGCAAACAGAGTTGGTCATTTATCAGAAAAGAAACATTTCTGCCTGGACAGTCTGATGTTTCATGTATTCCACCAGAGAGAATAGGCAAAAAGAAAGTTCCATCTTCTTGGCAGCAGAAGCACTTCCTGCACAGCAATGATGGATCAATTTTCCCATCAAGTCATTCTCCCCTCCCCATATTCCTGCCACCAGAGAAGCTGGTAAAGTTGTTCTGCACTGTTTACCCCAAAGTGCAATACCACATTCCTTTGCATTTCTAGACTCTTTTCCCTCAATAAGCAAACGAAAGATGCTCCAACTGAGGAAGTGACCTTTGATGAAGTGACATCAAGTTTTCTAAAGCTATTAAATGGTTCAATGCTGCTCGAAATTAAGTTATGTATAATATGAACTGCAAGATACGTATGTATAAACACAAAATTGTTCTACCCTAGCAGCGTTGTAGTTTCTCTTGACTGAGCAACACTATCACTTAAAGATCTTAAGTTCACTAGTTGATAACTGACAGATAAATGAAGTCAAACTTAAGATTATGACTATTAAAAGCCAATTAAAATGCTAAGTGAGCACGAATCATTTCTACAAAGCTTGCATTTGGTGCAGCTTCAGATGTGTATTTCACTGTATGGAAAAGAGCAGAAGAGGCAGTTTGTTGCCAGACAGACAGATCTGTACGACTGTTCCACCAGCAGATGTACTTATTCATCATATCCATTCTTGCAACAGCTTAGAAAATTATTAGATTTCACCATCTGGCACACAAAGCAGTTTGCTGTTTGAACTGCTTTTGTTTATCGTGATGATGGAGTTATCATAAAAAAATAGGCAAAACTGCTTCCCCAAGCTAGACTCTAACAACTCAAGAGCACAAACGCAGCGTGACTGTTATGTTTCTCCCAACATTATTAAATGCAATAGGTGACAACAAAAAAATCATCTGCATAGGTCACCATACACATTTGGCTCCATGTATCCTCTGCTGAGGGTGGGGAGAGTTCTGGGGTAAAAATCTCATTTCCAGGTTTAACGCACATATCAGTTGCGGGATACAAGTAATTGTACAGTTTTTGTTTGTTTCATTCATTTTGGAAGTCCAACAAATCATCACGGGCTGAAATTCTTCAAACCCTTTCCTCATTTTCCTAACAGAAGAGTGCTGAGCAGCTGAACAACGAGGTGGCTGAGCTGCGACAGGATTTTGCCTTTGTTAGCCTGCCCTCTCTGATCAATACCTGAGTCGGAAGAGTTCAGTTCCTGGTTCTTTAGGCCATCATGAACTGTCCTTGAAGACAAAATTCTGAAATGAGAAGAAGGTGGTTAGGAAAAGGGACAGGTGGCAAGGACAGGCACCTCTCAGTTACTAAAATCCACCCTCTAAATTTTTTTTCTCCAGGTCCAACCTTATTAATCTGCTTTTTATACTTCTAATTTCACAATAATAATGTGCAAGAACTAATAAATTCCATTTGCAAAGGATTAGTATATGGCAACAGTTAGCAAAAATCCTTCCTTGCTTGAAGCATACCACACTGACAAACCCAACACACAAAGCTACCAACAACAGCTGATATTTTCTGTCTCCTTCTAACTCCATGGCACATTCCATGGCACAAGGGAGTGTGGAGCATTTTGAAAAGGATAGATTTTAAACAAAATACAACCACAATGAGTCAAGTACTCTGGTAAGAATCTCAATTACAAAACATGGGAGAACAGTCTGCTGTATGTTTTAGGAGCAATGAAAACATTGGCAGGACTACTGACAGATCTGGTGTTGGTGAAGAGTCAACATAACCAACTGTCAGGCCCTCTACTGAGCACGGCCGAGCCGGCTCGCACGAAGGAGTTTTGTGTGCATGACACAGTTTATAAACAAATCATAGATAGCAGAACAACTTCACTTTTCAGTGAGTCCGGGCCAAATTAATCTGAGAAGGAACTATGAGAAGTTCATCTATTAAATGACAGCACTCCCACTAAAGACGATCACCTGTGCAGAATCAGTTACACGCGACGGCAGCCACGTTCCCTAAGCACGTTTACATTACAGAAACGGCAGTATCTGATAAGGGAAATACTTATTTAATAAGGGATACAACCGACAGGGGATCCAGTAATTTTCCCTATCATTATCATTTCCTCATCATTAAAAAAGGTTCAAGTACAAACATATAAATATAGTCTTAAGATGAGGCTATGGTTTCTTAAATGCACTCCCATCCCCACAGATAAAGCAATCTTTTAAAAATGAAAGATCAACAGCTTCAACCCCAGAACTTCAACTTGACCTATTCAATAGTTCAACCCAGCTGCACTAGCATTGTTAAAAACAACTTCCATGCTTTCTATCTCCTACTACAGCAGTGCAAGATGTCTTTTTCATCATCAACAGGAATTGCCAGCATTAAGATAACTGGATTTGGAACCCTCAGGCTGCAGTACAGCACTGCTGCAGAGCTCTATCTCCCCTAAGACAACATTGTTAACCAAATCGAAAAAGAAAAAACAAAACCAAACCACAACAAAAAAAATAAAAGCAAAAGCCTGTTACTTACTGTTTCTCTGGTTGAACTACTGCAATTTTTTTCTGCTTGTTTACTGAAAGGAAGAAGAAGAAAACATAAACAGCAAGCTATGGAAGGCAAAGAAATGAAATGTCTAGTACAATATATACTGTAAACCTTCAACTTTCACTGAAAATGCATTAAATCAGGCATGCATATACCCAGTCCTCTAAGAAATCTCATCTTTTATGTATCCTTTCTTGCATCACAGCCCCTAAACTACCTGTAATATCAGTCAAAAAGGAATGATATGCTTTTTAGCACCCAAAGATGCTGAAACATGTATGACTTAAGCCAATGGCTACGGAGGAAAACACTGTTGCAATTAAGAGCCAACCATGTGATGGGTCCATTTGCTAACTCTGGTTATCACAACCACATAATGATATCAAACAAGGCAATGCAACATGTCTCTTCAGCAATTTCAGCCTTTGCCCCCAAAAACTTCCCAAGTTTTTTTCTAAAGCATCTTTTCTCTAATGAAGAGGAGGAACCTCACTTCCTCCTCTGTCTTTGGCAATGCAGACACGTTTCAGATTTAGTTTTGTTTTGCCTTGCAGTAAATTAACAGCTCGCTCTACTCTTACAATTTTATTATCTTAATAAACATTCAGGAATTTCTTCAGTTTTTCCAACTCCCATTAAACTTTAATCGCCAGAGCTCACTAACTGGTTGAGAGAAGACACTAGTGACTTACTGGTGTAGTTAAAATTTGCTTCTCAACATTTTGTCAGGAAGGGATCGTTACCATCTGGCCCATTTAGAAAGCCAGTCCCCTTTATTTCAACTCAAAAAGCACACACACTGAATACCCTTTTGTCAGGGCATTCATTTTACTTGCATGAGTACAAGAGTAAAACCAGTATCAGGGTCAGACACATGGCAAGAACAGCTCAGTCAGAAGTATATACATGGATGTGTGTGCATACACATGGATATGGTTTCTTTATTGCGACCAACGGATTGCTTCCACATGCTTGTACAGCACGCAAGGGTCTCAAGCCAACACTGCCTGTTTTGGAGTTGTCATATGGATTCCAACTGGACCTAACAGCCAGGGAACAGTTGCACAAGGTGTAGATTCTCCATACACGGTGAATGTTTCCAAATTCAGTGATGCCGGCACTAATTCTGCAGTGGCCCTCTCTTGAAGGTCTTGTCATCTCTATCAGCCCAGCTAACCACTGCAAACAGAACGGAACGGATACCTATTGCTTTCCGAGGAGGTCTCAGCTGATATCCATTTGTCTCACACCAACCCACGGGAAATATATTCATTGATTCCACACTCACTATACATTCAGGGACGGGTTTCTTGGAGCCTGTACAGTTTAGAGAAGGAAAAATTGAAACAACGAATAAAAATAAAAAACTCTCATCTGGTACGTGAGTTTAGTATATGGCATATGGCTTACTTATGGTGTATCTGGAACACAATATCAATTGTTTATTCATCCCCTTTTACTGACCAGATTCTTTCCTGACCTGATTTGCTTCCTTCTAAAGGCTGGAGATGGGAATTTGCCATCCACAGATTAGCAGAGATGCGCAGTGTATAGTTAAGTGCATGCTGATGTACTTACAATCAAGAAATGAGATTATAATCAAGAATGGATGACACAGGCCTGTTCTATGTTAATGATGAACCTCTCCAAAAGTTTCCTTCCTAGGCCCGGCCAAAGCTTGCTCAGAATGCAAGTCACTCATTCGTAAAATTGTTACCAAACCTTTGCTTTCTAAAAGGCACCGATGGGCAGCTGCGGCGCACTGGCCCAGCACCGACACCCTGCAATGCACAAATGCTATTTTGCTTGGCTTAAGCAAGCCCTGCTGTCCACGGCTGACTGCGAAACACGCAATGCACGTGGGGGCTTTGCTGTGTTTTCATTGAGGAAACGGTGACTGCACACAGAGAGTTTGCTCAGATACTCCTCAGGTTTGATGATGGTACTACAGAAGAATCAACGCAACTGCTACTCTCCTCTCCCACACATCACTTACCCTCCAGCTGAAGCCAGAGGTAGGAATCTTTCAACCTGGTGACTGTAGCAATACAAACTTCTTCAGGATCAACTGGGTTCACAGCCTCAAGTTTCATATTCTCTTTAAATCCGTGGTCAGAATTTAACTGGGAAAAAACAGAATATTTCAGTAAAGTACCATCTGTCTATGATAGATTCATGGGATGGTTTGGGTTGGAAGGGACCTCAAAGCCCATCCAGTCCCACCCCTGCCATGGGCAGGGACACCTCCCACTGGATCAGGGGCTCCAAGCCCCATCCAACCTGGCCTGGAACCCCTCCAGGGATGGGGCAGCCCCCACTGCTCTGGGCACCCTGGGCCAGGGCCTCCCCGCCCTCACAGCAAAACATTTCTGCTTAAGATCTCATCTCAGTCTCCCCTCTTTCAGCTTCCAACCACCCTGCCTCATTCTGTCCCTGCACTCTCCGATAAAGAGCCCCCTTCCCAGCTTTCTGAACAGCAGCAACACACAAAACCCTCAGTGTCTGAATAACACAGAAAGACGCTCACATCGTCAGAGAAGATTTCAGGTAATTACTGAATTGTATTGAATACAAGTAAGATATATTACAAACTACCAACAATTTAAGTTAAAAAAAGGCTCTACAGGCAAACCTAAAGAACATGTTTTTACGCAAAAACAAGGATGCTGAGACTCACTGAAAGGACTGAGTGCATTTTAAGCAACCAGGAATTCTCTGCTGCCTGCTACCCAAGGGATAAGTCTGACAAATAGTCTGACCAGGCTCTCTATTCTATTATGTTAGCTTGGAAATCCACTTTACAGATGCAAATGACATTCCTGCCTCATCCAAATGAGTTCTAGGAGACAGCATAGGAACCTTTCTTTTCATTTTACATTTTTCGGATAAGTAGAATTTTACCTTATTCATCAATTTTGTCCACATTTATAAAAGAATTCCTAAACCATAAGAATAGATATTTATTCAGCTCTGAAACTCCTGAATTAAAGATAAGAAGTAACAGCCAGACAGAGGACTCTTTCTCCCCGAGCCGCTTGGCAACGTAATTACAGGATCAATACATTATGAATGCTGGAACCAGCCTACAGTGATCAGCTCTTCTCAGAAAAGTGATAATAAATTCAACGACCTGTTCTAAGATGCCACAGCTTACAAGACAGAACAAGGGCAACAAGATCTCATAGCCAGCAACAGCCTCTTCAAAAAATGGTAGTTATTCATTTTAATTTCTTCCCTTAAGCACTGCAATAGCCCAAGTATTGTAAATGGAATTGGAAAGCAGGTGTTAATAATATCCTTTTCTACTTGACAAGGTACCATGCTTTGGGAGACAGCAACACTGCCACCGAACCAACACAAGCCCAAAATCTAGCGAGTACATCAGGCACTGATTAATGTAAAATGATTATTTGGAACTAATTTAAGGTGACTCGGTATCGATTAATACAATGGAATGAATTTTTCAAGCTGAAAGGAAGGAAGATTGAAAGAGCACACTAAGTAAATGAAAAGGTCTATTAAAAGGCCCCGTTTCCACAGTCACAGGAGTGCCAAGGACTGATGCTGTTTTATGACTATTCCATGGACACTTACACATCTGAGTTTCACAAAATAATCATTTATTTTCAAGCTGCTTTATCACACCTGAAGAATTAGGTCCACCACTTCCCTACCTAGGAAACCAGCATCTATCGACTTCGGTTCGCACACACGTGCACCCTCTTAACTCTGCTGCTTCCTCAGTTATCGCGGGTAAGGCGCTCAGGTACTCAAACGCATCCAGAGGAGGCAACAAAGCCGTTGAAGGCGCCGGGAGGGGTGTCCTGTGAGGAACGGCTAAGCACTCCGGGATTGTCTAGTTTGGAGAAAAGGAGGCTAAGGGGCAACTTTATTACTCTCTACAGCTTCCCGGCTGGGAAGTGGAGAGGGCGGCGCTGATGTTTCCTCCCTGGGATCCAGTGGCAGGATGCGTGGGAATGGCCCACAGCTGTATCAGGGGAGGTTTGGACTTGACACGAGGAAGTATTTCTTTAGTGAGAAGGTGGTCAAACACTGGAACAGGCGTCCTAGAGAGATGGATGAGCCTGTCGGTGTTTAAGAGGCATTTGGACAAAGCCCTTAATGATATGCTTTAACTTTCGGGCAGCCCTGAAGAGGTTGGGCGGTTGGGCTAGATGACCATCACAGGTCATTTCCAACTGAACTGTTCTATTCCGTTCTACTTGGAAAGCTAATTTAAGTCAAAAGCACACAAAAGGTTCTTCTCCCCAGAATCAAGAGTGTCATTCACACGTCACAGAAGATATTTTTCTGAAAGAGAACCTTACCAAAGGGAAGCAGCTCTGGGGAGCTGCCTCAGCACCGCATTGTTTGAGGTAGTCTGCCCAGTCGAAGTCCTGCCCAGGATAACCTAGGGGAAGAAAAAACAAAGGCGTTAGTTTAACGGCACAAGACTCATTTCAAACTGACATGAAGCACAGATCACGAAATCTGTTTGGGTCACTGCAGTTTCCCAGCTGACAAGGCCTTCACCGAGCTATCTGAGGTCAGCCCGCAGCCGGATTCTCACACAGGTGAGATATCCTGTTTTCACTACAGAGGGGCTTCGGGCATGATTCCCATTTCTGACCTGCAACCTGAGGTGTGAATAAAGCATGTTTGCTAGGCAGGCAAGGGCAGCAGCTGAAACACAGGGAAGCGTTTGCACCCTCATCACACGGTATAGATGAATCGCAGGAAAAGTTTCTGCAAGATGAATCCATGGATGTCACATCAGCTCTGAAACTTATTTTATTTTTAAACAAAGCGCATGAAATGTGCACAATGACAACATATTACTCTATAAAACACATTAAATCAATAAAGAGAGTGGTCAGATGTCCTAAAAGGCTCATCAAATTTGCTAACAGCTGTAAATCTACGCATGTGTCTGAAGGGAGAAGTATTAACATCAGGAGATGGTGCATCTTTCCAAGAAAAAGACAAGTAAAAGTCTTCTTAGAGGAAATACTTTGCTTCCAAGTGATCAAATAAAAATGAATAACTGAAGGGAACTGGGTGCAGAACCGTGCTGCCACAACAGCTTGAGGCTGGCAGCGTATTAGCAGGGAGACAACTGCAGCAGTTATTCCAGCAGTACATCGGAAGCGCTCCCCTACAGGGGACACCTGTGACAACGGTTTAAGAAATCAAACAACATTTTAAACCTAGTCTAAGAATATAATATTAACACGACAATCTAAAATCATGAAGTTCAACTACTGCTCACAGAGGACCTGACCATAGCAGGAGGTATTTATTTTTCTCAGTTTTATCAGTGCCAGTGGGGGCCTTGACACCTTGCACGGTTCAGAATGCCCACCACTTCCAGGGGGGCTATGAGAAGAGAAGCTTGAAGTCTTAGTCAGCTCCAGTCACATGCCTAGAAAGTGAGATTTCATCCGTTCCACACAAAATTCTAGGTAATGCTGGGTCAAGAAAGGCCACTTTATGTACTTTCCTGAAGTAAAAACAAGAGACAAACACCCTATGGTCTTTGCTCCTTTGCTGTTATGAGTAACTGAACCAAAACATGCTGAATTCTGTGCTGCTGAGTATGAGTACCGCGTCCCTGCTTTCACAATACCATTGACATTTCCATTTTGAGAAAATAAATAGTAGCTGGGGATCTCTCCCCCTATTCCCTTATGTCCATATTTCATCAATCTGCTACCTTGCCTGAGAGATCTTTGGAAAAAAAATTGCTTTGTTAACTTCAACATGTTAAAATATTCTGACAATATTCTAAAAAGTTGGATAACAATGTAAGCAAAAATCCAACGCAAGGACTACATACAGGCTTCTGCTACCACTTTAATTAACGCTGCAATCAACGTTGCCTGCAGCCCTGGAACACATACTCAATTCACTCAAGTGTTCAGGTTTTTATGCGTGACCAGCATCCTTAGCCACTGTCATCTTCTCAAACCCAGGCACACACCCAGGAAACTTCCATTTCACTAACTCAAAGCTCCTGTTCCTCAGAATCTTATCGGTCTTGTTCTTTGCTTGTGCTTCTACATTGAATTCTTTGCAGAAGCTTCATCCTAAACACAGCGCTCTTTGGATTTGCAATCAACTTCCTTGGAAGAGAAGGAGGGTGAGAAGCTTGCACAAACATACCTGGTGGGGGGCTGAGATGCAAGCCGTTCTTCAGACTCCACTGCACGGGGAAAATACCAGCGCTGTTGACATGACAAATGTAAGACTGGCTGGTCGTACGCTCTGCCCTCAAGTCATCGATTTCTATCATGAAATATTTTTCATTGTATACCTGTAGTTAGCAAAAAGAGAACCAGGTGGTCTCATAAGTAGCAGATTCTGATCTACTGCTCCCTCTTCCCCTATTTTGGTAACTTTATTTAACAGCAACAACTGCACAATGGAAACCATTTACCTTGAAATATTGCCAACATTAAAAAAAAGAAAATTAAAGGAGAATCCATGGGATTCATAAACCAGCAGATTCCTGCACATTATTTGGGAACTTAACAAAAATAAATAATAACAATAAAAAAAAAGATGTATGAGCACTTCAAAAAAAGAGGTAAGCACCAAGTGCTACGTGAAATTTTGTTATGAAAAAAGTAGAGAAATTAAAGAGTTCCTGGCCTTACTCCCATTCTGTAACAGCAAACTGCTTATCTCAACAAGGCTGAACTGTGTCCCAGGATGGGCCATCCAAGTAAAAACACTACAGGCCTAAAGGAACTAAGGGCAGGGCAAGAGAATATTAAGAAAAGTAATTGATTTTGCTTTGTTTGCACCTTTTAGTAATAGGCGAGCATTTTATTTGAAGAAACTGTATGTTAAGAGTTTAAATGAGAGACCACCAAAATGCAAGGTGTCACACTGAGAGCCTGTCTGTTCAAATCCTTTGGCTTCACTATCAACAGTTAAGATCCTTTTTCATGGCAACCTGTCCCCAAAAGGAGAGGTACAAAATATTTAATTTGAAGAATAGTTCAAGATTATAAGATAATCAGTTAATGAGAATTTCCTGAGCACTTAAGAACAGAAGTAGTGATGGAACTGAATCTTAGCAGGACAAGTTAAAGAACCTTGATACCTTGAGAACTGTAGCAGGGGAGATCACAAATGGAGCCATTGGGTCCACAGCTTCTAACTTCATGCCTTCAGAGAACGAATGCACTCCGATTACAGGTTTATCCTAAAAAATTATGTGTCAGTGTGATTACCCACCTTTCTCCATCAAGAAATATACGTACTTTATATAATGCAACTGAAGAGGATAATTTTGAGTTTATATCAGTTCATTTGAAGAAATCAGTCAAAGTACCAGCAGCCGAAAAGACCAACTACGCTCGCTGAGACTGACAGTTTTCTGAGTTTTAGGAAACTGAATCCCCAGGTGAGAACCACGGATTTTTCTAGCGGCTCACATACTTGTGAGGGCTATACTGTCTACCTTAAAAAATAATTGTACTATTATAAAATTCTTGTTAATAGTCTTACTTTTTTAAACTACAGAAAGGGGGGAAAAAAACCAACCAAAACCAAGCCAAAATAAAACAGGGAAAGAATCTGAGTAACAGTAACTGACTTCCCTGAACCATTTCTTAGGAGTAGAGCATTTTAAAGATACCATCCACAGCACTGAACTACACACATGAGGTGTTTACCTTAAAGAGATCTGTAGGAACTGATGACTCTTCTTCCTCCTCTTTCACCTTCTTCAGGATCTCTTGCCAATCTGCTTCACTCTTCAAGGACCTAATGGCTAAAATGAAAAGAAAGGTAAACAGTGAATGAAGTCATCTTCCTTCTTTTCCCTCAGAACACAGCAATAAAGCCAGAAGTTTGATTTGTGCTCCTCCAACTGCTAAATTCCTATCTGTTCCGAACCTCTGCAGACCAGAAGACAAACCCCCAGCTGGGTAACGCTAGTTTGCTTTACATTTAAGCATGGAAAGTTCAAGGAACGTTCCACAAGTCTGTCCCAGCGTCTGTAATTACAGAGCACACACCTCTCTGATAGAGGAGGAACTGCTTTGTACCAGGGCCATCATGCAGAAAGGATCCCTGCACCTACGTCAAAGCGACTGCACAAGCTCATGTTGAGCACAACTTCCAGACCTGATAACTTTCCCTCCCAGAAATACAAACCTACCAAAAATATTGGTGGAGGCAACCCTTTCCTAGTTGCTGCTTGACAGGCAAGGTAACTTAGCAACTTCCGAAGGAGTGGGTGAAAACTGTTGCAGGACTATTTACTGGTGTTTCACTTAGATTTTATCAGGTACAGTATTTGTCAGACCCCGCACTGATGATGTGACCACCAGATGCATCCGGAAGGCAAATTTAGAGCACTAAGGCAGTGTTCTCTAGCCTCTGACCACCACATAAAAGATACAAGTTTTGAGATACCTAAAGGTGGTTGCAGGCTGTATCCATGTTGAGCTGCCCACCCCACTTGATGAAGGAAAGGGTCCAAGTAGAACAGCCACTGGTCAAATTTGTCACAATCCTCCAGCCCTTCGTATCGTAATTTGAGTCTCCCACCAACATTTTCTACCACGTTGACTATCCAGGCTTCCAGGCAGTCCCGGATGTTTTGCAGTTCTAGTCGGGAGCCTGGTGCAATGAGATCCAGTGGATTTTTCCCTCTGTGAAGCTGCAAAAAGAACACAAATTATTCTGTACAACAGAACAAAACAAGTCCCGTCCTTCTACTTATCGACACATATTCTTTTTGCACAAATGAAGTATGAATACAGAAGTAAAGCACAGCTCCCTTACTGACACAAGGCAACGGAAAAGACAATCATAGAATCATAGAATCGCTGGTGCCTGCACCAGAGCTTCTGTAATGCATGCAGGTAGTTACACATTTCACTTAAGTCCTCATCATCATTTTCAGAAGCATTATCACTTACGTATTCAGGGTTTGAAGGAAACATGATTAATCTCCTTCTAAAACTGAGTCATCTAGCATCTAAAACTGAGTCATCTAGCACACAAAGATGACTATACACAAAAAATACAAGATAAAAATGTTAGTTGTAAAGAAGACATAAATGGCATTTAAAAAAAATTATTACTTTACAATCAAACACTGATATGAGGTTTAAATTAAAGTGCAGAGCAGGGGACAAAAAATTTAGTTCTTCACTAGCAAAGATGCAAGATTTAAGTGAAACAATAACCTGCCCATTAGTAATACCAAACAAAAGCTGAAAGGAGTCAACGGAGAAAGGGAACAACACGAAAGCAAGTTAACTAACAGACTTCCTTAGAGCCACATGAAGGAGGAACAGAATGGAAGACTGAAACCAAAGGGATTTTGAAAAAGGACCTTCTTCTGATAGGATTAATGAACAGCTCAAACCTGCAGTGAGAGAGAAATGTTTCAGGACAGCATCACCAAAATTAAATACTGTAGATAGGAAACACCAGAGAGTGGAACTTTAAAGTCAGCAGCGTGCTGCAATTCTCCCTAAACTTAAGAAAGGAACTGAACTGAATCTGAATAGAGATGTCTTAATGACAAAGGGGAAAAACAAGACAAAAGCCGAGAGGGAGGACATCGCAGCACTTACCCCCTCCAGCAGGTTAGCAGGAGCACTGCACGCTCCCTTTAGCACCCGCTGAAGGAATTCCTCCTGGTCAGGTATCTTGTCCTTGATACCTATGCGAAAGTGAAGAAAACAGACTGTGATTCTTCCTGCCAGTTAAAGCTTATTCAGACAAAAAGACATTACCATATCCTTGTTCTGCCTAGTTCACAAGGATCCACCACACACCCACCAGTAACAACTTAAAAGAAGAAACAACGCAGCACAATCTTTAAAAGAAATGACAGAGCGATAGAATTTGGCGGGTGATGATTAAACTAAGCACAAGCCTCTGTAAAACTAACTCCAGTACTTGCTGCTTCTGCATCCAGAACCAATACCTTCAGGCACTTTGAGAATCTTCCTGTTCTGCTCACACCAGCCGATGGGGTGTAAATCAGCTGTCATGATATCACACCAAAAGTCAGCCTTGCGGTCTTCCCCGTAACCATCGTAGCGCAACAGGAGCAGCTGCCCGCAGGTAGTAATAATGGTGGCTACCCAGTAGGTGTTTTGGTCAGACTTGACAGCAACTTCCAGCTTCATACCAGGGGCAAAACCATTCTGCAAACTGGTATCCACCTGAAGAGGAAGAAGACCATCACACTTAAGCACCTTCCAGAACTTCATAAAACAACAGGGGGAAAAATTAGACATCATGTTCATTAGCAAAAACTCTCAAGCCAACTGCCATCCAGTCTCTTCAGAGAAAAAAACCCTCATCGCACTATGTGACCCAAATTAGAATGCACATAGAATCACCATTAACGAAATCCTCTTTGCATTTCAGAGCATCTTTTCAACCTTAAATCAATACCTTGTGGTTCACCTTCCTGCCCTGTACAATACCTCACCCAACTCACAGCTGGGCTGTTGAGCCAGGCAAAACCAAAGGTCAAACTCAGCAATACAACCTCGACTTTTTGAGTTGAACCATGTCTTTGCACCTCTTTGGACAAAGAGCCTGTTTAAAGCGCGCGCACACACACACACACACTTTAGCTAACGATTCCACTGTCTCCTCTGCCATGGCCGTTCCAGAAGTCACGTATCTGCACAAATTGGAGAATAAGGATTTTTAATGTGTCCATGCAAGAAACTAAATAATCCCGTATGTAGCACTGTTATATAAATTGCAGGGAACATAAATAGCGTGTGTTCTTCAGTGAACTCGTGCTTTGCCAACAGCAAAGCACCAAATACTGTGTGTGCACTGTGCAAGTGTGTGTGTTGTATGCAGCGGAGGATCTGACTGCACGGTACTCACATACCCGAATATGAAAAAATGAGAAGGTAAAACATTAAGTTTCTCATATCCCTAACTTCCCCATGCTCCAACATTCCTAAGAGCAGAAGGACCCTGTTTTGCTCTCACTACAGTATGTTTCTCATCTATGCTTAATTCTATTGTCTCAGTCTTAACTAAAAATCTAACACATTGATCTTCTATTCTCAGCTGAAAGAAACCGGTGTTTTCTTTCTTAAGCATTCCCAAATTCTGTTTCCTCTGTGAATTCACTGCAAGAAAGGCTTTTGGTATGTTGCAGATGCAGCAGACATCTTCTGGGTTATTCATTACCAGTTCCGTGCCGGCGGGTCAGTAACTGCCACAGCTATTCTAGTCTCATCAGGCAGCACGTGCCGGTTTGCTAAAAATAGAACCGAGACCCACATCAGAACGAAACGCATGTCTCCGTTAACGGTTACATCCTTTAGGTCGTGACCTTTCACTTAGGGAAACCCCATTTAAAAACCAAATCCGCAGGACCCAATACGTGCTGGCATTCTGAAGAGATACTGCTGGGGTCTTCTGTTCAAGACGACAGTTGTCCTGCTGAAGAGATGCTACTGAAGGCTACGATTCCCAAGAGAAAAGCCATGTGCTCGACACAGAATGTGAGGAACTGGGAAATCTGTGCAGGTCTCTATACCCAAACTTTCAGCAAAGCTCCGTGCCTTTCCCTAACACTGGCATTTAGTCTCCCGCTGGATCCAGCACCAGTTAGCACCCTCTCCTGGCAGCTGGGCACGGCAACACTGCTAACTGGTTTAAAGCACAAAACGTTGGGTTTTTTTGGTTGGTTCACTACAGCACGAGACGCTGCAGAAGCTCGGAGACTATTTTCTTCGGAGCAGCGGGTCTGAGAGCAGCTGCCCCCTCCTGCACGTATGGCAAGCTGAGATGGGACGAGTGCTCAGTGACAGCAGCTCCGCTCCTCCTTCCCATCGAGCACTATCCGTGGATTCGTGTCCTGGCACAGTGCAGAGTTGGGCACCCGACTCCGCTCAGGAGATAAAGAATGGACAAAGAATATTATGAACATGCAAAAGCCCATAGCAAATACACGTGTTCAGATGATGTTGAACACTAACTGATTTTTACTCTATGTTTACACAAGTTGCAGAAAGGAATGAAAAAAGAGCATTCAACAGCTCCAGAGAAAATGCATTCAGACTCAGGGTGGGGTGACAACACTGGCATCCAGCGCAACACCAGGGTTTTGCTAAGCTCTTTTTCTTGCTAGATTGTAGGCAAAACAGTCACTTTGATCTCAATATTGTTTAATTTTTAAAGCGCAAATAAATTAAACATTAGAACATGCTCCATTTGAGGAAGGAGCTTACATTTTCCAACGTGTCTTGCTTATAGTACAAGCAAAACTTTCATAATTAATGTAAGCATACAAATACAAAAAAAGTCCTCTCTCACAACAGCAAGTCCAGCTCTTTGCTAACCCAGGTTGTGTAATGCGTAATGGGTTACATTTTCTTAATCACTCCCTTGTGATGGGAGCTGAGTATTTCTCAGCCACCATTCAAAATGGGAGGCTGGTTGCAGTCTCACTGCTCCAATATTTTAAAAGAGCCAAACAAAACCTGGAAAGTTCCGTTTAAAATTTATTTATATTAATTAATTCAGTTAATTGCACATGTCCATTTGCTCTTTTGTCAGTATTCTTCAGCTAAGTTTGTTTTTTCTCTCTGTTTTTTCAAGTGTACAAGACAAGTTCCCCCTTAACTTTCCTGACAGCAGATTATAAAAATAAATCATTCTTGAAGTCAACAACCAGCAGACACAGATTCCAGCTGGAGGGACCACTGGTCACAGAGATGTCAGCGCCTGTACGCTCTCCACCTCACCTGATGCATCCTGGAGCCCCACTGACATTGTTTTAGGGCTGTGTCACCCAGTCAGGCCATCAGCATCCACTGGGAGGCACTGAGGTTCTCCTCCTCTATCTTTTCCAAACCATTGTTTTCTAACAGACAGCAGAAATCTGAGCATGCGACCGACCTTGCACTATTGAATTCCTATTAAGAGCAAGACCTAGGTGATGCCACGCTGCTGGAAATACGCTCCTCTCTCTGCTTATCAACTCGCTGTCAGCACTAACTTGCCAAAATTTTATGCCAACTTTATTACAGAGAGCATCAAAATCGGCCGCCAGATTAATTCTAAGGGAAGTCTTAAGCACAGCTCCTCAGAGGGAGGAGCAAGAGGGCTCCCAGCACAGGACAGAAAGGGCTGGGCCACGCAGCCAGGCTTTGCCCACACCTCCTCGCTAAAGTACTCTCCCCAACATTACTGGCACCAGCAAAACTGCACCGTGCTCTACACACACAGGGAATAATAACAACAATAATAACAATAATAACAACAATAACAATAATAATAATAATGGATTTTGATGATGATGATGATGATGATGATGATAATAATAATAATAATAATAATAATAATAATAATAATAATACAAAGCATGGATTTTGGTTTTAAACCTAATTGTATTTTTACCAACCATGACAACAACCATCAGACCTCGTCTGACACAGCTGAGCTGGCAAAGAGTGCAGAGCAGGGGTAACAAAAGTCATTCGAAGCTCAAAATAAAGCTGCCATGTTAATTCAGTTGGCCACCACCATCAAGTTGGCATTAAAAGCAGTTTGTATAACGTCCAAGCTGTGACAGCAAGCTTCTTTAACAGAGAACACGTAAAGTAAACCTTAAGAGAGGAGCAGACTGCTCCTCCCACTGCTGCTAAATGCACTGCTCCGATTCCACAGCGCTCCCTCAATGTGGGCTGCATGGACACCACCGCTCTGCGTAAGCTTGGTCTTGCTAGAGCTTCAGTATGCCAAGGAAAATCAAAGCAAACATACGTCTCTCCTCTTCAGAAATGAGATACTTAAACATTTATTTTGAATAAGAAGCTTACAATTACATCCCAATGTATGGAAGAGCCTCTGTGAAGCCCACATTTACCGTGCATTTTTACTACTACCATAAATGCCGTATTTTAACAGATTCTTCAATGTTCTGCGCTTTTGCAGGTTACCTTGGAATTCAAAATGCTTCATGATCCTTCTGTGAACAGATCTCAGTCTGATTAAAGTCTCCTGAACTGAAAGCGGTGATGCAGCACCCGAAAGCATCACCGCGTGCTTTCCAAGCAATGTGTCACACACAAGACACAACCATCATTGCCACCGTAAGAGACCCACAGCCGGTCTTCGAAACACTATTAAATTGTAACTTTAAGAAAGACTGAGATGAGGATACAGGCTGGCAGCCTGGAAGGTGTTTAAATTGTTGGGAGAGGTCTCAGAGCTTTGGAAAGCAGCTCCTTACAGCTCACCTTCGCTGATGTTCTGGTACAAGGCAGCAGACGTTCCATTCACATCGCACCCAACGGGACACTGCACTCCAGGATTTTACCCACAAACATTCCAATAAAGATAACCCAGGGTAAAGACAAGGGCTTATCAAGACTTCATCCTATCCATTAAGCCTGCGATCAACAATTATCCTCATCTGTCTTCTAACTACTACAGTCAAGTGTTTGGCAGAGCTGTTATTTTCTCCTTGGCCTCCTTGAGAGCCACCTTCTCTGAGAGCACATTTGAATTCTGCAGTTCAAGAACTATGCCGCCAATGTGCTCTATCCAGCTCCTCCGCAGCAGCTCTCCAGTAGCGGTCACAAAAGGGAGAAAGAGACTGACAGTTTGGGCTTTACGAGAAAAAAAATCAAGCTGATTTTCTGGTGCAGGAAAGACCAGGAGCCTCTTAAATGTCAGCACTTGCGGACAGGATTGCCCTGTGAGAGGCGTGACCAGAGACAATAACAAAAAGGCGAAATTCCTCATTTCTCATTAAGAAACAAGATTCTAATTAGTCTTCCAGATTTGAGAGCACCAGCTCATTCAAAGAACCCTAAACATTCAGTGTATCAACCAAACAACACAGCAGATGGCAAGTAAACACACACTCCCTGACTCACATGTTTAAAAGATCCATGGGGGGCTGCAGTTGCTCCTGTGTCTTCTAGATATTCATCCCAATTGAATTCCATTTCTTCTACACTGGAACCAGCATCTGGAAGAGAAGCCAAACACCTTCTACTTAGCAACCTGTTGGCTTAATTTTCAGGCTAAGAACTACAGCAAAACCAAATGACTGAGTGCACAAGCGTACAGTGAACTTTCAGTCACACATTTCAACAGACAACGCATTTAGCCTTTCTTTGTATATGAAGGGCACTTTACGTTGGATCTGGTATGAAAAACAGTGAGATCCTAAGGATTTTTATTTAAGCATGAATTGTTTACAGTTCGTGAGAGGAGAGCATAGCCAGAAGAGTTCTGCATTTGTATCAGCAAATATAAGAGACTCTAAACTCTGGGCACACCAGACCATCAATGTATTATATTATATATATATTATATTAAAACCATCTGAGAACCAACAATACCAAAAGTAAGGGGTTTGAAAAGAAAGACTAAAAAGAAACTGAAATATAATTCTCCTCTTTTTAAGTTAGATTGCATTTATTTAGCTGTTATAAAACACCAAAAGGACAGAGAAGGATTCGAGGTAGTTCTAAGAACAGCCTGAGACACAACTGAAATTAAGAAAACTCAAATTAGTCACTTAAAAAAAACAGCTTGTAAGGTGTAACAGCTTCTTTAGAACAAGAAAATCTCATTTCTGGAAGCATTTAAAGCACAAATGTGCTAAAACCACTTAAGCCACAGTTCAAACCTCACTCTGGCTGTTAGGAAGCAAGCGGCTGTAGCGAGTCACGCTACCAATTATCCAGATTCCCTATCATTATTGTCAAGCCTGTCCCGCAGCCTGCTCTCCCCTGCAGTTCTTGATCACTTCTCCACTCCCCTTCTAGTCAGGTTTTCTCCAACTGTAACCCGCTCTGCTGAAATGACATCACAACCAACACAGGTTGGATTCAGGTCCCCTCTTGAGCTCAGCACGCAGCCGTGCGGGCACGGCGTGGGACGCCAGGCAGGGTCCCACCTCACCTCAGTGGCATTTTTAAACTCAACACAGAAAGTACAGCTTCGGGTTCAGCAGCAAAGTGGGATGGTGTAAAAGTAAAGCTTCTCATTTTCACTTCTAGACTGATTCTATCATCTGCACCAGAGCTGTCTTTTATGAATGAACACACCAGATTTCCACCTCTCAGTACCAGGAAACCTGATCCCTTGTTTATATTTGAACACAGAAAAATCTCTGTGTTATCACAGGCATGGGGAGCGCTCCGCAAAGGTTACAGGACACCAACATCTCCTACACGCTCAGCCCTTCCAAGGACAGGTGGCAACTGCTCTTTCAAGGAGTAGCAGCCTGAGTAGGAAACGCTTTGTGTCCAAAACCCCTAATCAAACACTATTACACACCTTTATCAGCCCCACAGGCATGCTGACAACCCACTAAGTACAGTGCACAACTTACTTCTCAAGCAGAGAGGGGCAAATATTTGCCCAAAATCTGAGCTATGTTAAATTGCCTGAAAAAAACCTACAAAAGTCTTAAGCGTAAAGTAAGCTCATTTTATCTTCAAACTGATTGTTAAGCTGATCTTTGACTTTTCATCATAATTCTAGGAACTGTAATTTCCTCAGATTTAGAAATGTCTGTTCAGCTACCTGGTGTTTTCCAACCACAGCCCCTGTTCTAAAGGCAGCTCCTTGCTCTCCCAAACCCCAACTCATTTTGCTATTTTTAAACAAGCACAGCTGGTTAGATTGACCTCTCACCAGCCTCAGAGCTCAAAAAATTCAGAGTCTGAGTACCATCATCACCTTTAGAGTCTAATCTTCAACTTACTGAGGAAACAGACCTGGGGAAGGGCAGAAATAATGTTATTTAAAAACCTTTTGAGATTTCTTAACTCATTAAAACATCATTTTACTTCAATATAACCATAAGAATGCTTAACTTCACAGCTGCAGAACCAAAGTGGGGCGAAACGCTGGCTTGAACACAACACCTATGGTCAGTCAAACCCAAGAGCGAGCTTCACCTGATTTCCTCCCACCGCCTGGAGAAAGCCAACTCACCCTTTCCCACTGAAAAGCACCCAGAAGCTCAGCAGCAGCAACAACTCACCCTTGCCTGACTCCAAAAACCTTGTAAAAACACGGCTTGCGATGTCTAATGCGTCCCGTTTGACACGTAAACCAACGTGACTGCTCTGTGCTTTTTAACATGTTTGGAAGCCAAGTAGCTTGACCTGGGAATACTACGTAGGCCTTGAGGTTTTCCAGCCGTGCTCCACTGGCAGCACCAAGTCTTCAATAACACGTTATCATCAGATAGCTGTCTAAGGGGCAGTTAAGCTCCTTAAATGAGGCACAGGTCACTTAACACACTGAAAGGGTCAATTAGTAACTTCTGTTGCCACGTAATTACTACAAGGAGCTCCCAGAAAGCTGGTTTGCTGCTGCTCCAGCCACCCTTTTGCCTCTGACTGCAGTTAAAACCAGTTCCCAGCTGGATCAGTGACCCAGCTCCTTCGTCACTCCACTAATTCATGGTCTCCGCAGCCTGCATGTTTTCATATCCAAAAGAGCTGTTTCCTTCCAGTCTGCGCAGCGGTGCACAGGGCTCCGACAGCTCTGTACTGTCCAGCACCCAAACCCAAAGCTCTCCCAACTCATTTTTCATGGGCAAAACAAAAACAACAACAACAAAAAACATTTTCGCAAATTCCTGTCCAACACTCACTACAAATGTAATGCTTCTTCTGCTTTATCTTAGAGAGTTTCATTGAATCAGAGTTGGGTTTTTTTAAAACAACTTAAAAATACCTGCAATGGAAACAGTGTACAGCAGACTGGTTTGATCTCTGGATTCAACTTAAATTCTCACCGCAAATAATTTCCATGCATCTTTAATGTGATTTAGTTGAAGACTGTCATATGGACATTTAAGTACATCACATCCAAGTCTGTAAGACCTTCAATTAAGGCTAACCGAAAGGTTTCCTCAACCTGAAGCTTGGATATATTTCAATCTGATTTTAATAACAGTTAATCTTTTCCATCTATACCAGCTCTAAGGCCATGAATAAATAAAGACAGGCTGGAATCCCACTCTGAAAAAGATTGTGACAAGAATGAAAGTTGTCTTTCCTCCTTGTAGTGCAGGAGAGCATCACAACCACCAATGATGACCACTGTCTGGGTTCTTACAGGCAGACAGCCTGTATGTAGAAACCAGAAAGATAGAGGGGGATGTCCATAAATCACTAAAAATCATCAAGCGGAAAAAATGACACCATTCAAAGAACATGAAGGGAACGTTCCAGCTGGAGTAGGGACTGGTCTAACTCAAAGCACTTCAGGAGACAATACTGAAGGGCACAACAAAACCAATGTGCTATGCTTACATGGGTAGGATTTACTGGAAACTACCCTTGAACTCAGCAAGTAAGGCGCTCTTCTGTTACTGCTTTTCACAGTCACCTGTACTCAAACCAGACACAAAGAGGATGCTGGGGAAAATAGCCGTTGAGTAATTTCAAGGCGGTATCAAACCCTTCCTCGCTGTTCCAAAAGCACACAGAGAGGACTGTGTGACCTCTGATACTTTTTGAAGAAGACAGAAATATGTCAATAAAGTTTTTAGTACAAAGGGATGAGCTATCATCTTGTGAACACCCCACTGCTGACTACGTGTAGATCTCCATACCGTTCTTCTCAGCTGCTAACAGCACTTTCTTTTTCACACACTGTGACAGAAGTTAGCGGTTCCCATTAGCAGAGGAAACAGCATTTGCATCTGCCTGGAGACATTCTGCATACCTGTGCATGCTGCTTTTTCTTGCTTATTTGAGGATATAACGTTGACTACAATTTGATTGATTTGCTGTAATTAATAATCAAAAAGTATATTTAAGGATCATAAGGCAGAGAATAGCTAAAAGCACTGCAGATTAAAATAACAGTTCTTCAGTAACACAGTACAGGTACAAAACCTACCAACAGTGAGATGTCCTATGAGAAGAGCAGCTTGTTGGACAAGTACCAAAGGAAAGTAATAACTCAGATAAAATCCTAATCCAACTGTTGACACTGGTAACTACAAATTTTTACTTTATATTAATTGTCCCAACACCACAGGAAGGGACCCTCTCAAGGAAAAGGAACAAAGCATGGCAGGCAAGTCAGAAAAACGGATAGGTCCTACCCTATAATAACCCCAGAACTGTTTCAGAAAGCTGTTAATATCCTCAGTCACCCTGGATCAGTGCTTTTTCCAGCTGCTGTTCCAAGGTGAACCAAAACCTGAGCGAATTTATCATCACATACAGCAGGTTAGGAGCTGATATCCCGAACCCATCCAAGCAAGCGCACCAGGCAACCAGGATCGATCACAACGGCAGCAAACAGCTTCAGTTATCTGTCTAAACCAGCAGCATAACCTTGTTGAAACATTAAGAACAGAATGAACAGGAGGACAGAACCATAATCGGATCTAACCCAGAGTCATCCAAATGTGAGTTTCTCCCTGTATACAATACACGGCATCAGACGCACACTATTCACTGTGCTTGTCTTTGTTTCATCTCGCTTGCAGAGTTTTTTGAGAGCCATTGGCCACAGAGCTCAGCCAGACTGTTACCTGCATCATACTGCTGTTCTCCATTCATCTCCACAGTAGCCCAGTGGTTATTTCCAGCAGCCAGAAGCAGGGGAATTCAAGGCTGTCACGGTTTGGCGGTCATGAGTTGCCTTCCGCCTTCGATTCTACTGGCAGCCAGGACATTTAAGATTCTGAAAAAAAAAAAAACCCAAACGGTAAGAACAACTAATAAGAAAATCCTTATTGGATTTTAACAACTTTTAAGATACACTGAAAACATTATTCCACCACCAAGCCAAAAACCTTGAAGCAAACAAGGCCACCTCATTGTGTTTACGTGTGTTCAGCTATTCCACAGCCCTCATCTGCAGACCAAACTGATTCTGGGAAAAGAACATTTCCTAAATCAGTCGATTACAAAGCTGACTTCCAACATGTCTTCAGCCTCCCAACAAATCCACCCCTCTGAAAGGCTCCTTCAACCTTTCACAATGCTAGAGAAGCAGGGAACTAACCAAGTCATGGGTTAAGAACAAGACAAAACACGAATCCAGCTCCTCTGTCAGCTGGACCAACAGAAATGTCTCAAATAAGGAAAGCCAAACTGATACTGGCAAAGAAAGAGCACAGTAAGGCTCACAAAACACACGCTCAGGCTATGGGTTTCTAACATCCAAGCCATTTGCTCTCCACAGGCCTTCAGGGAATTTTCAACTCTGGTCTTCAACAGCTGTAAGACAAGTTTAACTATACGTATACCTTTTAAACTTCCCAATTCTTAACAGTTCAACCAAGGAGCCATCACTCCACCATCACTGTCCCTGTGGACAGCAGGAACTTCAGGCTCCCGTGGTTCCCAGGCAAACCAAACTAATCAAGACATGCCTCCACCATTCAGACACAGAGAACTTGGGGGAAATAAGGGGGAAAACCCCAAACTTTCCCAGAGCAACACAATTCTGTTTTGTGGAAGAGTTCCACGGCTGCACTTTAAACGGCGTGTAACACGCTGCAAACATCCTGATAAAATCTCTATCAGCCTCCAATGCTTCCTTACGCACGTCTTCCACGCTCCCAAGACAAAGCAGGGCACGGTAAGCAAACACAACCGCGTGTTCCCAGCCCACCCTTTTGGAAGGCTTTCCTCTTCTGGATAGACTGACAGTCTCAGCTTCCGTTTCTTCTATCCTTCATGAAGTAGTGCTGGAAAATGATGTCTCTGGCAACCAGAACTGGGCACCCAGTGAAGAGCTTAACCAACAGAGTGCTTTTGAATCATCAATCACAACATTCCCTGATAGTGGCCCATCTTCAGTCTCTTGGCTGTCACACTGCTAAGCCAAGCAAAGGCAACGCTGTGAGAAACTCCAAGCGAAGCAGGTAGCCCAACAAATCCCAGTAGATGCCACTGGTTTCCAGCCCTGGCAAGGTACCCTCAGGATTTAATTGCAATTAAGATTTTTCAGTTTACGGGATCCAGCGCTCAGTTAACTTTTTTTTACTAAATGAGGCGATGTAAAACTAACTTCATCCTTTTTTGCAACATGGAAATACTTAATACCCCCCAGACAAAAAAACCCAACCCAAATACCAAAGATGCTGTTTATTTAAATGATGCCAAATTCTGGCAGCTCCTGCTGAAGTTGATTGATATTCTGCCCAAGCTGGGTAGTTATTCAGCATCTTGTAAGCAGCTCTGGTGTTTTATCTACACAAAACTGAGAGTGCTTGTGATTAGAACCCACCATGGGTGCTGCTCACAGTCTGGCACCCCAAAGATTTCTTTTTGATAAGTCTCGAGGGGAGGGGAGCGCAAGTGCTGCTGGAACAGAGCTGACTTGGAAATCCTTTGGACTCTTCAGACTCACTTCTGCATTTCAAACCTCCTTTCAGCACATGAAATATTCAGATGTTAGCAACTGGAGGCAGCATTAAAAACAGTTACAGTTCATTAAAGCCAGATGGCTCACTTGAATATGAAAAGAAATCAAACATAGTTGGATGTTGAATTAAAGTAAATCAGCTGGTGTCTAAGGCTTAATATTATTTTAAAACAAAGGCGCACGAGACAACAGGGACAGAAGACACCCCTGCGGACCCGGGAAGGAGCTACGGGAAGAGTCAGGTTTCAGCAAATTCCTCTGCAAAGGCATCTAGTAAAACCTATTTCAAACCCCTGCGTCTACCCTCCAGAGCTCCATCCTGCCCAGCACGCAGCTGCTGCAGGCACATCGGACAGGTGGCAGAGCCGCTCGCCGCAGGTTAAATACAGCAAAGTGCTGGCATTACACAAACAAACAAATAAAAACCTCACAGCAGACTGAAAGGTTACAGCCTGACTATCCTTTCTGCCTTGAAAATGCAGACCTGTTGTCTCTGAATGTGCATCTTTATTAGCATACAAGTATTCCCCAGAGAGAAGGACCATCCCTTTTGTCACAAAAAGGACCAATGCTTGTACCCTTAACTCAATCTTCATTAGAGCTACTTGAACATCGTAGAAAAAACAACAAACAATACTCTATTTAGCACAATTGTGCTGATACAACACGGCATTTCACTCAGGTTATGCCAATTTATGCCATTTTTTAAATCCCAACCCCTGCCTGAAATCCAGTTGCTTCCAGGGTTTGCCTTATTTCTTGGCTATGCCTGACTATACACGTAACACAATTAAATCTGGAAAGCGTGGTTAATAAATGTTGAAACACTCAGGTGTCCCTCAACAAATTACAGGATCTCCCTTTCCACCCTCTGGAGTGCTGCCCAGCTGGTAAAGGGATTTCTGCGAGACTCTGCATTCAATCCAGGTGAGAATGTGAAAGTCCCGGCTCCGTTCCCAGCCGATTTGGATGCCACTAGACAGCTGGAGCATTCACTGGACAGAACAACACACAACACAGCGTCCCAAAAAGTTCCTTTGTATTCATAGCTGGTTGCAAAGAGACACTGTTTAGAATTGCTAAGTTTGATTCTTCAACATTTAAGATAGCGGAGGTTTTGCAGAGTCATTCAGGTTTGGTTTTGGTCTTTAAATGTAAAATCTCCATCATTATTCGACTTTCTACAGCTCAGAGACAACAAGAATATTGGGAGTTATCAGCCAAATAAAGAAACCAGACAGAAAATATCACTGTTTTTCCCATTGTTGGCTTTTTATTCCGTATCCTATAGCACGAATACAATTGCCTAAAGTTACAGGTTGGATAAGAAAATGAAGGAAGAGTGTGAACCTCTCAGTCCCAAACAGTTTGGCAACTTCTTATCTTGTGTGTAAAGACAGGCAGCATGAATGAGTAAATATTCTGCCAGTAACATGTAGTATAATCCACGGTGAGATAAAATAGAGCACTCAAATGGAAAGAAAATGACTCCTACTTCTACTTCTGAATCCCTAGGGCATTTAAATATTGAATCCCACACAACATAATGATGTGACACGGATGGCTGCCCAACAGAAAGTGATATGCAAGAGTTAAACTGTCAGCAGCACTGTCACAGCCATCAGATTAAGGGACTCTGTAAACTTAGTTTGAGTTGAGACATACACTGCCATAAACAGCGCTATGAATTACGTGGTTTCTCAGCTTCCCCCCAGCAGCTCCATTACATAAATGGGTACAGAATCCTGGGTTGGACTTTTCAAGTGAAACGACTACACCTCTTGTCAGTCACCACCAGTCTTGTTCTTCTGGCTTAGAGTACAAATGGACAGAACTAATTCAGACGCCGTTCAAGAGACAACTCCGAGCCAATGCCAAGGCTTCAGCTCCGCAGCACAGAGCAACCAGTGGAGAGCTAGAGGGGGCAGAGTGGATCGCATAAGCCTTAAAAACTATTAGTTCCAAAAGAAAGAAGAAAATCATGCCCTTTCCACAGTGTCAAGGAAGAGCACTTCCATTGCTAAGTGTCAGAAAACAAAGCACCAATGGATGAAGATCATGAAGGACTCTATACTCAGCTATGTGAGAGGAAGGTGTCTTAAACCAAGTACATTGACTGTACATATATATTTAGGCAATTAATAAAGATAAAAACTTATATGTAAGTGCCTGAAAGATGAAAGTTAGCAGAGAAATCTGTGAGAAGTCATCTGTTAGACACCAGGTTTGGAAACTAATTTCAATGCATGAGAGATGTCAGTCCTGCAGATAAAGTATGAAGGTCATTGCAGTCTTAACGAAGTTACAATAAATACCTCTGCAACACCACGAAGTGGCTTGATTTATTCAAACAAGTCCTCCTCACCAACTCGGATCCTGTGCATACGTTATAAAAAAGGCTTTGAATAAAACCCAAGCGCAACACTCAAAGCGGCTCAGCACTCAAGTCATTCAAAGGGAAAAACCCCTGTCCTGTCTTCCAAACCCTTTCCTGAAATTGAACTCCTATTCCAGTGAACCACCTGACGGATGTCCTCGCTGCAGACAACGCAGCGATTAAAGGGGAAGAGGAGGGGGAGGAAAGTACTTTGCAAATATGACATTTAAAAAAGAAGTCAGCAACACAAAACACTTTTAATATGTAAAAGCAGACCCCTACTTGTTTCCTTCCTTCCTTGTGTCATTGGAATAGTACCCATTAGAGACAGAGGTAATACATTACACCTCTTTCTCACCAACCACAAGCCACACACAGAAAGGGCAAATGTCCCTCAAATGCCAACAAAACCACAGGACAAACACAGCTCATCAGCAAGCGAGGGCTCACATCACCTCCAGACACCCGAGAACCACAACAAAGCCCAGTTCAACACCAAGGACATTTATTCCAAAGGAAATTCCTCACCCTACCAAGACAGAATTTCAAAGGTCAGGAGCAATACCTATTTATCAACATATTGGCATCTAGTTACATAGATCCCATTTTCCCAGACCGTGCATGTCTCCAACTCAAATTATAGCCAATCTCCTAGATTTTGATTTAAAAACAGACTTCATACTTCTGATGGACATGGAGTGTCAGGCTTTCTTCCTGGAGCAAACCCCTAACCCCTGCCAGTCAAATGGTCCATGGCAGGCTGGAGTGAAAAATAACACGGAAAATGCCTGGTTTCAAAGTTTGTAGTTTTGGAGCAATGTAATTTCAATTTAAATAACTCAAGTTTAAGTAATTTCATTTTAAAAAAAAACCTTTAAACCTTAACAAAGAATACATACGTGTCTTTATGCACAACAACATTACTTGAATGTAGAGTCTCTATAGACAGATGCAACCACAAATCAAACCGCTGCCCAACAGAGAGAAAAACTATTTTAACAAAAACCATCACTGAAAAAAACCAGTACAATTGCAAATAAAAGCTGGAGAAGCAAACGGGACACAGATTTATCAAAAACACTCATCAGAACACACGGAGCTGGATCATTAATTAGCATCTTAAAACAGAGGGGAAGGCAAAACAGAAACCCACGATTCTACCATGCATGGGAGCCAACAGAGAATGTATCTCAAAGGCTATGCCCCTTTGCTTAAGTCTCCAAATGTGAACATAAGAACTCCTAATTCAGTTTTTATTACATATACTCACTTTCGATCTCAATTATTTGAGCAAAAATTGCCACTTCAAGTCAGAAATACTAGGCAACGCAAAATTCAACTTCCTACAATGCATAATTAAAGATCCCGTAACAAAGAGAGTGTTGGGGGCAGGTGGTACATTGTACCCTCCACCAACTGTTCACGAAAGGCCCTCTGCAGTTTGAGTTTGCAGTCAGGTCCTGATTTTGATCCCCAATCTGTTTCACAGCCTTCCCGTGCACCCTCAAACAGCACTGTTAGCAGGAGATGCATTCCGATCCGAGTCACTCCATATCTTCCCAAGACAGGGCTGATGAAACGTCACAGTCTCTGTACAAATAAGAAGTCATAATCACCTCAAACTAATCTAAACTAATTTAAGTTACTTTAAAACTGATTCAACAAGACACACCAGCCCAGCGCAGGCTCTGCTGCTCCCATGAGAGGTACAAGACTATGTGATTTCCTTGCAGGTGCAGGAAAGCCTACAGTGGAACCAGGATCAGAAGTGTGGCTAGATGAGCTGATGAAGTGGTGTATCTGTCAGACACTAGTGGTGCTTTCAGGCTGTAACAGCAAAAATAAGTGTATTTTTTCCCCATAATAAGTTTACTGACACTGCTCAAAAGCTAACAGCCACGCCACCGATACTAACTAGACAGAAATATCTGAATTATTTAGCAGCCAGGGTCGAAGCAAAAGCCAAAGCACGACGAGACCAAGAAATAAAAAAGAAGAAGAAATAAGAGTGCAGTCAGTTTTCTGCTGAAGAGGAGAAACAACTGTGTGCAGGCTGCAGGCAGCATCCGCGGCAGAGCGGAGGGCACAACCGCATGGCCAAGGACAAGTGGCACCGCTCCTCTCCGAGAGCCAGCTCCTACCCTGAACGAGATGCAACACGAAACAACATTTAGAGGCCTTTTTCTGATTTTAGTCAATCTTTCTGTAACACTACCCTCCCTCCCCTGAAAAAAAATGTAGTGCTTGGCTGGCATCAGGGAAGCAGGGGAACGGAAAGCCATTCCTTTTGATAACCCTGTAGAGAAACTCTTGACCAACTGATCGCAGCTAACGTTTCTTCAAAGGGAAGATTTCTTCCTCATTTAACTTACAAAACTGTGTCTCCTGCAAATGACATTTTATTTATAGCTGTGGTATTTGCTGTTTAACTGATTGGGGAAGGCTGTAAATGAGCATCACTGCATATATATGGAAAACAATGATAAAGCAGTCATCAAAAAGCTACAGAAGATTTAGATATTCAAATAAGGCAATCTGCATAACCCCCACCTGAATTTTAATTTTGCAGAACTTATTTCATAGCTTTATGCTGTGGATCATCTGTTCAAGCTACATCTTTTCCACAGAAAAGTGGTATCTTGCTCTTTTAAGACCTGTCCACCAATTCCCGGCGCCACATTAATTTTAATACTTGGACTGTGGGCTCCACCACAGGAGGACAGGTGATTTTTTCGAAGTCTAAGTGCTCAAGGCAAGAAGGCAAAGGTGAGGACACTGATGAGCCACGGTGAGGTACAGCGGCAGCAAACTGCATCAAGGCTCCCCACCTCCCAGGCAAAACAAGATCGTAACTTGCAGCTCTCCAAAATGCAAGCCATGGAAATGGGAAAGAGAGGAAACGAGCGCTGTGGAGTGAGAGATCCGTCATCACAGCCAACCAGCCTTCACACTGGAGGAAGGATTTCCAAAGGAAAAAGAGGACCAACTCGCAGAGGACCCCAAGAGAAACAGGCGTGGTCCGAGCAGATCAAACAGATGCATTCACCAACCGGACGGCGAAAGCCTGCCCACACGGCAGCTTCCGACCTGGGATTACTAAGAAAGCACTTGAGTTAAAAACCTCCAACGCTCTTGCAGCCTTGACAAACGATGCATTGCTGGAGGCCAGAACATACAAAACCAGACATTTGCACTTCTTATGCTGCAAACACAACAAGTACAGGAGATGAGGAGTTTTCCTTGTTCAAATCTTACTCTGAAATCTCGAGTGAGGCAGACTCCGAGCAGTCTTTCTTTCCAGACCACGGCATTTTAAGTGTCGCCTTCTGCATGTGCTCACTTAGTGGTACTAGTTTCTTTTTCAACAGTTTTGATTGTGGAGATTGACTACTGCTTTGGAAACAGCACTGTTTCATCTTTAGTTTTGTTCGGATCCAAAAGTGGGATCACCAGGATATTCTTCAGACAACAAAGGATAATTCTCAGCACCACCCAACTCCCCAAACGCAAAAGCGGTACAGCACAAGTATTTATCATGCCTGAAAAACTTAAATGTGGTAAGAAAAGCCTTAAGAAGGAAAGGGCGTTAGGCTATTCCAACGGTGCACAGAAAACTGGGAAAGGAAGGAGCCAGAGAAGGGAGAGGGGAAAATGGGGGGGGTCGGTAAAAGCAATCACGGCAATGCTGTCCTAAAGATGGGAGAAACAGAAGGGGAAAGAGGGAACAAGAACAGAGAAAATATTCAAATGCTTCAGAAAAAAATTTTCTCTCGCAAGCATCAACTATTTGGTCCAGAGATTTCCATGAAGGAGCCGGGGACTAAGTGAGGCAAATGACTTGGTAATTTATTTTAGTGACCTAAAACACACTGCTGTAGCAAATCGCTTCTCCACTTAAATTTCCTGCCCTCCAAGGCCCACTTAGCGGCAGTTCAGGGGAAAAGTGAGCCCTTCCTACATCGAAGGAGTGTAGCGAAAATATAGAATGAAATAAAACAATAATAAACATTGCCTATATGGGTCTCATTCTGTCAAACACTTTGCAAAAACAGAGCAAACGAACTCCCTTGCTCTTCCCCAAGCAGCAGCCACGCCAGCTCCACACAGCCTGTTTCTTTCAGGACTCAAAGCTATTCCTCGTTTCAGCTGAACAAATCCATTCCATGTACCTCTGTCCTGTGAGAAAAGGCTCTGGGACTGATGTCCTAAAGAACCTGCTCACTTCCTGCAGCCACGAGCTCTACAGCGTTCATTACCACAATAAACACTGCAAATACTTCTTGCAGCTCCCTAAATCACCGGCTTTCAATGATTTTGACTGTTTTCTCTTTAACTTTCCCCACCCTCTCTTCACTGCATGGTGATACAAAACCCCATGCATGCTGCTACCGAGATTATTGCATTAATAATAATAAGAGTGGAACAGAGCAGGAGAGGGAGTTTGCCTCATAGAAATTACTGTGAAGGAATAAAGTGGAATAAAAGCCATTTTTTCAGAGCTCTCTTCTTCCCTTCCTATATTTCATTTCAGCCTATCACTCGCTTTCAGATGAAGATGAAACGGAGAGTTTAGATTTTTGCTCTGTGAAGGGAAGTGAAATCACGGAGCTGGCTCACACTTCCGAGTCAAACGACTCTGACACAAAGAGAGACTCGCGTCATTGCTCCGTTCACCTCCGTACCTGGATCCGGTGAAGCAACAGTGGGCATCACGATGACTCGGGCTCTGTGCCACGGAACATCCTCCACCTGCACCACACCTCCAGAAGGAAGGAACAACGAAGAGAGCAGAAATCAAAGCGCTAACAGTTAATGTCCAAACAACTTCTTGCCTCAACACGTGCTACGAGAACCTTTGATGTTACGAAAGAGGAGGAACATGCAAAAAAAAGGTCAGGCTTTCCTTGAGGATGACAACTCCTCAGGGCTCAACCTCAACAAGGAACCAGAAAGTGTATCTTAAAGATGTATTTGCTTCTGGACTATACCCCTTTCTAAAAGACTCACAAGCATTCTTTGCAGCTCGGCTATAGTTTCACATGTCACTAAAGCAGAATCAGGCTGCACTATCCCCGAAAAGTCAGTTCTGCACCGCCTCATTCATCCTCACCCTACACTATACTTTCCACTCGAGCAAAACCATCCAGCAAAACCAAACAGGAGAGCGTGTCCAAGCTAAACTCCCTCTATTTATAAGATTCAGAAGAAGCTACTATCCCCTTCATCTTCCCGGTCAGGTCCAGCACTCGATTCCAGCAGCAAAGATGACTGTGATTTCCTAACGCCATCTCTTTCCGTACCTGTCAGCGTCACACCGCCCCGGCTATCACCCAAGGTGCACTGATTCCGCAGCGTGCCGGGGCGATAGCGCCCGTCCGGCACGGTGCAGCAGGATGGAGCAAAGGCTCCGTTCTGATGGAGTCAGAAATATTTAAGCACAGACCAGAAACTGCAGAGCTCAGAGTAAAAAAACTGTTTCTTTTCTTCATGTATATGAAGTCCCCGAGCTCCTCAGGCAGGAATTAACTTGCAAGACCAGCACGTGAAGCAGCATGGCCCATAGCTCAGCAACCCTCTTTTTGCTGAGAAGGGGATGTGCGGCAAGGGAATAACCCCGCGCTTGCTCTGCAGCCACTGAGCCGTTTCAGACGCTGCTGCGGAGCGTTCCGGCAGGCTGGCAGTGGATTCTGCAGCACCCACACTTTGTAAATTCCCGCTGCATCACGGCACAAGAAGCCACGGGAAGACAGCACACGCTTTGTCAGACCATGACCTCGCCGATCAATGCAATCAGACTTGTGAGCTACGTGGTTGCTTCTAATAAGTTTAAAAGTGCAAAAACAGTAGCTCGAATCACACTTCCAGGCTAAGTCTGATTTCAACAAGTCTGATTTTCAGACTTTCGGCAACGACTGACTGCTTTAAGCACCTGCTCCAAATAACGCTCAGGAAACCTTGACAGCTTTTCCCCTCCTTCTAAGTGTTTGCTCTCAGCGGCAATGCTTCCCACCCGCCGGGCTGTGCGCTGAGCCGCGCTCACCGCCACCCAGCAGCCGCCTGCCCTCCCTCTCTTCCCACCCACCAGCTCTACAGATGCACAGAACCTCGTGGATCGAAGGGAATGCCAGTGCTGTTGCAGATACCTTTAGGAGATTTATACAACACAGCCCTCAAAAGAGAAAAACAATCCACCACCAGCACAGGGGAAGTCAGTCATGTTAAACATGTTAAATAGCAATAGTAGTATTTCACACACCCTATATATTCCATTATTCTACGGTCACACAACAAAGGAATTGTCTGGAAATGATGCAAAGCTGAACTGGTTTAGTTAAATTATATTTAAGTTATCATGAGGATAAAATTCCACTCTGCAATTCTTTTTTTTCCAAGAATTTGTGGCACTAAAAGGCATCAATTTATGGAAGGAGTCTCCTTAAAGCTGGTTCTGATAAGAGAACTATTATGCCCAGATTATGTGAAATAAACACAGCAATGCAGAGGTTTGCATTTATCAGCTAAACCGTATCATTATGCTGTTTAACTTACGTGTTAGGTAAGCTGTCTTTGACAAGCTAAAAAATGAAAATAAAGAGAACATATATCAATCAGGAAAAGATCCACAGGAAATACAAGCGATCCTACCAGGACAAAAAACCTGAGTAGTTCTACCGAGGTGATGGTTACCTTTGCTTCCCCGACGGGAGCAGCGCTGACAGGCACTGGGGGGGATACGTCTATCAGCATTCACTACTACTTGATTAATTGCTTCTGACCAGTTTCCCACTCAGCGCTGTACACCAGATGACCTTATCTGTGCTGGTATTTAAAGCACACGCAGCTGCACCCAACATCCAGGCGTGTTACATAAACCAACCCAACCAGCATAAATCACGCGCCTTACACATCACCACATGCACTCTTCCCATGTTACAGTCTGAGGAGGGAACCCCTCTACTCATTCCTTTGGTGGAAGATGTAGGTTTTCTCAGTTCCGCTACAGCGGTTCTTCCCATCTGCATCCTTAATCAATGAATGGAAGGCCAGGCATATGGACTACTTCACCGGTTTAGTCTGCCAAGAAAGACAACAGGCAGACTAACAGTTAATAAAACAAGCATCTATTACCGCACTAACATTGAACTTGTATACTCTAGAGAAGACTGAAGCTATTTTACTCCATAGCAGCTGTGTTTACACTATAGCACAGTCTGGTACCTCTGAAACTCAAGTGAACTCGTACCCGACAGTAACTACGCTGGTTCCAAGGGAAAAATGCTGTTAAAAGGAAAATCATACTTCAGCTTCTTGTGTTAAATGAGAATCTTTACTTCAGCTGCTTTTGAAGGTACCACAATTTCATTTACCACAGATCAGGAATACAACCTAAAACCAAAAAAAATTGAATACGGTTGTTTTGTTCATACAATAGCATCGTATGAAAACGCATCTGGGCTCACCAGATCCAAGTTTTCCCTTCTTCCCTAGCAAGGTACACACATGCATTTTAATCAACCCAAGAGCCAGTTTATAGTTTAGACTCTGAGCCACAACCATCAGTCACTGTCAGGAGCAGAGTGCCGTCCTCTCAAGTTTTCTTCAGATGAAAAAAAAATGTCTACTGTCAAGATAATTCAGTGTTACTTTTTATTGCTTTAGGTCCGGTGGATCTCTTCCTTTCTCCTCTAAGCACTTGCTCAACAAAATGGGAAGTAACGCTTTAACCAGAACTACCAAAGCTTTGGACATCTCTTCCGCACAATGCAGTCAGCTGGATCAGATCCACTGAGTTGATTATTCAGAGAAGGAAAAACCCCCTTGCTTTTACCTCCAAAGCATGGTGTACGTTCTGTTGAAGATGCCAGATCCACCACGACAGGACCACCACAGCAGGAAGCCCCCGGTGCCAGTTCTCTGAGCCTTCTGCTGCGGCCACGGCAGCGGCGCGGAGGCAGCGATGAGGGCTCTGCATCCGTGCAGCCACTCAGCAGCCGCAGCCACACTGCCTCCTGCCACGAACAGAACAGTTGTTCCACCCGACAAAGTCAGCGGTTCTTCACCCTGGCCATTTCCCTCATCGTCCAGGACACGCGATAAAGACGTTTTGTGGCTTTTACTTATCCTTGGGCAACTGCTCTTTTGTTCTGATTGAGACTTACACCATTTGCCCTTGGTTTATGGTGCTAGAACTGGTTTGCACTGTCGGACACAGGCAACGCCTCCTGAGCTTGTAGTGACACACACAGAACAGAACTAAAGAGCCGAGTCAAAGGTCTGCTATTGCCCGGCGTATGGAGAGAGTCTGCTGCCTCTAGAGAGCAGCCAGAGGATGGCTGCTGCGCGCTGCGGCCAAGCTTTAGAGACCAGAGCGCAGCAGCCTGTCCCTCCTGCAGCCTTTCCCAGCGCTATCCTTCACCGAGAGAAAGGAAACCTCACAGTGCATCACTTTGTCTACTTTATCTCAGCTTCCTTCTCACCCAGAAGACAAAAATACTACAAATTGGAAAGGTAAAAGAGTGCTGCCTCTAAATACGGTTAGAGGGATGCAACCCTCGCTCCCGAGTTGGGGAGAACACAGTGGGAAAAGTGAGAAAACGTAGCATTAACCACTGGGCTTTTTCTCCAGCTGGTTGTTCCCAGGTTGTTCCACTGCTTGCAGATACGCACGTGAGGCTGATCAGAAAAGCTGTCCCAAAAGGCCACTGCCTTCCTAGGAGGCAGCTGGGATTAAAGATGTTTGAGCCAAACTCTGCTTTGAGTTTAGATGCGGAGCTGCTCTTGAGCTGCCTGACCTTCCTGCTCCAGAATCATGTCCATCACGGCCACCACGGACACAAACAAAAGAAAACAGCGGCGCTGCGGTGAGTCCGAGGTGAGCTGCCCGGGCAGCCTGCGGATATCCAGCCCTCCCCTGACTGGCGAGCTGGAGCGGGATGGAGAGCAGCCACACGGTTCCAGCAAGTGCTGCCACAGAACTGCTCAGCAGACATAAAATCTTCTCAGTCTTTCAATCCAAATTACTAAGAGTGTGACGAGTTCTGGTTTTGGTTGTCACTGAACATAAACAACTTCGATGAGCTCAGCAGTACTGCACGATGTTGGGCACGCTCTCGCTCTCAATAAACCCCGCACTGGCTGCCGCCTCTGCTCTCAGTGCCTTTTGTCATAATGCAAAATCCCAAGTTAATTCTTTCATAGCTGGTGCATTTACAGTCAATTAAGGCAGAGAGATCACATCATAAACATCTATTACCAAGGTCTCATAACTACCCAAAAGGCACATAAATGACAGTGTCTTTTGGAAACATCCTCTTGATCTTAAATAGATGCCTGCCAAACAAAAATCCCAATGCTTCTATAGTGATTTTTAGTCACCTCTGTGGTGCAGCCCATAGTACTTTGCTCTATCAAGAGATCGCAGGCAGAGGCCATACGAAATGAGTTTCCATAATTTATAGCAGCACCGATGTTAAAGACAATAAATGCAACAGGAATAAACAAAGTAGGACTTAAGTAAATGCCATGACAGCTTATTAATTTATAATATAACAAAATTAATCCACTCTCAGTATCTAAAGAAAAACTACTAAAATCAAATGCTCTTGGGGAACTGTTAAGAAGAAAAGAGAAACTAGGCTTACTCTTCCCTGCCACTTCACTGTTTTAGCAGTACGGGATTCCAGGGTCCCTCTCCAGATCTTCTGTTTTAAACAGCAAAGCTGAAAATAACCTCCTACTTTAACAGCATGTACTTTTTCTTCTTTGATGCACCCAGCTAAAGACTTAATACGGGAGTGTTATCTGCAGACAGCAAAACAACATCTGGCAGCTTTCCGAGCATCCCATTTGAAGTGACTCTCCACACCGCACACTGGCACCTGCGAAAGAAGACGGATCACCGGGTGGCAGAGCTGAACTGAGCGCTGCCCCAGGTACAGATGCAACGGCTTTAAGATTTCCCAATCAGAGGACACCCTTCCTCGGGGTTTTCCAGCTGATGAACTAAAACTATGCTCACTTTTTATTCAACAACTTCCATCTGCTTCTCTGAAGCAAACTTTAGACGAGATAAAGAAAGATACCACGTATACTTGGGGACACTGTGCAACTTCATACTAACGGTGTACGAAATCATTCAGCCTGGTGGCAGAGAAGATATTTTATGACCAAGTCAACTGTGGAGCCATCTCAAGTGTCCCTCTACAGCCTGCAAACACAAGCATGCCAAGTTACAAAAATATCCTAATGATTAAGAAAACAAAACAACCTCTGAAAGCAAGTGTTGGCAGAATGCTATCTCTAGGATGGCAGTAATCATTAGGCTTCAGAGTTAGCAGCTCAGTGTCAAAAGTTAGAAAATATAAACACAGACATATAAACATACACAAAAGGCAAGACAGAATGTTGTTGCATTAGTTTTTTTCTATGAAATATCTCTTATAAAGGTGGTAATGGTAAAAATCGCAAATTTCTGTGGTGGGGGAACAAAGAGTCACCCGGGAGCATCTACAACTGCCTTGCGTTTAATCTCTTCTGTAGGTCACGCTCTACCGTTCATCACCTACTGCACATGGAAAGTGTTGAACCCTGTGTCTTTTTCGTATGAGGAAGCACCAGAAACGTCTAGAATGCACTTGTACAACAGGGCAACACACTACGGCAACATCCCAAATTATTATGATGATTCACAAAGATTTTCAACACTCAGCATTACACAAGACTTGCTAAAAACTGTATTTTATTTTTAGAAGTCTCTGCTTGCTGTGGTCCTCTGCCAACACTCAAATTTCTCTCTAAGATGTTTACTGAAATACATCAAAGTCACTCTTACAGCCTTCAAACCCAAATATTTGCACTGCAGTTCCACTGCTAATTCAGTCCATTCCCAAAGTTGATTTATTCACCCTACAGACCTTCTCCCAAACCTCAGCAACACTGCTGTACTGCCAACAGCTCATTACCAAACCCACTGTAGATGAAGTTCCTCAAAAAGGACTACAGTCACTTAGAGTCATTTAAAAGCTACTGTGAAGCCTTCAACGCAAGACATACGTTCAGGAAACGTCAGGTTCAGACTGAAGCTGGGACTTCTCTGCCAGACAGGAGCCAGTAGGAAACATCCTCAGGGAAGGATCCGAGTCACACACGAGTATTTCAATCCATGAAAAATACTATTAACATGTTTAGATTCCTCCATTTTTATTTCATACCGGATAAAGAGAGAACCACTGTGCTCATCGCTTGCGGAAACAGAGTTTTCAGTGTCTTCTTTGGAAGGACTGTGCCTTTTTGATACACTCAAGGTGCTCTGGTTGTGCAGTGATACCCGGGGCATGGTCAGCTGAGCACTGTCATTACATACTCGCTTCCTCCAGCTGAGAAGCAGAGCTGCTTTTATTTTCTAACTCTGTGTTTTTAATTATTAGTTTTATCAAAGGAACTAAACTGACAGCATAAGCTATTTTTACAGAAGCAGACAAGCAGGTCATCAGGTATACCAGGTAAAAGATTAAATGAGGGAAGAACCATTTTGACTAATGAAACCCATTACAAAACCTGCACCGCCTCTTTCTCCCCCATTCAATATATGAAGTTCACTCAATATAATTTTTCTATAAACTCGCACACGATATTTGAGCAGAGAAAAAGATATGCACATCAACTACTACGAGAAATTGGCGCTTTCTCCACAATAATTCAAAATATTTCCTTCACAGAGAAATTTTTTTTTGCACAAAATAACTCCCGGAATAATGGTACCAATATTTTATCAAGCTATCAGTCTAAAGTATTAAATAATGCAAGGAAATTGTACTACTTGACTCCAAAGCACTGGGAAAGGGAGAGGGTTTTGAATGGCATTAAGAACAGAAGAGAACAGCATTCAAAAGACATTCTGAAACCTCTTGACTGTGAAGTTCATGTTCAATCCTCATCTTTATACTCATCTCTGGTTTTCTTTTGCCAGCTCCCTCCCACCTTTCCCTTCCCACAGCTTCTTTCGCTCCGTCAAACCAGACATCAGCCACGCTCGGGAAATCCAAGCAGCTGCAGTTCTTGAAGGAATGAGGTCTGGAAGAGGGACAGCCCGTCAACTGCCGTTACTGCTGGTCTGCAGGCACCCTCCTGGCACAGAGCTGCGGCGGGAAGGTCAGCCCGCGTACAGACAACTTCTCCCCGATAGAAGGAATCACGCTATTCTTATCATAAAAGCCAGGCCTGATAATTGTACGTTTTCAGCTCCAGAGGAGGAATACTCAACTATGAAGAAGACAGGTGCTCTAACCCAACTCCCGGCATTAGCGTGAGACTAAGCAGATAATTAGCAGAGAAATAATGAGGCAGGGCAGATGTGTATTTCTTACAATACAGTGTCAGCGTTTACCACAGACCTCTAAAGAGGTTTTTAAAGTTCCGAGGTTACTGTGAACCTCAAGCCATACATCCTATCAAAGGTTTGCGGCACCAAGGCTGATGGCTTCAATGAGAGTTGGGACCTCAAATGCTTTGAGAATCAGGGTGCAAACTACAGAAACTTCGGGAAGCAACTGCTGGTGTGGATGGAATGGGAGAGAAGAAGCTGTCCCTGTGCTGCCTTTGGTTTCTCCTGCTGTCCAAAGCTCTCCTCCTGCTCTTTTTTTCTAAAAAAAACCAAACCCACAAAGACAAACAAGCTGTAAAGGAAAACTCCACCGACCTGCCCTTACCTACAACCACGCTGCCAGTTACACCAACAGGATCACAGAATCACCAGGTTGGAAAGGACCCATTGGATCATCGAGTCCAACCATTCCCAACACTCCCTAAACCATGTCCCTCAGCACTTCATCCACCCGTTCCTTGAACACCTCCAGGGAAGGCGACTCGACCCCCTCCCTGGGCAGCTGTTCCAGTGCCCGATGACTCTTACTGTGAAGAATTTTTTTCTGATATCCAACCTGAGCCTCCCCTGGCGGAGCTTCAGGCCATTCCCTCTTGTCCTGTCCCCTGTCACTTGGGAGAAGAGCCCAGCTCCCTCCTCTCCACAGCCTCCTTTCAGGCAGTTGTAGAGAGCAATAAGGTCTCCCCTCAGCCTCCTCTTCTCCAGGCTAAACACCCCCAGATGTCACCCTTCTCACATCCTCCCAAAAAGTATCTTCCCTGGGAAACTAAATCAATAATCTCAAGCAATCACTACCGCACACACAAAGCAGACTGCTTTAAGTATCACATGAAAAAGCACCGTTCGTGTTGGTTTTAGGATTATATGTTTTAATTACACCCCACACTCTCCTTCTTGGTTTTTAATTGAATTTTCTTTTCTCTTTAGAAGGTTAACTTTATTCGTAAGAGGCTGTGGATGGCAGAGTTCAATCCTTTCACGACGGAGTCTTGAGGTCTCCCACTGCTTTCCAAGATTTCATTCACATTTTGTTTTAAAAGGGTTCCAGTTCAGATTAGCAAATATGCTTTTAATGGAAATAAGTACATATCTAAAGGAGGGACATTATAATGATATATTAAAAAAATCTCTTTTTTGTCTGAAGGGATCTAAGAAATCTCAACGTCCTGAGCTCCACCACAAAGCTTAGAAAAATTCTATTCAACGGAGACCTTTACAGGACACACATAAAGTCCATTTGAAATTGCAGATCTGGGTACTGTAACGTGCTCTTCATTTTACCTCTAAGATCCAACCCGTCTCGCAAAGACAAGCCGCCTTCAATCCACTGCCACCGTGTCGCTAACACACTCTCCTGCCCGTCTGACGCCCTGACACTTAATTTTTCGTATGTGAAAATTCTGTTCCTGCTGTCATTACTCGCAGTGCAGAACTTGGCCACTATTTCAGTTTCCTGCCAGCACATCTCTGAACATCACATCCAAGAAGCAACAATAAGAGGCTCAAAGCACAGAAATATGGTTACTTCTCACCTTACAGCCTGGATTACTCAATACACTTCAGGTGTTAAAGCAGCACCCGAACCTCTCTTGCGAAGGGTGCAAGTCAAGTTTCATAACAGGCTGAGAAAACATTTCAGAGCAAGGCTTTAAACGTGGCATTTTGAAGTCTAGAAAACTGAGAGGAACATAGGCACTGGGCTGGCTGCAAAGCCAGGAGAGGTCTCAATGCATTGATTAATTCTGAGAGACTTCAGGCGTCAACATAAATAATCTTCAAAAGTCCTTGCATTTGATCTTGGAGCATCTTCAACCAACCACGCTCTTCAAACCTCCCGACAGGGAGCCACACAGCCACCTATTTTCGCTGTAGCTCCTCAACTGTATTATCCAGTGAAACGTGGTTTTAACTTGCCGAAGCTCCACCTGAGTCACTGCTAAGACTCTGCCGCTCTTTGCACGTACAAACTGTGATGACAAAACACAGCTTTTCCCCTGTATCTTTTCCTCCTAAATAGAATCACAGTAGTACGAGCTGTGCTAAATTATGGAATACTCTCTCTCCAGGCGATGCCACAAAAATACGGTCTTGCCTTTTGTTATTGCTCATTAACTGATGTGCTGCTTTCCCTTCCCTCCCTCTAAAAAGTACCGAATGCTTAAAAAACCAAAAAAATAGAATAAAAAAAAAAAAAAGACAACAGCTTTCAACCATACAAATATCAAATCACAAGAACATTAACAGGCCTAAAGGCTTGAGAATAGTGACAGCACAGGGTTTTAGTGAACAGCTCACAGTAAGAGATGTTCTTATTACCCCAGCATCGGGAGTGGTAAAATTACATGAAAATCTGTTCTCATTTTAAGATTTTTTTTTTTTGCACTTCTGTTCATACAGAGAGAAAAACAAGACTTGAGCCTAAGGGCTCAAAAGACAGAATACAACTGAAGATTCCTCTATTTTTAGGAGTATCGTTTCAAACCTTGCCCCTGACAACACTGGAATATTTACACTCTCGTAAAAAGTGCTTTCAAATTCATACATTTTTCTTCATTAAGTTATTTTTGCAGCCCCCTCCGTGCAAAGTTCAGTGCCTATTTTTTCAGGCATCGCTCTGCTGATAACATGCAACCCTATTTCTGCTGTTAAAATAGAAATACAAAAGAAAGATAATACCCTTCTATTCAAGCCCTACTTCAACACTTCAATCAACAGCTGTGATTATTAAATCAGAATTTTAATTTTGTGGGAGGATGTAATAAAAACAGTGCCCCAGAAAAATGAAAGGAGACCCTCATCCTGAAATCCCTACCTTAACAAGTTCTTTTATGAAATCTCCTCGCTTTTCTTCCCCCATGTCAATGTTCCCCACCTAACTGTGGACCCATGGAAGTTCTCAAGGGCTAAAATCACTAAAATATCTGTACGTACTATAATTGGGTGCTTCCACTGCGAGATCTGATTTCAAATATCAGCGCAGAGTTTTAAGACAATACAGAATACTTAAGAAATGGAAAACCAACGTTGTTTGCTAAGAACTGCGGAAGGATAATAGAAGGTAGAATTAAGGCAAAATAATATAAAGTAGCAACCTCACCTGTACAACGAGATCTAAATTAGCTACCGCAGCTCTGGATTTTTGAAACCGTTACGACTAATTGCCTCAGAGCATCAATTCCATACTCATTAACAGAAAAGAAAACAGAAAGCACTGTGCTACAATTCTAGAAACCCAGAGCACCTTGAGACAACGGGCAGCGCTGGTGTCAAACAGCCACGGTGGCATCAGATGATGCATAAAAAAAAAAGGTATGGAAAAAGATTTGAGGCTTGATTTGAAACCGTTATATCTATACTGACAGAGATGGATGTATCACTCTTTTTTGCAGCACAGTTAAGAAAAAAAACACACCAGAAAGCACAGTCCAGCACTGCACACACATGCGAGCTGTGGACAGGCTTCAGATTCTTCTGCACAATAAAACTGATTCTTCTTCGAGCTGAACAGTACACCTATGGATGAGTACAACAGAGGTGTAAAATCAAAACTAGTACGAAAAAGGAAAGGTTATTCACTGTATCTCTTACTATAACAACCAGAAAACACAAACTGAAGCACCTTTTTGCGTTGCACATAATTAAACTGCGCACTCCTACCCCCCGAAGCTGTGGATTCCGAAGGGATCAGGCACTGACACAGAACCCGTCAAATCGCTGGTTCCTCCACAGCCACGTCACCCACGAGACAGCATCCTGCTCTACTTCACCGTTTCTTCTCATTTCAAAAGGTTTCTGAGCTGAGACATGGGACCGGGTGTCCTACTGATTTGACACACTTCCAGAATCTTTATACTCGTCACAAGTTAAGTCAGATGTGAAGCTGCTCTTCCAGCACAAAGAGAAACTTTTCAGCCGCCTCCAACAGCTCCCACCTCGACCATTTGTCCTTCCAACCCCACTGCTGAGGTAGGATCTCAGAAAGGAAATTCTACGTGGTGAACCGTTTCCCTTTGTCAGAAAGCAAGTTTTTGCATTGCAGTAAGATAGATTTCTCCCTCTCGGGCAGATAATAAAGAAATCGTACACTATCGGTCTCAGAAATCCCCGATACACTGCTTGTTTCAGAGGCTTCTGTGACTCTTCCGACCTGACCACTGTAACCACCGCAACACAGCTTTCGGAAGACATCTAATTAGAAACATCAGCGCTGCTGCTGTGCTATAAAGGTGTCTCCACTAGCTGATAAAAGAGTTGTTATATTATTTTGCTGTATTATCTATCACTCACATTTGCACGTAAGAATGATCAAGAGAGACAACGGCATAAAAGAAGAGCATTTCTATAAATTGCTTTAACTAAAAAGCATATTGAAGTATGTAATACTGCAATTTATCAATAACTTAAAAATAGTTCCCATTAAGACTCAATCATTATTTGGAAACAAAGTACAAATGTAAAAGATTAAACCTGAAAATTTAAATTAAAAGAACATAATTTTACTGTAGAAAGATAATTTCTGTATTTCTTACTGGACGATCGTAAGAAATGTAATTCACACCAAGCTGTTTTAGATGGAAATTGGGACTCCAATTAGAAATAAAACTTGCACTTTCATTTTACTTAGCTAAGTAACATTTTTACCTTAAAAGCATATACAGAGAAAGCAAATAAAAAGTAAACAATATGCTGGTTTTACATTTAACAAGTACATAAGAGTTAAACCAAGAAACATTATCTGGTGGTTAAAGTTAAGTGTTGTTTTTCTTGTCACCTTGTCCTTTCAGGTGTTATGCTCCTGATTTATTTTTGTACCAAGACTGGAAGAAGAGGCAGTCTTCCCTGATTTTTCAGTTTCCAGTCATTATCTCTTACTAGCTGAACCGGTTAAAAAAATCAAACCCCAACAAGCCAACTGTTGGACACACTCCTCCCTCTGCACTTGCAGTGAGGCCGGAATTACGTAGAACTGGCTTATTATCACAGCAAACTCCGAATCCACCTACTTAGCCAAGCCACTTGCTTAATTACACCGGTTTTCATTAAGAGGACTGACACAATAGATGCTGAAATTTGGTAGAGAGTTAAGTTCAAAAACTAAGAATCAGCCACAACAGCAACGGGAATTCAAAATCCAGTTACTCCCTACCCCCTAAATCTATTAAAAAAGATAACAAATAACTTAAGACATAAAATAATCACCTTAAAAAGCAGACCTCTGCTCTTGGCTGCTGGGCTAGAAAGCTTTGCTGCTGATTCCATTAAGTCTTGTTTTGCAAATAAAGGAGAAAAAACTTCCCTGAAAGAAGGGGAAATTTTCCTACGCCTGTGTCCATGGTCACATCCATTTAAAACTTGATTAGCTTGGTTCAATTGCCCAATTAGTGCTCTACATGCAACACTTCTGACTGATCCTGTGCTTCCATTATTCCTTAGGGCCATCAGTTTAACCCTCATGGTACCACTTTAAAGAGCAATGAAGAAAGTTAATTCTGGAAGGAACCACTGCCTTCCTCAATAATTCCTCTTTTAGGATGCGCTCCGTGATTTCTGCTGGCCCAATTTCACTGCTGGGCATTTCCTACCTGGACATTCATTCCTCTAAGGACTGTGTCGTTCAGATCTTGTTTGTATTAAGACACCACTTGGGCGGTGTAGTATTTACACGTGAATGGGGGCATATTTGGAACACGGCATTAGGAAAACATAAATACTAGTACACGAGAGGGAAAGCCTGTGTGTGCGACACACACACCTGCCAGGCTCCAGGAGCGTTTCTCAGCGCTGCTTAGGAACACCACAGCTTTTTCAGCATCACATCCTCCCCCCTCGGCGCAGTTAATGGGCACCGAGGCCAACGGTGGCCTCCTTTGGAGAGCAGATGCTTTGAGAAGAGAGAAAGCTACTCGCACAAAAACCTGCTTTCAGACAAGGCTTTCAGACAAGCCTTTACAGCACAGTGGAGTTTCACAGCCCTGAGATTTAAAATACTTTTTTATGTTTTACGATTTCAAGACAAATAAGTTTCTTTTTTTAAACCAGAGGCCACGGCTCGCTGTGCGCGGAGCAAAGAGCAGGCTCCAGCTGCAGGCACGCACATCACCACGGATCCCACGGAGCTGGGTACTGCTTAACTTAGCTATTTCAGCCAAGCTACAAGAACAAAAAATCTTCCTCCCCCTCAAAAAAAAAGCGGAAAAATCTTACATTTATATAAACTTCACAGGTCAAGAGACCACGAAAGAGATAAGAAATGCCAGGGCATCACTTACTGCAGCCCGGAGAGGAGAGACACCCCCAGAGTGACGGGGCGTCCGTAATAGAAGAGCACCCAGCTCGGAGGGGAAGCACTCTCGCTTCCTGACTTGATCGAGTCCTTCTGGAAACAATGACAAATCTGAAGGTGCTATTTATGGCCTTCCCTCACCCATCCCCAGAAGAAACAGAGACTACGGCCTCTAAATACATCAAGACAGAGTTCATCTCCTCCAATCCACTTGATATCTACTTCAATATCACTGCTCCGGTCCCTTACATCCTTGAACGAGATTAACTGACAAACAGCAAAACCTTGCAGGGTTCCACACCGCCACCATTACTTTCAAGCAATGACCCAATTCTGCAAGACAGAGCACCTCTCGAGATACGCCGAGAGCCCTCGACTCCAATCAGCCAAAATGGGAGAGGAGGTCGCTCTGCATAGTTTACTCTTAAAAGAAGAAAAATAATATCCAAGATGCATCTCTCCCCTCTCACATCAGTACTCTCAGAGCATCTCAAAGCTGGTTTAATAGCTGCATCGCTTTTAGATAACATCGAATTCCACTAGTCTCCTTCCCAACTCATTTGTTTGAAGAAAGAGATCGTTTCTGTAGTGAACAAGGGTGTCCTCAAGTGTAACAGCAAATAACCCAGTGTAAATGAAGTGCCACAGCAACATAAACAACGACCTCGAAACCCACCAAGCCACAGCTCAGGGTGGCTCTGGGGACAACAATAACATTTTACATGTCTACATAATCGGAACAAACTGTTAAGACGACCCCTATAACTGCCAACTCACCTGAACCAGAGGGAACGCTGTGCAATCAGTTCACCTGCCAACCCGAGTGGGTGAAACAAGCCAAGAAAAAACACACATGGCACCCACCTACTTTAGGTTAAGACAAAGCTCCTACCTGAGATCGTTTACAAGAAGTGATCTGCACAGCAAAAAGGTGGTGTCATGTAAGGCTGCTCTGTATTACTAAAAGAACTAAGCTTAAAATAGCAGAAATCCTGGTATGAAAAGAAAGGCGTCGGCAGAAGAGACGGCTATGCCACTACACACCTCGATGAAGTCCTCGTACATGAGATTTTAATGTTATTGCTTACCACGTTTTCTTAGAAAACAAGGTTAATCTGATTAACTTGAAATGTCTGCATGTACCCAGATTTCTGCCTTTCCTCTCATGACACTTAAATAACAAATGTGACAGAGGGACAGGGGTCTCAATGACATTAAGATCCTACAGGTGTTGTACTAGGATGCTTGTTTTCACAAGGAAAAGAAATCTAAACATCACTGTCTCCACTGAAAGAAACATTACTGCAGGTATTGCAGAGAATCCAGAACACATAAGAAAGGAAAAAGAGGAAGGGGAGGCAGAGGAAGAAAGAGACCCTGGGACCAGGGCTTCCTCAGCCCTGTGACTCCCAGGCTTTATGCGCACAGTTCCCAGTGACCTGCTCCTCTGTGGCGTCTGTGGGTGATGATCCAATGCCAGTGAAAAAATAAAGCAGAAAACTACCCCTCAGACTTATCGCTCTCCATCTTCACGATGCTTTACAGCCTCCACCCAGGACTCTGTAACTACTGCGCAGCTTTTGCGTTAGTTAAAATACACTCATTTCCCAGAGTGGCGGAGGGTTACCTGGAGAGCCCCAACTGATCGGCAGAAGATCCTGCTCCAGCCTACGCTCACACCCTCCTTCCTCACTGGGGGAACATTTAAAATATTCAAACAAGTGATCCTCCTAAGAGATACCCTATTAAGAATGCAGAATAGAATTCATGTTATAATGCTCCAATTCTACAGACAAGCCTTTGCTAAGTACACTTAAAAAAACACAATCTCACCCGTAAGACAGGAGCTTAATTATAACACCACCACAATAATAAAAGACTTCTCCCGTGATCACCATCAATCCACAAAGGTTGTCAGCAAAAGTCCAGGAAAAAGAAGGAAAAATCAACACGGATGCAGAGTGAACGCAAAACGTGTGTCTTACCTTGTTTGTTAAACATATTATGTTCAACATACATATTATGTTTAACAAACATATTAAACATATTATTGTTTAACATATTATGTTTAACAGCATCAAAACCATTTTAAAATCAAATGAGCAACATCTCGATGCTTCTTTTGTAGGCTTTATTGATAAAAAGAAAACTGAGCAGTGGAAAGATCTATGGATTAAAGTGAGTAGAAATATATAATTACATGACAAGTAGTGTGACACTGATGGTACAGCTTTTAAAATAGTGAGATAACAATACATAATTAACATAAAAACAAAACAATCAACTCCCAGCCCTTCACTTCATCCCTGACTTTTCAAAAAGTAATCTTGAGAGGTGGGGAAGAAGGACCCTAAAAGCCTTAGAAATAAACAACACCCACCCGAAGTTTAAACCTATGACCTAAAAACTGCTGCCTACTTCTCAAAACCACAAGGAAACGGGCACAAAGTCAGGTCCACTACCAGCAGCAACACTGCTGCCCAAGCTACCAAAACAAAGACGACACACAGAATCTGCTAATCATCAGGCAAGATGAGTCAGATGGGCAGCACAAAAGAACGATGCTGTAGTTCCAGCAAACATTTGTAACTCACACACGCCACACGGCTTTAATTCAGTGGTCGGTCTAGAGGATACAGAAACACACACTTATAAAATTAAGAAATCAAATCTGAAGACTGTTCTGTAACGCAAAGACTGCCACATTGATCCCGGGACAAGGGATGTAAGGCAAGCTCTGTGGTTTTAGGTATTGAAAGCTCTCTCCTCAAAACGCCCCTAGGTAAACACTGGTCAGGTTTCAGTTTCTCCCGCGCTCAGAGGACACTTCAGTGAGTTTAACGTGAGTCACTTCACTGTCAACGCGCTCACGTAATTAAGCTGCCATGTGTCCAAGGGCATCACTTGCAAGACAATTCCTTAAGTCGAGCCAGCGCAGAGTGACCGTATTGATGTCTGCATCGCCGCACGATTTCATGCCACGGCCACGCTTCACAAGTGGAAGCACATTAATGATGTTAAAGCGACTGCAGAGCGAATTCAAAACACAAGCGGGACAGAAAAGCTAAGATCTAGAGCTGTGACTGGTCTGCCATGAAACAACAAAAATACCCTGTAATGCGTTACCAAAACATCCCATGACAAACATGTTTTTGCACTACTCTTTAACATCTTCCTCCTGAGGCAGTGAAAGAGTTCCCAGAAAATAAAGATCACACCATGAAAACCGTATCAGTCATCTTACACTTAACCCACCTTTCTTTTGCACACAGCGACTGCTCAGGACATCTGCCAGGTCTACAATCAGATAAGATAATTCAATACCAGCAAATTAATAGCAGAGGGGAAAAAAACTGCAAAGGGAAAAACCACACAGATCAATAATGACTAAGATCTGCCACAGTTTCTCAGCTATCTATCTTGCTCTGCTGTCTCCCGTGGAGAACGTGCACACCAGCGAGAACTTAACAGGACGCTTCAGTCTTCCCAAGTAACTGCTCAGCAGAGAAACAGCAGACACAGCAAAGCCCTTCTCCCAACACTTCCATGAAAAGCCTTAGGTATGAGTTGTAAAAAAAAAAAGGCAGAGTTAGATCTATGGTTTTTACTTTGTTTTCTGTCTTGTCCAGAAGCATCTTCCCCTTTCTCCACTAACACAGGTTCTGGGAAGAAGCAGATTTCATTCTCATCCTTCAATCACAACAACAATTCACAAACCAAAAGTAAAAGAGGAAACGGCTGAACTGAAGGCAGGAAACCCACTGAGTCTTCTTCCTTGAAATGATCTTTTAGATAAGAAATACTTTTTCACTCTATTTTAATTGCAAAATCCAGGTCAGGAGTACCTACCACACAGGAAACTTATTTTTCAGTTAATTGATCTATTTTCTAGTGGGAGGTGTGCCCATGGCAGGGGGGTTGGAACTGGATGATCTTTAAGGTCCCTTCCAACCCAAACTATTCTACGATTCTATAACTCTACGATTCCACGATTTTCACTCTGACATCGGTTTACTTTGCTCAAAAAGCTGACTGTTTTTAACCAGCAATCTCAGACCTCGGCCAGACCAGGAACCCATCCTGCTGGGTGCTGTAGCCGCTACAAGCGACAGCCCCTGCTCCAGTAAGAACAAGACTAGTTCCCATTAACAACTTTTTCCTCTTACAAATCAGATGTTTCTGAGCAGTTCACACACCTCATAAACCTTAACTTGCAAACCAACGCTCTTTCTGAAGTTACCAGATGGGCCATCGCTTTCTGGCATCACTTCTGCCTGGTACACCTTATATTGTGCCGTACAGAAATGTTTGCTACGGTAACCTCGCGGGCTCCCGGCTGCAGCCTTCTCCCAGGAAGGAAGAAGCAGCAAAAGAACAGCAAGGTAGGCCTTTTCTTTGGCTGTAAAAGCGCTCCCACCAGCATCCCGCCCTCAGAGCGAGTAAAACCATCAGGCACCAAGGCTACCACGGAAAACCATAAGCTGAGGCTGCCCCATCCTTGGAAACACTCAAGGCCAGGTTGGACGGGGCTCGGAGCAACCTGACGGAGTCGAAGATGCTCCTGCGGGGAGGGACTGGATGGGCTTCATGGTCCCTTCCAACCCAAACCATTCCACAATTCTATGATAACGGCAACCAGTTTCTCCAAAGCCGATATAACTGTTCTGCTCAACCACAAAACGACTGTGAAAGGGGCATCGCTGCCTATTTCGGGATAAAGAAGAGCCTCGTGGAACCGGACTTAAAAATTCACCATCAGCCCCCGCCTTGTTTTCCTCCTTTCACCATTTCCACTGCGGGGGGGGGGGGGAAACAAGTTCGCAAACGCCACAGCCGGAAAACTCGCCCGGTGCGTCCCAACCGGGCGATGAACCACCGGGCAGAGCCGCTGCCCCCCCCCCGAGCTGCCATCCCGGGCATCCCCGGGGCCTCCCCCGGGGCCCGTTCCCCCACATCCCACGCTCCCGTCCCGGGACATCGCCGGTGCCCGTTCCTCCCTCCCCAGTGCCCGTTCCTCCCCATGCGACGCTCCCGTCCCGGGGCATTCCCGGTGCCCGCTCCTCCCCACCCGAAGCCGCCGTCCCGGGACACTCAAAGTGCCGGTTCCTCACCGTGGCGCCGGTTTCTCTCCCCGAATCCGCCGCCCCGGGGCACCCCCGGTGCCGGTTCGCGGTCCCCGCGGCCGCGGGCGCTCCCCGAGACAAAGGCTGCGGGCCGGGAGGGCGCACGGGGCTCCGCGCCGCGGCCGAGGGAGCGCCGCCCGCACCCGGGGGGACGCGGAACGGGCTTTAAAGGCCCCTTTTTCACCGCTATTTTGAGGGGGGGCAGAGAGGCGCTCGGGGGGCATCGCCGCCACCCGCGGGCGGGCGACGGGACCGGCCGGGAGCGCACGAAGTTCCCGCGGGCGAGGGGCGGGCGCGTCCCGGGGCTCGGGGGGGGCGGAAGCACCTCGGGGCTAAGGGAGGGGGGGGAAGCGTCCCGGGGCTAACGGGGCTGGAGCATCCCGGGGCTGGGGGGGGGGCGGCATCCCGGAGCGGGAGCATCCCGGGGCTCGGGGGAGCGGTCCAGGGGCTGAGGACGGCAGCATCCCGGGCTAGACGCATCCCGGCGCGGGAGCATCCTCGGCGCTGGGGCGCACCCCGGGGGCAGGGGTGGCGGAGCCGTCCGGGAGGGGCAACTTCAGCCCGGGACCCCCGGCGGTGCCCCTAGCGGGTGCGCGCAGAGTTGCGCGCGGGCAGTCGCACGGAGCCGCCCCGCGCATCGCTCGCCGCCGGCCGCGGGAGAAGGCGCGCTCCCCCCCGCGCTGCCGCCGCCTCCCCGCCGCGCTCCGCCTGCTTCTTCCCCCCTCCTCCTCCTCCTCCTCCTCCTCCTCCTCCTTTTTCCCTCCCTCGCCGCCTTTTTCCCGCATCCAAACTTCGGGAGCCCGGAAAAACCCTCCCTCCCCGTCGCCGCGCCGGCAAAACGCTGGCGGGCGCCGCGCGGGGCCGCGCTCCGCCGGTACCGGGCGGGGCCGCCCCCAGCCTCACCTGCGGCGAGTTTTGCCAGGCGCCGCGCGGGCGGCGGGGCTCGGGCTGCCCGGCGCTCCGCTCGCCGCCTCATTCCAATATGGCACGGCCGGCACAGCGCATGCGCCCGCCGCCCCTCCGCCCCTCCGCCCTCCCCTCCCCGCGCCGCTTTTCGGGCGCTCCGGCTCCGCGGGCGCTCCCCGGCCGCCGCCCCGGCCCCCCGGCACCTGCCCCGCGCCCCGCCCCGAGCCGAGCCGCCGCTCCGCCGCCCGCGAGCCCACAGGATGCGGCCCCGGTCAGCCGGTCCCTCACCCAGCCCCGCGCCCCGCCGAGGATGCGGCCCCGTCTCCGCGCCCCGCCCGAGGATGCCGTCCCCGTCAATCGGTCCCGTCTGCGCCCCCCGTGTCCCGGCCGAGGATGCGGCCCCCGTCAACCGCTCCCGTCTCCGCACCCCTCCCGCGCCTTCCCGAGGATGCAGCCCCCGTCGGAGATAAACGGCCCCGTGTCCAACCCCCCGCGCCCCGACAGGCGGCGATCCCCGTTAACCGGCCCCGTCTGCACCCCCGTGTCCCGGCCAAGGATGCGATCCCCGTTAACCGGTCCCTTATCCATCCCCCGTGCCCCGAGATCGCTCGGGCTCCAGCGCCCACCGGCCCCGGTGCAACCGCGCTGGGCGAGCGGCGACACCGCTGTGTCCCCTCCCTTCCCCGCGCGTGTCCCTCCCGCACGGAGTCCCGGGCACTCGACCGGGGAGCAGACGGCGCCGGGGGGGGTGGGGAGGGCGTGTCTGTGTCCCTCCCCGGTGCCCGTCCGTCCCTCCCGGTGTCTGTCCGCCCCTCCCCGGTGTCTGTCCGTCCCTCCCGGTGTCTGTCCGTCCCTCCCCGGGGCAGCCAGCGGGGCCGGCGCGGGGGTGCAAGGGGAGCCCCGCGGTTCCCCGGGGCCGCTCTCCCGGGCGGCGGGGCCGGTGGCGGGTCCTGCCCCGCTCGGACAGCGGTTGCGACCGACCGGGAACGCGCGAGGAGGAGCGGAACGAGCCGGAACGTGCGAAGCAGAGACGCGCCGAGACATCGAGAGAGCGAGCGGCGCCGGGCGGGAGGAGCGGGAGGAGCGGGAGGAGCGAGCGCACCCAGCGCGGACACCGCGGACCGCGACCCGCACCGCGGCGACTGTGCTCTCCGCGCCGAGAAACCCCCGCGGGGCTGCAGTGAAAAAGCGGAGCCGCTTCCCCCGACGCACGGACGGCGCTGCCCGAGGGCTGCAAAGATCCTCCCCGCGGTCCTTTATCCCGCTAGGGCGAGCTCCGCCGTTCCCTCTCCGGTAAGGCGAGCCCCGGGCTCTCCCCGCCGTTCCCTCTCTCCGGTAAGGCGAGCCCCGGGCTCTCCCCGCCGTTCCCTCTCTCCGGTAAGGCGAGCCCCGGGCTCTCCCCCGCCGTTCCCTCTCTCCGGTAAGGCGAGCCCCGGGCTCTCCCCCGCCGTTCCCTCTCCGGTGAGTCGGTCCCCGCCGCCGTGGCATCCGCTAGAGGGGGGTCTCGCCACGGCGATGCGGGAGTCCCGCGCTCCCGCAGCTCCGCGGCTGCTCCCGATACCGAAAACACCGGCGAATAAAAACTCCCTAAGATTCGTTTTTGGAGTTTGAGAAAGCGAGCGTCCTTCCCCGGGCCGGGCAGCCCCGGGCTGCGATCCCATCCCTCGTGCGCAGCCGGAGCAGCGCCGGCACAGGAGGCGTTTCCCACTCACGTGCACCTGGATATATTTCTCCCAGAAATCTTATGCATTTTCTATCACTTCCCAAGCCTCATTTTAATGTTATTACGAACTTCGCAACAGTCGAGACTCTTGCTAATTCGGAGCTGCCTCCGGTTCCGTCCGACCCTGCCTTGGAGACAGAAAGAAAACTCCGAACAGAGGGGATCGCCGAAGATGCATCTGCTCAGCACAGACCACATCGAGCACAACGCGTTTGCATTTTCAAAGGATGAACAGTGTCTGGAAAAACACAGTTTTAAAGAAAACATGCTCTCAGGGAAAGAAAACGCTCTCAGAGGGATATTCTGTCCAACTTTCAAAGAACACAGTTACTGAGATGCAACTGAACTCAAACTATTCCACTTTTTTGCAATACTTCTTGTGGCACTCGGATTCAGCTGCCCGTGCTCCGCCTGAGGATCCCAGCGGGATCACGGAGCTCCCGGCCTCCGCGGGCCCTGAGGAACGCCCCGCATCCACCGCCAGCGGCAGAAGGCAACCCCGTCCCAACGCAACTCCGAGGAACTCGGGGCTTGGTCTGCAAAAGCCCCAAAGGGCAGAGTGCGACAGGGAGGAGCCCACAAAAGGCAGAAGAACCCAAAGCCCTCAGAGCAAGACAAGCGCCCTTTCAAAGGTTCAGCCCAGCCGCTGGTACGTGGGAAGACAAATAGCGTGGAAAAAGAAACATAATCCACACAGTCCAATCCGTGAAACACCCAAAAGGTCCGGTTTGCCACTGCTCGCTGACTTCTATGTCCTTTTAATTGCCAGCTGCAGAAGGGTGGCTGTTCATAAGACCTCAGCCCGCCAGCTCCAGGACATGCTAGCTGTGTGGCACCTGTGGTGACCTGGAAGAGGTTAAAAAGGCACCAAAAGGAAGTTAAATCTTCTTTTCTGGACCGCCCAATGTGTTAGCAAACCTCCTGTAACACAGGGCTAACACACCACAACGCACATTTCACCAAATGAGGATCAAATGTTGTTATATCCCTTTTGTGGGAATGGCAATACACGAGACACCCAACACCGGTTTGCTGTGTGGTTTGGAGGATAACTGGATGCCTGCACTGCCCACAAGCACCCTGCCCTCAGCCAGCCTGGCTGCCTTCCTTCTATCATCAAGGCTTTTCTAGCATTCCTGCTTCTGAAACGAGAAGCTTTCTAATTTCCAGTCTAAATGTACTCACTACCAATTTACAGCCATTTGTTCTTCACCAACATTACCCTTCAAATAAAATAATTTTGCCTTTCTGATATTTACCTAAAACGTCCCTATAAATAGCAATTAGATCATCATCTCTCAGTCTTTCTGCTGTGTTTTTAATCTTCTCTCTAAATAGGTTTTCCACTCTTCCAGCGTCCTCTATACCTTCTGCCCTGTGTGCACTGTTCTAAACAAGGTCTTAACGACCGCCTTGTTCTATGATATTAATACTTTGCTGTCTACTGAAAATACCTCACTCGATGCATCCCAGAATACATTAGCATTTTTAAGACCACATTACAGTGGCATCATAGCCATCCTACAACCAATAATGTACCTGGATTCCTCTCCTCGTAATCTCACATTTGATGAACCTCTGAGCTTACTCACACTTATTCTAATTAATCTTTAAGTGCATGACTTCTTGCTATTATATTCCATCCCGTTTCTGGTACTCCCAGCAATAGATCATCTTCAGCAATTGTGCTGTGCGGCTTAAGAAGATACTGTGCCTTAAAAATTGCATCTTGTCCTATTTTTAAGATTATTTACCATCCAGCCTGCTGAGAGGTTTCCCTCTTCCACGGCAGCTCACTCTCTGCAGCCCATCCTGGCCATGGCAGAGAGGTGGCAAACACGGTCTTCTGCGAAGCAGCCCAAATCCCGAGCCTCTCCCAAACTCCCTGGCTCAAGGCTACCCATGGTTTTCTCGGAGGCTCCATTTCTTTGACCAGATGTGCTGTCGGCAACATGTTCATCTCCAAGGACCATGACGGTTCACCTGTTTTCTTACAGCCTTTTCCTATCTCTTGGCTCTCGTCTTTGTTCTGGTGCAGACCACGATAGACCATTTCTTCTACAAAATTAAACCCGAACGCTTGGCACAAAATAAGCCACGTGTCTTTCAGCATCATCATCAGCCTAATCATTAAAACGATGTAAACGTTTACATTGAGGGACTAAAGAGGAGTTCTACCTTTTCTCTAAGTCCTCGGTGTTTGACTCTGTAACTCTCACACACACTGAGTTACTGAGTCAAACATTGAGGACTCACGCTGTCCTTTCCTTCTGTTGTTCCCTTACAGAACCTTTTCCAAGCTCAGTTTTCAAGCTGTGTGAGCAGCATTAGATAATCAGTACGCAGGTGTAAGTGCCAGCCAGTCGTTCGCTAAGCAGGATTTTCTGCTCCTTTCAGTGAAGCATTCAGCTCGGCTTTGTTTTGCTGCTTTAATTGGGACCACACTCGTACGGACTGCAAGCGCCAAGAAATCCCTCTGGCTGCACAGAACCCTTGAGTGCACAGACCCCAGGCTCAAAGCGTGCACCCTTGTGCTGAGAACACGACTGGCGTGGGATGGCAGTCCTGTGCTTGTACTCAAATGTAACTCCTGGAACAGAGCATTCCCCATCAGTCAAATGGGCATAATTCAGTGACAGGAACATTGCGAGTGTTTGTGCGAACAAAACACAGAGGCGATTGCTTTTTGCCACATACCAGCCTTGCTGGAATTACTCTTTGTATCTTATGTGGGGAATCCAAGAGTGCTTCTGAAATCCTGGGACCCCTCATGACCCTCATCTGCAATCCAACCTCTTAACAGAGCAAAAGTTTGTGAAGGAAAGAAGGGCATGGCAAGAGCCTCAGGGCAAACCAGCGAAGCCCAAGGTGCCCAAAGGAGAGCTGAGACCAAGCCGAGTTCATCCCACTCTCTGTTCCGCAGGGAGCTCAGCGCTGTGGTTTGAACTCATTAAGTTTCCCCTAACTATAAGGACCTCCTCAGCAAATACAGTCAATGTTTAACTGTCAGCTTAGAACTGCATGTCTTACTCCAAAATACGTAGTGTTTTCCTACAGTGCTAAAGAACAAAATTTGCCAGAGACTTTTTACCATTCCCTGCTCTCCACAGTTCCCATAGGCACCAGCGTTCAGCTTGTACTTTTGTGATAACAACCAGGACATGTGTTGAAGTATGTGCAGTTGCCATTTCTGTGGTCAATGAGTCAGACTAACTCTAACCCAGAAGATAACCTCCTGTGTGTGACTGAGTGGCATCCCTGGACTTCTGCTTTGCTGTTCCTGTTTTCAGACTTTGCTTAGTCTGAATATTACATCAGTTTTAGGGTTGGCGAAAGGATCAGCTGACAGCCCTGTGAAAGACAATCTGTTCATCGCCAAAGGAACCATAACTCGGGCACAAGGAGAGAGCCGCTCTGACGGCTCCCTTTGCTGGTGCAGAAGCATGCTGATGGCACGCAAGGCAAGCACAGTTCAGACCATCCAACCCCTTCAGTGGCCTCATTAAAGATGCTCCTGCCGTTAGCAGCACGGCCAGATGTGCCAGCAGCTTACGGTGTGGAGATCGGGGATGGGAAGAGTTATTGAGGCAACCCTGCCCTTTGTTTCAAATATTCAAACCAGATCTCTTTAATAGGCATTTTGCTGTCGTGCAGTCAGATTCAGCCGTAGGATGGAAGGAAGAAAAAGATCCAAGTGGTTTGCTCCATACTTTGCCTCCCCCATCTGCCCCTTTTCAGGGTCTGAGACTCCAGGCTCGGCACAAGGAGGCTTCAGTGCCCACGTAGCTCCCTTCTCAGTCATTTGAAGTAAGTAACGAAAGAAGGCTACAGGGCCTTTAGTTAGACGCTCAGCTGGGAGCAGCAGCAGCAGAAAGCATCTGTAAACTGGTCTCCACAGTGTGAGACACCCACCTTCCACCTTCTCTCCCGTTCAGCTTCTAGGCACGCTCTCTCATGCTTGACTGCTTTTTCCACCCACATTTTTGCTTCTTTCTCATTCCACCTGGCTGCTATACACCCAATTTTTATTATTTCCTGTTAATATCTATTGTACCTCACTTGGGTGGTTTGGTTTATTTCACACTACAGGTTAATTCCCAACATTGTAAGGAAAACAAGGTCATGAAAGAAACCTGCTTTGGAAGTTGTTTCCTTCAAACACGGGCTGCATGCTGACAGGCAGTAGGCTTTGCTACTGGTCAAAGGCAAAGTATTCTGCAGCAATGTGAGCTGCTGCTTTTAAAGTTGTGCAGGTCGAAGATGAGCACATCACCCAAGCACTGCACAAACACCGCCACGTATTTCAGAGCTATAAGGGAGAGAGGAGCTAGTTCCCTAACGAGTGTGAACTGCTACCAAATGCCTACGGACTGCAGGAAGGGATATAAAGATGCTCTTGGACACAGCAGCACAAACTCTGTGTGCAGAGCAGGGCTGGCGGCTGTGCAGCAAAGCATTACAAACTGACCAAAAAGGGCCAACAGCATCAAGAAGTTTTATTCAACCCCTTCGGCAGCCACTCACAAGGTATGGCTGAGGCTGTGTTGCTCTCACATTAGAAGGAACCTATTTGCATGAAATTAAAGGTTATTAGTTAATGAAGAAAATATTAAATCGTGTTTTTTTTCCCTCTAAGAACAGTATGTTACAGAAAAGTTTTGTTTCATTTTCTCATAAAGTCAGGCTTCCTGGAGCAGAAGGATAGATCCGTACTCTAATATGACAATCACATTGCATTTCTCATTAGCTCGAGTTTGCTTTCTTGATTTATTTTTAATTATAGACTGATTAAACAGGGTTGGATTTCACTGAGTGATGTTGTCTTTGGACTTCTATGAAGTTTATAATTCCTGCGGTTTCTGTGAGGCTTTCAGTCAAAAAGCGATGTTAGCACAACAGGCAAAGGAAGGGAAGGGGTGTATTCTAGTCCGTGTGTCAGTGTTTACATTTTTTCCCATGGCATCAAGAGGATGAGAACGTTCCAGAGGAGAAGAAGGAATTTCCTATCACCTTGTCCCAGCACAGTTTTTGTAGTCAGTGCCTGTATGATTCTAGTAGAGGACTGAAATACTGTTTCATACTGTTCGGGCTTGTGGGAGGCAGCACGCGCCAACATTGGGACGCCGCTGCTTTTTCGCGGCCCTCATGGCTTTTGCATTCCTGCAGCACGGCCCATCTCAGTGTGCAAGCTGATCAACGTTGGCTTCAAAGCGAATGAGATCCAGGCCAAACAAACTCAGAATAAAAAATGAAATAGAGGGAAAGCAAGCACAGTCACAAAATAGTGAAAAGTTGAGTATATAAATACTCTGTGTAGAAGACACAAGAACTAGAATATTCACCTCTATAGGAAAGCAAAGCCCCTCTATTTCTGTATTTCTGTTTATACCAACTTTGCTCTTTTATTCTTCTCCTCTTAACATTTCTAACCACTTTTCAGCTTCTCATACAATTCAATTTAACATCTGTACAAGATAGTTACCGTCAACAGCCAATGCTGAAGTACCTTCGACTCCAGTAAGGGCATACCCTTGCCGAGATTAACTTTGAAATACTGCCCATATTGTCAGTGTTTCCTTGTATTTGACTATGATCTTGCCACTACTGATTAGGAAGTATTGGCAGGAGGAGATGAAGATAGTGTTTTGGGTTTTTTTTGTTAGAGATAGAGATGGAAAAGAGAGGCACACAACATACTTTTTAATGATAAGGTTTAGATACCACAATGAGACTGTGCAAAACCAATATTGTCATTTACCTAAGAACAAATACCCAATCTTATTTGTTTCACTTTATGTGCGAAGTGGTTTTTCCTCCCAGATTAGAAATGTTTATGTAGTTTTGGAAAATCCTGATCAGCCCAAGCACAGAAAGCTAAATTGGGAAGACAGATGATAAACAGCAGCAAAGCAGTCCATCTCGTTTCATTATGCAAGCCAAATGAAACACAGAAATTAAACCAAGAGCGGGAAAACAGCTAAGACTTAAAACTGTGTTGGGAATACTCCAAAGACTCATTAACAGATGAAAAAGTATGATTATCTTATTAAGAGTACTACCACCCATACAGAATCTCGGATCCAAACAATAATTAAACCACCAATAACAATCTCCCCGCATCATTAAATACTTTTGTACAAATGAATTAACTCTGCCAGCCAGAAACATCAAATGGAGATAATTTGCCTCAACCAACTAATAAGTCAAATAATCAGAAAGCCTCTCACATTCTTACCTGGGTATGTGCTATCATCCTTTAAAGCTTTTAAATAAATGCTCTTGACAGCATCCCTATAAACTTCTGTATTTACACCAACACACTGCCAGATCAATGAGCCAAGGGGCTTGAGATAACAACCCGTCCTTTTGCCAGGGGTGAAAACTGATTCTCTTCCAGCGAACACACGCAGCTAAGCAGGAATATTTATTTCTGAGCAAAGTAAATGGACATGCAAGTGCAACTGTTGATATGCAGAATCTGGCAACAAATCGATATTGACTTTAAATAACCAATTTATGCCATTACTTTTTAATACCTATGTATTGTTAAAATCCCATAACATGCCGTCCTGATGCGGCAAAGCCTGCTTAATTTCTTTTAGTTTGTGGGTTTATTGAATTTGAGGCTTTAAGAGTCCTGTATTGGCGAGTGTCACTTTCTAGCTTTGCTCTTTTATTGGCTTCCTTCTCCTGAGCTCTTACACCTTTGCTTCAATTTGGGTTTTCTTCCTGCATCTGAGAGGGGTGTGGGTTGGAAGTTGGTATGTGGGTATTACAGCCTCGACTCTATTGAGGCAACCAGTACTAATATTATTTGGGGTTTCAGAGGCACAGATTAAAGCCAGTATACCGAGCCTTTATTTTTGTTCCCTTAAGCAACCTAAAGAAGCGTAAGTGTACTGGACAACTTGCCAGATTGTGCTAAGCTGCACTCTTGAGCTACACAAAGAGCAGTGCCCACGTATATATCATCTTTTAGCCTAATTATCAAAAATCTATGATCAGGATTAAGAAAAACGCCTGCATTCCTGATGTCAGAATCAAAATTTAGGCACATAAATACGACACAGAAACCAGAGGTTAAAATTCCTGTAAAGCAAAACCTAACCTTTCTAGATTCATCTCCAAGAATGGCTCAGCAAAGCAGCTCTTGGGGGGAACTTCATCCACTGCAGCCCACGCTGTACCTGTTCAGGGGAAAGCAGAGCGATGCAGCCTCAGAGGTGTGTTACTCTGTAAGCTTCTACTAGCAGAAAGTTCAAACGAGTACAAAATCCCTGATTTGAAGTAGATTTGAACTGAGAAACCTGAGTTAGCGTGATGTTTTAAGATACATTTTTAGGAGCACCTCACAGACAAGTTCATGGAAGTGAGAAGAGAGGAAAACCTATTGGAAGAAATGTAGAGAAAGAGAATTTTGTTCTCTGATGTGCTGGACTCTACACCTTCTTTGACTAGCTACTAGTTTAGCCTTGATTTGTGAATATATTAAGCAATTAAAGAGGTTTACATGTTTATTCATTTTCTCCCTTAATTAAACAGGATGTCGTACAATAAATCTAACTGTGCTGCCATAAGGAAAAACCCAGGCTGCACCCCACAATGGACGCGGTGGTCAGCACAGCCACGAGCAGCTGTTTGATATCTCAGTTCTGTTAGAAAAGCCACCTAATTTTTGGAGCACTCGTTAATGCGCGTAGCACAGTGTGTATCAGAGTTCCTGCTCCACTGTCAGCAAGCAGGGTCAGTCCCTTCAAGGGTCAATGAACAATTAACTGCTTGGGGGCTTATTTTGTCTTCTTGTAGGAACTATCTCTGGACAGAGGACAGTAACCCAGGAGGACCAGTCTGATCCATCCTAACAAACCCGACGGTCCTAAATCATGCTCTTTATTTTCCCAAATTAACTTACCTCATGGTTTCCCCTTTGAGCCTAGAAAGATTTATTGGTTTTATTCAACCCGAAACTCTGCTGGCATTAGATATATTAGGACACCCACAGGTGGTTCTTTTGTCATCCTACCACTGCAGTGGGAAGATAGCAAAATAAATCAATAAAAACAATGTCTTGGTTGACGCTCGGGGAAACCAATCCGTGGCTGAATCTACAGCTCAGCACCAGGCGTCCCCGCCTGCAGACAGCGCCAGGTACCACGGCTTCCCTCACCGGAGATCTCAAATACGGATTCTGGGCTTTATTTAGCTTTTTTCCCACCACTCAGGTTTATGTCTAAGTCCTTTTTAAAAGAATGGTCTATTATCTTCCCCCCCCCAGATATACACTAGAGTGAGGGTTGTTTTTCCACAAGGTCATGTTTTCTTTCTTCGACTCAAACACATTTATTTGCAGCAAGAGCCTAATATAAAGCTGGTTTTCAGTTGCCACTCTCCGACGTTTGTTTTCAAAGACTCTATGCAAATCGCCCCGTGCTGCCTTCTGCACTTCCTCCATTTTATTTTCTGTTGTGACTGAACGTGAAGAGCCGCAGTCAATTTAGATGATCACAGTTGTTGCAGCAGAAAACCAAAGCTATTTCCAAACGTGAAATATCTTCAAATCAGTGTATTTTCTTTTGTTTATAATAGAAACAAATGTAAACATGGTGAGTCTTTAGTTATCCTCCCAGGTCTAGGAAGATGTGAGGAGAAGCAGAGTGAGTATGGAAAGAAAAGCAGTTGATTAGTAAATCCATTTATTTATGCTCTGTTAAGGAAGCAGAGCGGAGACTGCTGGAGTGAAGTAAAACAAAAAAGAAACGAGTGGCACTTTACCCAACAGCTGCATTCCCCAAATGAGTTTTGCTCTGGGAACACTGTGCACCTTGTCGGGTAGAGGCAGAGCCAGTCAGCTCCCGCGGAGATCAGCCTCCGGGGGAATGTGGTGCCCTGAGAACCGCAGAGCTGCCCCACTGGTACGGGGAAGGCATTCCCCACCACGTATCAAACTGCCATGCAACATACCTTCCCAGGCACACGCCTTTATTGTCTTGGATTATGTGTGTCTTCTGGACTCTAGACTAAATGCTCCAAGCTTGAGCTAATCCAAGAAGCGATGAAGCAGTGGCTGTCAGGATCCGGCTGTCTCTGCACCCTCAGAAGACAGGGGCTTTGTCCTACGAGTGTCAAGCCAACATTGATTTCATACGTTAGGCGACTGATAACTCAAACCTGATAAAGCCATAAGTGAAACCATTTAATAATTGAAGCCAGTGAAGACATCTACTGGGAAGTACAGCCTCGGTTTCCTGGTATCCCGTTTACGCTGGCACTTTGTGTTTCGCAGATCTGGTTTATAAATTCCTGTTGATCTTGAATACAATGCAGGAGCGCATATTCAAAAAGCAAAATACATAAGGAACAAAAAAAAGGCTGTTGTCCACAGGCAGCTATGCCTACTCCACGGAATATTTTTCCCTTTGTCAATCAAATATAGCAGGTATTCAATGCAGGCAGCTACACAATAGAAAAGGACATCCTGTTTGCGAGGTTCTCAGGTTTATATTCCTATTATATAAGGTATTGCAGAGCCGGGTGCCCCTCCGTGTTCCTGCTGCAGAAGTGAAGTCTGCATCTCACCACCAAGGACAGCATTTGTTAATTGTTCCCAAAAAATGGTAGAGTGAATAAACATTTAGCTAAATAGCTGAAACATACCTAAGGTGCCCTACACGGTTTTCATCGCTATCACGTGCAGCACAAGACGCTCGAGTGGCGAGAACAGTCGCGCCAGATGTTAGGCAGGAACCTGCCCGTTCGCACTGCATTTCCAGTGGGTCAGGGTTGTTTCAACCCTGTGACAATCGTGCAGGGACTGTGCTGAGGCACTAAAAGCCTCCCCGTGTCCCAGCGTCTCCGAGAGCCCTGCAGGACCTGAGCCTTTGTGCTTTGTTCGCATCCGGCGCCAATGGTCAGGAAGACTGATGGTGGGACTAGGAACCAAGACTTGGTCACCTTATTTATGAGCAACAGAGTCAACGCAATTATACAATTTCTATTGTGAAGCAAGAAAACCGCTTTTTCATCTAAACATTCACAGTTTGCTGCAGCAAGTAAGCGTGTGGGGGTTTAATTACTAAAACTGCTGATTTAAGAGTTTCCTTTGCTCTTTTATGTTCCCCACAGAGTACGATTTTAATTTTTATTTGGTTCAAAAACTGGACAGCAGAGGGTGCCAAACCCCCAAGAGGGAGAGCACCCAGACCCGCTGAGCTCTGCTCTACCACCTTCATCCCCCTGCACTGATAGATTTGCTCCAGCACCAGTGGCCACCTCGGACACCCCAGAGCCACGCATTCCATCTGCACCGAGAGCTGTACCAGAGTGTATCTGGTTGTGTCAGCACTTCCATTACAGTTTATAACCTCTTACTTTGTGGATCAATCTAGGCTACTGCAAGCCAAGTTATTTTCTCTCTGATGTGCAATTGGCACTCAGCGCTATCTCAGGAATCTGAAGCCGCGTTTTGTTATCAGGATGTTGCAGAGACAACTCACTAAATTAAAAGTAAGCACTTGATCATACAGAGCCGAGCGTAAACCCTCCCCCACCGTTAACATGTGGTACGAATATGACAGAGCTATTGATTAACTGAATCTGTTTAACTTAACATCGTTTGTGTGCAGCTTTTTCCTCTGGACAAAGAAACATGAGATTAAAATCTCAACAGCTCTGAACTGCCACTCTCATCCTACAGTGAATTATGAAACGAAGCGATATTATATTAGTGCCCATTTCTTCCTGTTCTAATAAAAAGCTACGCATTCTACATTTTCTGCAAACACTACTCATGGCAATGAGATGGAAATTAGCTCTCGAGTAGTGACTGGTTACAATAGCTTCTAAAAGGGCCTACCAATTATTCTGATTGTATTTAGGAGCCAAATCCCGATGACACTATTGTACTCAGATTTCTGTTCTTTGCCGGAGTCAAAAACTGCTGCCCTTGGTCCAAGGAGCATTTGTTTCTCCTCTGTTTCTCGCCAACCCCCGTCCCGAGGATGGGCACTGTCAGACGGCCAGTTTTACTGCTCACATACCTGGTACACATCATCACTGGCCCATTATTTCTACACCAGAATGGGATCCATCATTCCTAATTGAAAATTTTTGTAGATAACAATTGATAATTTGTAAACAGTTATTCACTTTGAATGAGTTATGTAGGCTCTGTTTACTTAATCTCGCTATTTGTCAGCTTTATCAGTCACTTATCAACAGAAGCAGAAAGCAGGCCACACATTGCCCATCCATCATCCCTTCCTGCCTCTGGAACACGCGCAATATATATCGCACATGCCATAGCCCTGGTGAAATAGCTCATAACAGAACCCTGTCAGCAGAATGAACCATAATAGCTGCTTTCCCAATGCCAAAAAAAACTTGTGGGGTGCTTCATAGCAGCGGTAACGTTTTCATTCAGCCCCAGCGCTTAGGCCTAACGAATGAAGTTATTGCAAACGTGTCGACGTTGCCGGCAGCTTGGACAGGAGGTGATGCAAGGGGTTTCAGGCTGGGCCAGAAACACCCGACACCCCCGTGCAGGCTCTGGCAACCAATGACACGACCCGAGGGAACGGCAGGATGAGCTCTGGTCTCCTCACTACATCTCTCTCGCTCTTCTGAGCACTCGCAGCTCAATCTGCTTTAAAAATAAGTGGACTTGTGCGCTTTCTCTCTGGCGACCAATGAGAGGGCCTGAGGGAACGGCAGAAGATGTGCCAGGGGAGGGTTAGGTTGGACATTAGGAAAAGGTCCTTCACTCAGAGGGTGGTGGAGCACTGGAACAGCTCCCCAGGGAAGCAGGCACGGCGCCAAGGCTGATAATAGTCCAGAAGCATTTGGCCAATGCCCTCAGCCACACAGTGTGAATGTTGGGGCTGTCCTGTGCAGGGACAGGAGTTGGACTCGATGATCCCTGTAGGTCCCCTCCAACTGAGGACATTCTATGATTCTATGTCTCCTCAACAAGGAAAAATGCAGGGAAGATGCAGGAAGAGAGGCCCTAAGGTCCCACAGGGGACAAGGAGGTACAATTTTTAATACCATTGTGTGGTATTCCACTCAAAGTGTGTGGAAAGTAATCATTCCGGATTTACACCCAAATGAAACGAAGCAAACTGAAACACCAGCACAAATCCCCTCGGTGCCCCAAACTGAGGGAAAGCGCTTTGACCCAAATGTGCTGTTTGCCCCAGTTGGGTGGTCTCAGCGGCAGCCCCAGAGGGACCCGGTTCCCTCTGTGCCCAGCACAGCGAGCTGCCAGAGACGGAGAACTGCAGAGGCCGAGGAGAAGGATCTGGAATGGGATGGGTTCTGCTTGCAGGAGGTTCCAGTGGGCACACCTCCAGCCTCCGCAGCCACGGTTGCTGCCTCCCATCCCCTCACCTGCTACCTGTGCCGATACCCCGCACGCACGTTTTCCCTCATGGACATGAGGAAATGCCACTCTCATCCTACAGTGAATTATGAAATGAAGCAATATTATATTAGTGCCCATTTTCCCTCATGGACAGGCATCCCTCACCCCTCTTCTCCACCGCAAACTTAACCCCCTGCATCTCCTCCTAGCTCTCAGATACCCTCCCCTTGTCCCCTCTGCAGGCAGGGCCTGGCCAGGGCTCCATCCAGCCCAGAAACTCAGCGCAGGTGCTTCTGTCACGGTTGCCATCAAAACAAAATCGTTGTGTGCCTGAACAAAAAACCAATTCCTGCAAAACCAAGGTTAGAAAATCACCAGCTCTGCTCTTACCCAGCAGTAAACAGTTCACTGCTAAAAACAGAGACACAAACCGCCAGCCCTACACAAAACAAGGGCACTGCGCTCAGCACACAAACACCAGAAATAATTATTGTCACTCTAACCTTTTAAGTAAAGTCTGGCACAAAGATGAAGACTTAGAAGAGCTTTAAAAAAATAAGCCTTTTGTACTAGTTCTTTACAAGGAGGGTGGAAAGCTCTTGTAAGGATTTTACTATGGCATGAAACCATTTTTTTGATTGAAAAAATCATGGAGATACGTTTTTTATAGTTATTATTTTACATTTCCCACAGATTTTTCATTGCCTATCAGTTAAATCTTTGCTGCTGTCTATTCACACCCCGCAAGGACATTCCTTTATTTCTTCCTTTGATTTCGGAGGATAGTTTTGTGGATTAAGTGGAGCAATTTTCTTTCCAAGGGAAAACTTATGCTGTTTTTCAATCCAGGAATCCACACACACTCTGTGAGCTGGAAAAGTAAAAGCTTACAAATAATTCAATAGTGTCTTTAAATACAGATAAGTCACTCCAAAATGGGATAGCGATAGTGTAGACACTGACAAGCGGAATTGCCTTTGTTGGTGTTTCACTAGGAGATGCACAGTGAATTAGGAAAGTCGGGGGGTCCTGCAAATCTCCCTTGGGGGTGTGGCTCCCAGGAACCCTATTTGGGTAGTCAGAACCCCCGAAAACTGCGACTCTTCAGGAAACAGCCAAAGGGAATGTGAACAATGTTCAAAATCACAGCAAAAGTGGCCGTGCAGTCGCTGATCCTTAGCTCTGTTCAGACACCAGTAAATTCTACAGTGTAGAGGAGTCCTTTGGAAAGCTTAATATATTAGGAGAATCCATTACTTTTTGCTGATTTATTTTATAACGGCTCATTTACATGCACTAAGAAATGGTATTTTTATACTCGTCGAAAGGCACAGATTGCCTCTTTGCACTTATATAGGTTTTCAATTTTAGACAAGATCCTTAAAAAAAAATGTCAGTATTATGAAGTTCCAAGAAGCTTTTCAAAGTCACTTATGTTTCTAAAATTTATTACGGCTATTTTACTTTGTATTCCAAAGGTTGTATCGTTGGGCTCATGGTACTAATGAACTCTGCTGTATATGTTGAGCAATGTGAAAAATAGGGCACTAATGTTTTAAAGTCTCTAAAACATTTCTCAAATTGACTGTAAAACGTGGCATTTCTACAATACACGAGTGTTTGGCAGGATATAAAAGCTTACTGGTTCTCATTTGGGTGATTTGCATAACTTGTTCATGGCATCATTTGTAAATATTATGCCCATCCCAAGCTGCTGCTGATAAAAGGATAAAATTGCTTTTACCGAAGCACATCGTACTAGAGTGGAGAAAACCCCTTCCTGTCTAAACAGAGCGAAGCTATACAAAGCAAGTTAAAATTTTATACTGCACTAATCTTAGGAAATCACTTTTGATGTCTGCTAGAGGACATAAAAGGTAGAAAAAAATATTTCCTTTCACTGTGCAACGTGTTTCTCCAAGGGCTGGAGGAGCCAAGGAGCAGTGGCTACTCCCAGGAGCTGTTTGCTGCGAGTGTGCTTCACACCAGCACCCCGAATCTCCCTTTGGCGGTGCAGCAGAGAAGCCTGGCTGGGCTGAGAAGGGTTCTTCTGACTCCCTGGGCTCGCTGCTGCTGAAGACGCAGCCAGCAATTCTGTTTCACACCGACACATGACAATCCAGCTTGCTCACCGACCCGCACTGACTCTTTGGTACTAACAAACCCAAAACACCGCCGCAAATCTATTTTACCCAAACAGAATACAGAGGCAAAGCTCATTTTCTTATCAAGGTGGGACAACTTCCATACTGTCATAGAATCATAGAGTAGTTTGGGTTGGGAGAGACCTTAAGGATCATCCAGTTCCAACCCCTCTGCCATGGGCAGGGACATCCCACTGGCTCAGGCTGCCCAAGGCCCATCCAACGTGGCCTTGAACCCCTCCAGGGATGGGGCAGCCACAGCTTCCCTGGGAAACCTGTGCCAGGGCCTCACCACCCTCATGGTGAAGAAATTCTTCCTAATGTCCAGTCTAAATCTGCCCCTCTCCAGTTTACACCCATCATCATCATGATCTAGTATTGATGACTGTCCTAGAAGGTGGCAATTTTGATTCGTGATACAGAGTTCACTGACCTGTGCTTCCTTAGGAAAGGCCCTTGAAGGGATGATTTATTTCTCATGGAGAAAGGCTGTGGCGAACATGATGCTGTCTGCCTTTGGAGGCTCTGTCACAGTCACTGAATAGATGGATGCCTGGAAAGCACACATTTGTTCCCCTTCACAGTCAGGAATATGTCATTGTGGCTGCTTTCCTGACCTCCCCGATTAAAAGAAGCTCAAATGAGGATGTTGGTCTGTATAGTTAGAGCATTCGGTGGGAAGGAGGATGAGTAAGTAGGACGCAGAGTGTAACAACATCTGGCCTTCTTAGGGTTTCAAACTCACTTTATGAGCATCTGTGCCAACATCCTTGCACTAATTTTTACGCGAGAAGTTGAACTGGCTGTTGTAAACTTTCAGGAAATACAGCAGGCACCGAGCGATGCTGATGTCTCTAGACGTGAAGATGTAACACTTGAACAAGGTACCATTTACACACGATCTGCGGCAGAGCTCTGACGTTACTAGCGTGCCGCTGGGCACGGAGGGTAATATACTGCTCAGCTTCACTAAACCTGACAGCTGGCTTAACTAAAGCGTTTGTCTCCTCCACAAGGACTATAATAGTGCAAATGTCTCAAAAAGATGCTACGACTTCTGGAATCAGTGAAATGTAATGGCTTGATTTGGATAGCGCTTCTCTGTTTCAACTTGCATTTTTCTGCTTCTTAAGTTTAGCAAACTACAAATGAATGTCCTTTTTTTCAATGAAACCTTAAACTAGGGGAAAAAAAATTCTAAGTCAGCAATCGATGCTAAGGAATCCCCAGAGAAATCAGTTGGCGTTAATTCCTGTGGTGAACCTTCACCTGCCAGGTTGAATTTGGGAAAAGAGGCAGAAAAGAAAGTTAGAATTTGCTTTCATCATGAAAGATGGAGAAAAAAAAAAGGGGGGTAGGTGACTAATTACATCTATAAGGTGCACATATTCTCTTCCTCTATTATATAGACATCAGTAACATCCTCAGTTACAGGAAGATTTTCTAAAGTACAGTTTTTGGCTGAAAGAAGATTTCAAGCCATTAAGCAGCGACATACAGACATATCCTGGAAAACAAATATTTCACTCTGCACCCAGTTCCTTCCCAGCAAAATCGAGTCTAAACAGACAACTCAGAAGAGATCCATCTCCAAAGATAAAGCGCCCGGTTACTCAGGGCTGCCGTCCTTACTAAGCGACCACGAGCTGAAAAACAAGGCTGACCAAGTGGAACAAATGATGAGAATCACAGAATCATAGAATTTTTTGGGTTGGAAGGGACCTTAAAGATTATCTCATTCCACTCCCCTGCCATGGGCAGGGACGCCTCCCACCAGACCAGGCTGCCCAAGGCCCATCCAACCTGGCCTGGAACCCCTCCAGGGATGGAGCAGCCACAACTTCCCTGGGCAACCTGGGCCAGGGCCTCACCCCTCTCATCGTGATGAAATTCCTCCCAATGTCCAGTCTAAATCTGCCCCTCTCCAGTTTACAGCCATTCCCCCTCATCCTATCACGACAAGTCTTTGTAAACAGCCCCTCTCCAGCTTTCCTGTAGCCCCTTCAGGTATTGGAAGGTCACTATAAGGTCTCCTCAGAGCCTTCTCTTCTCCAGGCTGAACAAGCCCCTCTCTCAGCCTGTCCTTGTATGCGAGGTGCTCCAGCCCTCGGATCATCCTTGTAGCCTCCTCTGGACCCTGGGCTGGAAGATCACGGCTCCAGCACAGAGCCACCGTCCTGATTCTGAAAGAGATTTCAAGAGTGGTGAGCCATTCATAAGGATCCGGACCTTTTCTTTGACTCGGCCTCCCTCTGCAGCGGGCGTAGGTAAAAAGGCAGCAGCTGGAACTCAATAGATGGCACTAGCAGCAGGAGGATGATAAACATAAATTGCACCTTCTGAAAGACAGTGTTGTGCATGTGTTAATCTCCTTCCAGTATATAAATCCAGAGGCTGCTGCGATTATCATGCTGAGTAAGGAAAACCAAAAAATATGATGGCAGAAGAGGCCCAAGTATCTATCAGAGGCTTCAATGAGCTTTGTTTTAAGGAGTCTCTCACCTCAATCTCATTCTTTCCCAACACAGGATGAGATCTGGTTATTTAAACATCACTGGCTAGAATGACGCCCCAAATTAAGGGAGAAGAAGGAAGAACTGCATCACAGCTGACGCTTTCCCACCTTCAATCAGCCACAAACGCTGCATTTCTGTAATGCTCACTGGTGCTCACTAACTTTTGGCTTGACCGGGGGAACAAATAAATCTGTGAGCTGTGCTGGGGACGAAAGGAGAGGGATTAAACCTCTGAGCACGCCTACAATCCTCCATAGGTCTGTCGTGATAGAGCAGCCAAAAGCCTTGGACATCACACTCTGCTGAAGAACAAAGCAAACTTAAGGTTTTTTTTTCCTTCTTATCCTGAAAATATTTTGAAGCAACAAGAAAACAGCATCTATAAGCATGCGAAAACCCAGGCTGGAAGGTCTGATTTCAGTAAAGCAGTATAGCCTGACAGTTATTACACTACAGGTTATATTTTTATTATATTTGGGTTTTCTGTTTTCAAAGGACTGACCACAAAATAAACCTCGACATAGCCAAAATTAGATGGTACTAACGAAGCCCCAAGAGGACAACATGCTGTTCCTCTGAGTGAGCCACAAACGGCTGGTAATTAAAGAGCTGTCAGTGGGGGGGACCTGATGTATTTTTATTAACTTTTTGTGTATGTTGCATACAGGCTCCGGCGTGACCAGCTAAGGTAGGTTACATGGCATTTCAAGCTGAATTTCCTGAGGTGAAAACCTAATAACCTGACAGAGCTCAATATTACGAGTGCTTCAACCTGCTCACTTCCTCGTGGTGGGTGCACAATTAATTTTTGAGCCGGCGAGAGCTGCCTGACATTTAAAGGCATTGCAGACATCTGCTCTAGAGCAGGGATTTCTTTCCGTTTCTTGAAAGTGCAATACACAATTCAGCTAATATCAGATAAATATGGTCTACAGAAAAGGTTGCAGCTGCTTAGTGGTCTGAAGCTATTTGGTTTTTTCCATCAGTAGCAGAAAATGAATGTACCTAGTTCAAAAAGTTTCTGGTTTGGGGTTTTCTCAAGTGAGAGCCTTGTGCGGTATAAATGAGTTTTACAGGCAAAGACACTGAAATCCAGAGATTAACTGAGCCCGACCTGAAGGACGCACAGTTAAATTATGAACATTAAATAAAATCTTGTATTTCAGTTTTGTTTTATTACTGTTTAGTAGAAAGTATAAAATGGTCCAAGAGGACAAAATGGGTACATGCTGATTTTAAGACTTTAAGCTGTTAAGCAACCTGATTTTGAGGGAAGATTGCAGAAAACTGGCTGCCTTTTGAAGGAAAATGGCAAATATTAACACAATAGCAAGTAAGCAGGGATTTTGATGATTCCCCAAACATCCTCAACATAAAACAGCAAATCATTATTTCGTTTAAAAGAACATTCGAGGAGTAAGGACTTGTAATCCCTATTGGAACATGACCAGATATAGGTACGAGTGTAAGGAATCCTTTGAACACCGGGAATTCCGGTTTTGCCAGTACTTCTCGAAGGGCTGCCAAACCCGGTTTGGCATTCATCCTGAAGAGGGGACAGTTTCCACTGGCCTGACTGTGCTAAGAGATTGAAGGGGTGGCCTTCTTGAGGTCCTCCTGCTGCTGGGGCATCGCTGGAGAGGGGCTACTGTGAAAGAATCGCTCTCAAGAAGCACAACGGAGTGGACAACTCTTCAGCAAATGCTTTGTAGCTTGTAGACATATCTCGACACTGCACTGTGCAATTTAATAATCTAATATTCAACTACCAAGCCACCAGATTTTCAACAAATCCTTGGAGAAATGCAAGAATCCTATCAAAACTACATCCTTATCACTCCTTGGACGTGCGGCAGAGCAGAGGGCATGTCTTATATTAAAAATAAGATCAGACATTTCCTTTGTCTGACAGCCAGCTGGGGTTAATAGGATGCTAATTCAATCAGAGTACAGAATGGGGCAGATGTAACATTGATAAATTATAACGGGGATCAATATGCAAGAGTAGTGCAGGCAGGAGCTGCTGTGGAGAGTGGCAACTGCTGGAGAAACAAGTGTCCAAAATGGATTTTGCATACAGCAGCAGCTCAATCCCATGGCACAACCTGGATTTAAAACTACTCTGCATTTTCTTAGGTCCTGCACTCTCTCCAGCCCAACCTGAACACCCACCCGTTGTTTCAAACCGCAAGTGTATTTAATTTTAAAGAGACTAGGCTGCAAACACTCGGAAGAAAGAAAATGCAGTGAGGAGACCAGAGCTCATCCAAATCCTTGGTGTTTGCTTCCCAGCTACTGTGCGCTCATCAAACATGAATTACTCCTGCTTTCAAAGCTTGCTGTGTGGACATCTCCCTTACGTGCCTCCAAAAATTTCTTCACCAAAAGGGTTCTCGGGCACCGGCAGAGGCCGCCCGGGGAGGTGGTGGAGTCCCCATCCCTGGAGGAGTTTGAAAGAGGGGTAGATGAGGTGCTCAGGGATGGTTTAGTAGTGGACAGGGATGGTTGGACTCAACGATCTCAAAGGTCTTTTCCAATCAAACAATTCTATGATTCTATGAAAAGCAGCCCAAGAAGTTCAATAAGAGTTGCTCTACACCTTCCACCACGCAATCCATCTCCCAGAACCATCGCTCCAGGCAGACGGCCAGGATAAACTGGACGAAGGTCCTTTCCACATCATTGGACCTTTTTGCCACAGGAGGCTTTAAATGCAAGTGTTTATAGGGATTCAAAACTTACAGATTAATGGAAGAAAACTCAGTCAACGCTCTTTGAAACAGGCACTGGATTAGGAAAAATTTACACTGCAGATGACTGACGAGTGGCAGGGTATTTTGAGTAGCATCACCATATGCCTGCTCCGTCTTTATGCTGTTCCCCTGGCCATAAGTTCGCCGTCTTTATGCTGTTCCTCTGGGCCAGAGACAGGTTATTATAGTAGATGTTTTTTTGGCCTGACTCAATGCTTAATTATTTTCTGCAGTGGTGGCAAATGTCCCTGTCCAAAGAACTCGGTGCTTTACAGAAAACATCTGGATCTGTTTTCCTCACCGCGATTTTTAGCTGAGTCAGCTGCATAAATTAACCTCACCAAAGAGCAAAGGCGTGCTGAGTGCCGTGTGAGCACCTGAGAGGTTCAGCGCTGCCGGGGTGTTCGGGGTTGTCTAGTTGTTAGTTTTTAGCAGGGCATATTTAACATATGTAAATAGGCTTTTTACAATGAGTGATGTTGCCAGATTTTCCAGATTGCTGGCACTGTCCTCCATTAAACTTGGAGGACAAATTCACAAAATACACTATTAGGGGAGGGAGCAGTAATGCTGGAGAGTAAATCTGGTGATGCTCTTAATCTTGGGAAACAGAGAATGGATACCCTTGCTTCTTAGCAAGGTCAATGTTATATATTGTCAAACTGCTAAGAAACAGTCCACGGTTTTGTCCTGGTTCAACAGATTTAGTCAGAACACACAAAATGAAATAAAACCCCAAGGAACAATATCGTCAGTGCCAAAAGAAAAATATTCTAGACAACTAAAACTGAAATCATGTTACTTATAGGGTCATGCAAGTGATCCAAGTCAGAATTAAAATTTCACTTGAAAGAAACTTTTAAGTATTCAATATTGCAAAGACATTTACACTTAGATCTACCACGAAAACATTAAAACTCCCACATCCCTAATGTAATTTATTTTAATTTGGCAACGAAACATTCAACCATCTTAAACATGTGCTGTGTGACTTCATGGGGCAGAGTTAAATTTCTTTACCCGCTAGAATTATGTATCTTGGAAGCCATCCGAGGTGGTGACTCCCCCTCAATTGCAAGTTGGTAATAGATGAAAATATAGAAGAAACTTTCCCGCAGCAGTGTAGATATCTGAATGGACGGAGCAGGTTCAGCCAAGAGTGTGTGAAGAAGGCAGTTCTAGAGAATTAATGCTCTGAGCATTAGCCAAAACAGATTTTGGATCTTCTCTCAACACTCCATTCATCTTCCTTAATCTGTTTCATGTTTTATTCATGATTTTTTTGAGTTCATTTACCAAATTACAATGCTTAACTAAATAAGTACGTTGCTAACAGACCTTTTAAAAGTCCTCATGATCTCTTTTTCATGGCGGCAGGATGCAAAATGTTGTTGAAAAATAGCTATTTTATAAACCTTGGGAAAGCTATTTCATAACTGCAATAGCACACTCAAGTGTAATAACACACTCTATCGACTTGATTGTCACCAGATAAACACGCTCCTTGGTTGGCTGAATGTGCCAGGCGTAACGCAGGCACTCGGTGATTTCAAGGTATGGAGTCTGTGTTTTGTGACCACATTACTTCAGTATTAGAAGCTGTAATGGGACAAGCCTGCCTTTGTAATTAACACCCTGCACAATTTTTGATGACTAGGTACAACAGGACAATCTTATAAGAGCACCAGAATTGTCTACTTCAGTATATCTTCTGCTTCAAATAAATGATAGTCAACAGATGGCCTAAAATTCAAAGCTGGACTTAAATCCGGCAGAGGATGGCATTTCTGGTATTAGGATCTCCCATCCTCACTTTTGGATCAGGATTCCTTTCAGAAGACATGCAGTAGTCAAGGAGGCAAAGTATTGTGGGATGGCATTTCTGGGGGACCACCAAAGTAGACCATAGTGCAGAAGTGCTCACCTGAAACATACCTTGACAGCAGCTGACTCATGACCAGGAGAGAACAGGAGCGCAGAGTCCCACCCTGTCCACCAACGGCTGGTGAAAGACCAGGCCTTCAAGAAAGATCACGTTGATACAAGTAATTTCATGGAAAGGAACCTAAAACTGAGCGTGAATGAAAACATCTGCCTCACAAGTCCAAAGGCTGGTCTAGTCTCCTGGCTGAGGATGTCTCCTCAGATCCAAAAGCAACTGAGGAGACCTCATTGAACAAAACATGTCAGGCAATGGGCTGGTCCCAAGGAAGGAGTTTGGCAGAGTTCTCAAAACAGACAGCTGTGCCAGCACACGGAGTGATGGGCTTTGCCTTTGTAACTACCAGAGAAGAATGAAAACTTGGTCTCCTGACAGCGGCAGCTCAGTGCTCAGGAACAATCTAGATACTGGGATTTACTAGGAAAGACACGGGACACCCACAATGTGTCTGCATCTTGACAACCACGAGCTGTTCTTATCACCATCCCTTTCAGAAAGGATTTACTAGAAGTGGAAAGGACACGAAGATGGGCAAAAATCACAGTTACAGAATGGCTTCTGGTTGTGGAATGATGTAATGAACTAGGACTTGGGCAGCCTGATCCAGTGGGAGGTGTCCCTGCCCATGGCAGGGGGGCTGGAATGGCATGATCTTTAAGGTCCCTTCCAACCAACCCCAAACTATTCTATGATTCCACGACTGCTAATGCTGAGAAAGACACAGCTGAAGGGGATTTCGTCACCCAGTGCGTAGCCAAGCTATGAAGCCCATTGCCGGGCTGTCGCAGAGGCTAAACTGGATAGAAGTTCAAACACAACTAGGAAAAAAATCACTAAGCAAAGAAACACAGACACCATCGACTCAGGAAAGCAGAGCTGCAGCTACTTAGGTACAAGGAGAGTATTTTGGAGGCTTCTGCATTCCTGTAATCTTCCCTATGGACCCTGCTGTCAGTCTGCAGTCACAACAGGCACTGGCCTGGATGGGCTTTCTTTTATCTGTTCTGGCTGGGTTTTATGTTCTACCTGCAGCTTTTCAGCATAAAGCTCCAGGAACACCTGCTAAAACACACCTTTACTCGCTTGCTTTACACTTGGGGAGTGGCAGGAGAGCCAAGCACTGGAGAAGAAACATCCCCCCAGGCACTTCAGCTGTACATCAAAATGCCGATCAGCTTCCCCGCTCAAAAACTTGACAACCGTGAGCAGCACGAGGGGCAACCTGGTGTGTGCGCTGAGTTCCCCCAAAAGCAGCCCAGCAGTGGCAAAGACCCGATGGAGTCCAACTTTATAGCCCCTGACAAAGAGAAGCGCGTTTGAGCCCAGGAGAGGAGGAGAAGGTTCAGGAGGCTGTAGCATACGAGCTGATGTTCTGAATCTCTCTTACGAATTTGTATAGCAAACCTGCAATTTCTGCGGTAGCCATGGAAACCAGGGTACCAGAGTACAATGAAACACGTGTGAATGCTCTTGCCACCACTGAGCGTACATCACTCGGCATTTCTCAACAGCGAGGGCAAAAAAAAAAAGGATCTCTATGTAATCACAGTTTGGTTGTGGCCACTGAAGTCTCGATGAGGCTGGACTGACACCAGACCACAGCAGCTCTTTTGCTCTGACCAGGGAGTAGGATGGTTGCTGCGATGCAAGGCCAGTGTCAAGGAAGACAACCTTGTCCACTCCAGAAGAAAAAACAAGAAAGGGATAGGAAGAAATGTTCCCTGGTGAGCTGTATGAAAAAACCAGAAATCTACCTCATTTTTGTCCCCCTTCACAATGCCAGTGAATGTTTGCTTTCTCATGCTTTTTCAGTTGGGGAACTACAGGAGTCGCTGGCGGCACCTCACCCACAGTGACAGACAAAAAATATGTTCCTGCCAGTCAATTTTCTTGTAAAGGAAATATCTGGGAGCTGGTGAAGGACTCTCATTCAGTGGACGGCATAAAGCTGTAAAGAATTGCAAACTAGGAGGCTCATCCCAGATGAGTGGCTCATCCCGCAGATGAGTTCCCTGTAGACCACTAGCTTTTGTCTAACCGTTGCTGTTGAGGCTGGTGTTACGTTTCTGCCCAGACACATCAGGTGTGTTGGGTTTTGGGTGGGCTGTGCTGCATAAGAGCATAAAATCGCATGAGTCAGGGCAGAGTCTGACCAGGGATGCCCTCCCTTAGGGGTTGAGGCAGACCTGATAACAGAGATGTAGCCTCGCAGGATGGTTTACACCGAGGAAGTTGAGCTATAGAAGCTGGATAAGAATTTCAACTGGGAACAAACACTGATAACCCCTCAAAAGAGTCAGATCACAGCAAAAAAGCCCCAAACCATATTGCTTAAATGCAAAAAGAGAGCGGGTACGGCTAAGGGACAAAGGGACTTTGAAACGGGGCAAAGCACAAAAGAGTCCTCATAATTTGTAGCAGTCACTTGGCTTGCACCTATAGGAAAGCTGACATAAGAAGGTGTCCAACAGAGCGGCGATGCAGACTAAAATGCTGAGACTGGGCTGTTTGAGAAGGGAAGCGAGCGGGCACCAACCGCGAGGCAGCTCGAGGGTCAGAGTGCCAGGAGCAGAGAGCTTTGCTCAGCACTCCCAGCCCCACAGTCCACAGCCTCGCAGAACCTTCTCTGAAACAGAACAATTAAGGTTTCTGATATTAAGAAGTTCTTAACATTCATCAGATTGAAGTAAGAACAGAGCACTGGCAGGGATGCCAGGTCCTTGGCAGGGGAACCCACGCATCGTAACTGCGTCTCCTAATTGGGGACTCCTGAGTTCACATTTGCAATGGGCATAAGCCTTGTTACCGACTTAAATCCTAAAGATCAAAACGTAGCTCTAAGGCAGACGTGTAGAAAGAAACCACTAATGCTCAGTTTTTGTTCTTATATTTTAAAAGGAAAGATCTCTGCCACCAATGTCCTCCTGTAAAATCCAAATCCTGGAGACTGGACATGACATTTTTTCAAGCAGTATCACTGCACTCTGTTTCTGTTCTCTAGCCAGGATGTCTTTCTACATTAACTACACCTATACCTGGGTATGCGGTGAAGACCTATCAGAATTCATCCCATTTCATGCTTTTTTTATACTTGGGGCTCACTGCTCCAAAATGCCTGAGAGGCTCTGTGTCTCACCAAGTGCGCGCTAGCTGCAGCTGAAGAGTGAAGTCCTCGTTGAATTGAGGATGCCAAATTTGCAAGCGATACAGTTCGAGGAGCGCTGGCCTCGCCAGCCCCGCTGCCCCTGCACACCCAGCCAGAGGAGCCGGCGCGCTGGCCCGGGGACATTGATTTAACACGTTTACAGAAGTGGTAAATCTGGACACAAGCAGGATAGATTCCATACATGACACCAAAGTATTTCCTATGGGATCTCTAAGTCACCTCTAAATGACTTTATTTCCCCTGACGGTTATATTCATAATCAGTATGTAATTTTTGAACGAAGCCAAGGTTTAATCTTATAAACAGAACTGAAAGGCCACTTATCTTCTAAATTCTGTTCGCTTTACTTTTGCCTTCCTTCCTCTTGACACTCACTTAGCTGAGCTTTTGCATCCTCGAGCAGTATTTGGTGGTTTGAAGGTTGTCTCATTCCCCCAGAAACACTTTTCCCACCAGATCGTGATTCCTGCCTGGCATTTCCAGAGACGTGGAAACCACATTAAGAAGCCACACAGAGCAGGAGGGCTTTGCAATAGGTCACAGAAAAATGACACTGGAATTGGAGAAGCCAAACTCTCAGCTCTGCCACAGGGACAGGGCTCTACAGGAGAAACTACAGGAAATATTCACAGGCAGTTGAGGGAGAAAAATGGGCATTTAGTTCACTGGTCTAAGCAGAGAAGCAGAGGCAAGAATCACAGGTTAATTCTGCTCTGAACTTGAAAGTCACAGAAGCAAAAAGGATCATGGATCCCTTGTTAATCTTCTCCGTTCCAGCTAGAACGCTGCGTGGCCGCAGCAGGAGGGCTGTGCTTATTGATATCCAGATTGGACGTTTTATGAACTACTTGGAAGAGCAATGGTGGGAGGGCATTACATGAAAACAAGTTCCTAATTGCTGTTCCTTTTCTGGCTGAGGATCATGCACTGTTGATGTGCAAATTAAAGTTAAAGTTTTAGCAAATGCACAGCCCCGGTGGAAGTGTCCCATAATTTCTAAAGTGGAATAAATAATTTCCAGTGAATAACTCAGTTGCATTCTGCCTATGAAGCACATACAGATCACTCCATCCTCAAATTATTCCTGGTCAATTAAACCTCACAAGTTTGACTTTACAGGCTGTGAATATTTGAAATCTGAGCTGCTGCTCAGAGGTGATATTGATTCTTTTCTCTCCCTGGTTGAGTGCACAAGCTCGTCTATGAGCACTTATATTTAACAACTGAAAACTCATCTTCTACAAGTACACAGGTATAACTGAAATTTGTTTCCTTCATAAATTTTGGCTACTAAAATTCAATTACTTAAGTTAGGGTTTAATTCGATTTTATTTTTGACTTACACAGGCACCTAGAGTCTAGTCCAGCCAAGGTTAAGGTACTGTAGGTCCTACTGAAGCAGTCTGTGTCTTACAAATAAACGTCCTAGAGCTGCATAAACATTTCAGAAATAGAAATACGTTTATACCCCAAAGAAATTGCAGAATATTGGGGTAGTTGCATTTCTTCTTTCATGTTTTTATGGCTACTGAATAATCACAGAAAGATTTTGCATACCTCGGGAGACTAATGAACTACAACACATGACACAAACTCATGTCTCACAAAGGTCTGTCACGCAGCTTTCTGTAGTAATTCAAGCTGCTTCTTAAGCAGTCTCAGCCCTCAGAAATGAGAACAAGATTTTGTTAGTTAGTAATTTTAAATGGAAAATATGAGCTCAAATGAACCGCAGCTGACCAAACCGGGTGTTTGTGATCTTCAGCGAGTACTTTTGTAGCGCGGTTACAAAAGCAAGGAGCAGGTTAGCTAACGACAGTAGGAAACCAGCGCACGTGGTATCAGCGGTACCTGGGTGCAGCAGTGGAAAATCCCCGGAGCCTGTAGCAGCGGGCTGGACACGCAGCATCTTGGAAAAGCACGGAGCTGGGACAAGTTCAGGTGAGGAGCTCAGCAGTGATTTATTGCTCGCAGAGACTAAGACGCGGTTCTTGCTTCATCTCTCGGACGTGCTACCTCAGCTGAAGGCAGGAGCTGCAGTGTCCCTCCTCGGCCTCCTGGAAGGAGAATCCTTCTCTAGGCACCAGGAACGCTGTGTCAGGGTACGGATGCGGATCCAGCTGGGAGCTACAAGCACCACCGCGTGCTGTGCTGTCACTCCTGTTTTACCAGGACTGTACTGTTGCTCAGGTTGGAAATTCCTGATTTATTGTAATAACTTTGTAATAGTTCTCAGCGAGGGAAGCTTTAGCAACAATTTGGACCTTGAGTCTTCTATCTGTTTTCCCTAAATCCACTTGTTTTTCCAATTCACTTAGCCCTGCAGTTACTGCACACTCTGAGAGTCCATCAAATGACGCACAGGTTCCCACTAATGCGGTCTTTATCTTTTTCTCTCCTCTATCCTGATATTACAGATGCTCAACCTGTAAACATTTTTCCTGTTTGGTGTGGGAATTCTCAGGTTAACCCCCTGACTGCTTCATTCTTACTCACTTCTCTTTTAGTTTCGCTCTAGAATGAGAAGCTTTTGCACATCCCAATGTGAGGAATAAAGACAGGAAAAATAGTTAAACTTGAATTTAAAAATATATTGTAGTACATTGCCTGCAGTGGAGCTCCCATTCACACGGAGCTAAGTTTGCAAAGCTGCGAGGCACGATGCCAGCAGCACGCTCCAGCTTCACACGTGAGCAGGAAAATGCTTTACTCAGAGATTCCCAGGTGACTTCAAAGCTTGAAGGACTCTTTTCCCTTTTTAATTCAAGTACAGCTGTAAGTTTCTATTCTCCACCATAGCCATCTGTGGAATTTGGAGTCATCACGAATAAAATATTTCTGAGCTCTTTTTGTAACTCATAAGCAGGGGTTTTGCTAATGTGCAGAACAAATAAGCTGATAATATATATTCCCTGAACACCAGAGCTTTGGAAAAAATCAGTGCAGCAATCAGGCTGACAAGGACGGTGGCTTTGCTGCGTTAATAGCTGAATATTCTGAAGCATGGTGGATTCAGGTAAAACAAAGCACGATGTGGTATATGCTAAATAAAACTAATATATCTCAGAAATTGGAACCATATCATATTTTTATACAAAAAGTAACCAACCTTGGGCACTTTCATTTTCAACTCCTGAGTTTGAAACCCCAGTGGGATGCAGAACAACTGCCCACAGCAAAATCACTTTAATACTGTCATAAGTTGGGAACTTAAAGCCCACAGATACTTTGGAGAAGCTCATCAATAAAGCTATACCAACCTGTAGACCAAGAAGAAATCACTCTAGTCGAGAGATCAACCCGTATCTTTCTTCCCATGAAGAGTCAGCAGTTTTATCCAAGCGCAACACGAAGAGATGGATTTCCTGCAAGTGAAGGAAAGGGGGTCAGGTCTTGTTATGCTGGGATAAGTCTAAGAGGAACTCCTATCAAATTCACCAAATAAACTCTACCCAGGGATTAACAATGAAAGAGGAGATGTGGCAGATGGTGGTGCTCATGGAGTAATGTGGTCCTCTTTACACTCCCACTGAAAGGAAGCATTCAACAATAAAAAAAAGGGTTTCTGGCAATGAATTTGGAGACTTCTTGGAATAATCCGTTTAATACAGGAGATACAGAAGAATTTTTTCCAAACTGGGATTTGACATTTACACCAGCAGGAATAATATCTCTGGTAACACCAGGAAGTTTGAAGACACAAGAGCTGCTAATATTTCCATTTCAGTACATAAACTTGTCATCAGCTGGAGGTAAAGAAATCTGGTCCTCCATGGCATCGCATCACACTTCATTAAACAAATTAGGGGAAGGACAAAAGGGGAAAGAGAAAGGGGGAAGGGACAGGGGATGAAGTATACTTTTTCCCCCTGAGTCCATGCGTCACTGGTTACAGTTACCAACAAAAAATCAAATTAGTTGCTCCAGTGGTCTGTTCAAAGCTGACAGCTCCTGTATTCCTAGTTTAAATTAGAGTAGAATCAATGTAAGTTTTACAAAGATAAGTCAAAGGCAAAGTTTAAAACGCTCAGCATTCAATCTGCCGCCAAGGCAGGGTTTAGCCTTACAGGAGTCATTAAGGTTAATGCAATCTATACCGATGCGGCGGTAAGATGCTCTGTTTTCATTACACCAGAAAGCAGCTCTGATTCACTGGGGTTAGGGCTAATCGACACTTTCCAAATCACACGGCAGTAATTGTTTACAGTTGTAGAAAGGGAGTATATTGTTTTCACTGCAGGTTTACTTGATACATTTATCCACTTAATCACTCTCACTTAACTCTCTCTGATAGGTGGAAATAAGAAATAATTAAATTCTAGTATCTTTTGACACTTACTTTTCAGCTAGGAAACTGGTTTGCTTTTCTACCAGGAACTCAGGTCGGGGAAGAGCTTGAACACGACTACCTCTTCCTTCTGAGAATGACCACCTAGCCCAGCTCACGCAGCTTCTTATGCAGCTTCTGCATATTTTCAGACCAGTCCTCTGCTGCAAATGAGACAGGAACAGTCCAGGCTTTGCAGGGTTCACCATGTTTTCTCTCAATGACTTTTATGTCTGAGATGTGTTAATCTTGTTTTGTCCAACACATCTACGAGATCTGCAGCAGCTGCTGTAGCAAAGCCGAGCATTTCAGCAGCTTCTCCTTCTTCCAAACCATGTAAAACTTCCCAAGCTTGAGCAGTGTTCAAAATCCATCTCAGGTCTCGCTAAACACAACGCGTCACATTTTCATTTTGACACCTCCGGATGCCTGGTCCTGCTGCACTATGAGATGAAGCTGCTTTTCCGAGTAGAGTTTCACTCTGAATTTTTGCAGGTGAAGACTCAAGTATATTTTTACGCAGCAAAAACTAAATAAGTTAGAGTCTTACGGGTGAGTCTGCTGGGTTATACACAGCTCCAGCGTGCCTTGATGTTTAACGCTTTCACTGTCATTACTCAAAGGAACTTGTGCTACAAATTCCAGCAAATCCAATGTAAATGCAGAGCATACACATAGGCCATCGCCCAACTTTATAGGCAAAATACAGACTGCAGGGATTTTTATGACCGTGGGCAAAACGGTGTGTAGGAAATGCTGCAGCGAAAAGCACCCGTTATTGAAGAGGCCTCATTGGCAATGCCCATGATCTGATCTGCATCATACAAACCAGCAGCCTGAGCTGGGTGTTGCAAGCACCATCTACTCACAAGAAAGCACAAAACCCCGTCTTGTGTGAACCTCTTTGACAAACCCTTTTGGATTCAGTCCTCTAGGTAATGAGAGCCTCTCAGACAATTTGCTTACGCTGCTTTGTCAGCAAGACTCTCGGTGGTGTTATGGAAATTTCAACTTCCGATCGATAAAATACGAGTAAGACTTGCTTATCTTTGGAAAAGAAGGAACTCAAAAGCAAATCACTCTGTATTCAACTAAGCAGAGGCATGTGTGTTGGATCTGTACCAGCAGCAGCAGCAAATGGGCAGAGAAATACAAGAGGTGAGGATTTTTATTTCATAGGCTATTCCTACAGCACTGATACTTTTGTTGGCAACTTCTTTAACAGGCTGAGATAAAAAAGATGAATAAAACCCAACACTGACAGCTGAGACACTGTCTTAGTACAATTTGGCTGAGAGGAGCTTGCAAGGATCCATCATGCATCTAATCCACGATCTGTATTCCTCTGTGTGCACGCGAGGAAGGGCTTTCAGGCTTTCTTACGGCACAGCTCATCAGTGCAGCCACAAACCACAGCAAGCAACAACCCAAACTGATACCACTTTTAAAGGAAAAGATGCATATACTGAAAAGATAATCAGATTATCAGTGAGAAAACGACCCCTACAGGGCTTTGAATCAATGACCTTTACTCTTTTCTGTTAGCTACACTGGTCTTTATTTAAACACACTCTCCCCAGAACACACCATGTCCACAGAAGCTAAATACTTACCTCTGCCTGTATCCTCCTTCCTCCTCCAAAATGCAGCACACTGATTAATAATGGATCATCCAGCCCTTTATGCATGTCAAGAACAGCTTTATAGTAGCTTCAGACCTAAAATAGCAAGTTTTGGAGAAATCCAGAGTGTTCGCACAACGGTCAGTGAAAATAACTTCCACCTATTTAGTGCCATCTCTGAGAAGATCAGCCAAACCTGAAAGAGCAGATAACCAGAGACTCTTCTCAGCCTGGAAAGCAGCAACCCCGCACGTGGAAGGCTCAGCTCCTTGGACAGTGAGACTCACATCTTCTTTGTTTGGCTTCGCTGCTGAGCTCCAGTCGCACATCCCTGATGCTCCACACAGGTCCCACTAGCGATGGTTACAGTTTTGTTCCTGTTTCAAGGCTGGTTGAGATTTTTTAAACAAGAAAATTACGAAGAGAAAACAATTTATGCAAATACTTGCATTCCTATATGTGTTTACACGTTTGTATAAAAGCGATTGTTTCCTGGTGACTTATAAAACTCCCTGTAAACAGACATCAAATATTATCACAATAGAGAAATGCTTCAAAGGTTTATGAACAGAGCTGAACTCAGGATACATTTATATTAAATTCCTAAAAGACGTTATTTTTCAGGAGGTTGTAAAAAAGAAATGCCAACTCCTTTAAATAAAACCTTTAAACCATTCCTCATCAGAAAACCTGCACTAAAAAACATTCAACCTAAGCACTGTTCAAGCCTAGCACTTTCATTTTGACCCCTCCTATCTAACTGATAAGTCACGCCTGCAGATTAATACCCACCACAAACACACGAGCACCACACAGGTCTGCAGGGAGCTAATACTCCATCTGTGCTTTTTTTCCTCTCCTCTGCAGCCCTCTTTGCTTTGAACACGGGTTTTGTTATTGCTCTGTGAGTGTTTTGCACCAAAGCATTGGCGTACACTTGTTCTCTGAGCTTGGCGTGGCCACACTGATTACATTAAACCCCTCACGCTTTACAGAGCGTCTGGATTCGTTTGCTCTATCCAGTTTTGCTGCCCAGCAAAAGAGCTGAAATGAATGAATCAATTTTTAAAACAAATAGGACTTGACAGCAGAGGCAGAGATTTGTGTGAATGGCAAAAGGTGCCTAATTAAGACCTCTGGGGATGACAAGGCTTTCATTTCTTTAATGAAAAGGAGCTTTGTGAGCTTCCAAGTGCTACCCAGCTCCAGCAGAATGGATCTCTCCTCCAGGGAGAAAGAGACAATTCCTTTTTCATGCATCTACTTAGTTACTGTTGCCCATTTTGCTTTCTGTGTGAAACTTGGGCCAAAGCTTTCAGGTGACCAGCAGCTTCCAAATGCTGAAGCAAACACCTGGAAGAGATGTTTTCAATTTCCAGGCTGCATTTCTAACGAACTTGCTCGCTGTGTTCCCTAACAGCTTACCTAAAGCACCTGATATTTTCTCTCTAAAAAGACAAGTCCATAACACGGGAAGGACATGGACTTGTTGCAGCAGGTCCAGAGGAGGCCATGAGGATGATCCAAGGGCTGGAGAACCTCTGCTCTGAGGACAGGCTGAGAGAGTTGGGGTTGTTCAGCCTGGAGAAGAGAAGGCTCTGGGGACACCTTAGAGCAGCTTCCAGTGCTGAAAGGGGCTCCAGGAAAGCTGTGGAGGGGCTCTGGATCAGGGAGTGCAGAGAGAGGATGAGGAGGAATTGTTTTAAACTGAAAGAGGAGAGATTGAGATGAGATTTTAGGAAGAAAAGTTTTCCTGTGTGGGTGGGGAGGCCCTGGCCCAGGGTGCCCAGAGCAGTGGGGGCTGCCCCATCCCTGGAGGGGTTCCAGGCCAGGTTGGATGGAGCTCGGAGCCCCTGATCCAGTGGGAGGTGTCCCTGCCCATGGCAGGAGGTGCAACTGGATGGGCTTTGAGGTCCCTTCCAACTCAAACCATTCCATGATTCTATAATACTTCAGTTCTGTACTGTGTGTGTTCCAGTCATGACAGCAACACCGCGACTGGATGTAAATAAGCTGCTCAGCCGAGCACACCGATCTCCCTATTGTCTTTTGTCATAAAAATATACAGAACATAAAATAAAATGTTAATAGGCAGCATTGCATCAACCACTGCATTGCTGTTGGGAAACCAGCTAGGAGGGGGCTGTAACCAACCACAAAGCTTGGTCTGAACACTGCCGCTCATTTGAAGTCCCCCAAGGGCAAGGCAGGGTGTGTTCACATTGGATTACTCCTTGTATAATTTATCTGGGCTTGCTTAATCCTCACCCACAGCGCGCTACGTCCATCTGCTCCAGAAGTCCATTTGAGTACTTTAATGGGTGCTAAAACTGAAGAAAGAGTCCTTAAAGCAGTAGATTTACTTTTAATTTTTGTTTTGTTTTTAAATAAAGAAGCCGGCCCTTATGTAAGCCGGGAGGGCTCAGGGTGGTTCGGCCAGAGTCACACTGCTGTGCGGCAGCAGTTACCGAGAGGGTACAAATCACAGAATCATGGAATGGTCTGGGTTGGAAGGGACCTTAAAGCCCACTCAGCTCCACCTCCTGCCACGGGCAGGGACACCTCCCATGGATTAGGCTGCCCAAGGCCCATCCAACCCGGCCTTGAAATGGAACCTCCATGAGTTTGGGCACAGTAGCGGATGCTCTGCATCCGAAAGGGAGCAAAATGGCAACTTCTCAGACAAAGATGCTTTCATCTGCAAGTTCAGGCACAGAAAGCAGAGCAGAGCTCGGTACCCATGTATTTAGGAAATGTTAGCAGTAATGAGCTTAAACAACAGCTCGTTTTCCTGGCAAACAAAAGGGAAAATAATTTTAACTAAACTGGCTTTAAATGAAACACGAGGAGCTGCTGCCGGCAGTCCAGTTTGGGACTTTGCATTTTGATTTAGCTCATAACCTTTCGAATGTTCCCATTCACTTGGGCTAACGTTCCGGTGAGCAGGGCTCTTTATTTCCAGGCAGCCCTCAAAGCTCACTGGGGAAAGTTTCTATTTCTTCCTATTTTCTCCAAGATAAAAACATCCAGATGGGTGGAAATTTTGTCAAAATGAAGAGGACAGACAGCTTTGCTTTCTCAACTCTACGCATACACACCCCACCGAAAAATAACGACAAAGAAACCTGCCGATGATTCCATTCTTCATGTGTGACTCTGTCCTGAACCGGATGGGAATAACGGCAAATTAATGGTATGCCCCAAAAATTCATAAAGATTAAGATTTGCAGTTTTGCGAGCTCAAATTACGGCATCTGTTTAGGCTGAGGGTAAATATAGAACAGAACTGTAGTTCCAAAACATCATCTGACAACTGGCGTTCCAAACCTTCCAAAAGACAGAGATTTTCGAAGGTCTCAGTAAATATGTACAGTTAGGAAAGAAGAAATCCACCAACCTCACTCTGCAATCCAGGAATACTTCTCTTCGAGATTTTACCACCACGTCTTGGTTCTGAAAAATAGCCTGCAAAATAAAAATCATAGCCAGATTTTCATCTATATATGAAATATTTGGACTTCCAAGTAGTGATTTGGAATTTTTGCAAAAGCCTCCGAAGTAAAAAAAGTTAGCAATCATTTTAAATAGCATTTTAAAACGAATGATCTTCACGCTGTGCTCAGAACACCAAAAAATAACTTAATTTGAAATATATGATGAAAAATATCAAAGTGGATTGAGTGTTAGAATGAAAACTTGAAGAGAGTTTGATTATGCTGAAGAATATTATAGTTGTGAGTAAGGGAAGCAATGGTCTGTTGGGGAAAATGGAGAGCAGCCTCAGTTTGCTCCTCTCCACTTTCACTCTAATGATGACTCTCCCCCTGCACCATCTGGAAGGTCCGATGAGACCTGCCTGTTTGTCAAAGCTAACGTTGGATAATGTACATTTTTACACTGAGCGGAGGGTTTTGCATGCTTCTGACGCCGAGTCACGTTTCAGTAGCGATGACCGAACTCAGGATTTCTCAGGTTGATTTAAACCGAAATCCCCAAGTTCTGTTTTGATTTTCAAAGGCTTTTTTTCCAGGGGTAATTCCAAAGGCTGTAAACCAACACCGTTTTTTAAACCATCCAACTCAGCCAGACCTTTTTCTGTCAACAGGAAGAGATGAAAAAATGATCTTTGTGGACATTGTCATCTTTTTCTGGATAGAATTTCCAATAGTACAAACCCCTTTTTAGAGCTTATCTGTTTGAAATATGTGCAGGGTTGCCCAATGCTAACAGCCCTTAATGTGTTCAGCACAGACCAATTTCTCAAATCTGAGAAAGCAATCAATTTTATGGTAAAATATAGGAGTGTAAAAACCTGAGATTATGACATTTCATGCCTGTTCACGCTCTATTACTGGCAGATGGAAATAGTAAAGGCAAAAAATTTTCCTTGCTGATCACCAGTCCTACAAAATCAGGTGCAACATCGACCTACACATGTGCAGCAGCACCAGTCTCCACTTGTGTCTTAAGAACCAACGGAACTTTGTCTTCTGGGAACGTGCAAAAGAATTTTCCAGGTATGTTTCTAGCGCTGTAGCAAGAGCAATGGATAAAGAGAGCAGACGGCATCCCAAACGTAACCCAGTCACACAGGCTCAACAGTCCAAAGAGGACCTACAGGAATAATTTAATCTCCACCTAGTGATGAAGATTTGAATGTTGACCATGACCAGCAAACCTCGTTAAAAAATGGTCATTCTTTGCAAACGGAAAGAAGGACAGCGACAGCTTCTGCCTCTGGGCCACCCCGACACATGCAGTAACCCAGTAACTGAGGCTCTGGGACTGCTTTCTCCACCAGTGTGAACGCAAGCAGCTTTATTTGGCTGCGGGGATGGCTTCAGGAACAGCCGCATGGCCCCGCTTCGCGTCTTTAGCAGCATCTATAGCACTAAAAGCATTTTGTTTGTACAATGGAAGCATATTTCAGTAGCAATAAAGCAGCCCTTGCCCACAAAGGTGGTGACTTGAAACCGTGGGGCATCGCAGAGTGCTGGGAGAAAGGAAAGGGAGGATAAACACAGTCACTAATCAGAATTTGCAGTCCTTAGTGGCAAGAAGCAGTAAAACTTATTCACCGCCTATTAACAGTGGGTATTTATTTGTACACATACACACACACCTCTTAAAGCCAATGTTTAAGCTTCGCAGCCCGAGCACACGTGTTGGTGATTTAGTTAATGCATCAGCCCAAGGAGACTGCCGCTCCGCCAATGCTCCAGGTATCCCGCGCCGGGGGGTGGTGTCTCATTGTTTCACTCGTTATACAGAAGGAAACCTTTGAGAAAACTGCCTTTCATTCAGCTCTGGGTCTGCTCAGCTCCTCCTGCAGCAGAATATTGCCCCAGCCTTGTGCATGGTCTGGGAATACAAATGGAAGCTGGGACAGAGCCATTAGCAGCACTCGCCAGAATTCACATTTCCATTGCCGGAAGAATTATGGACTACTTTTACACAGAAGTGAACCTAAGTATGCAATGCTGAATAACTTGATTTTGTATTTAAATAAGCTAGCATTCTCCCTGCCGGTGATTCCCTGTTCTCCCATATAATGTAAATAACACTTTATACATTTCATTTTTTATGGTCTCTCTGATTGTATCTTACACTTTCCTTCAACAACAAAAAATATTCATAAATAATAATACACTTTCCCAGTAAAAGGAGGACATTTAGATTATTTTTCCCTCCACCTTTTCAAATACCTTTATACTGTGTGACAATTACCCATTCGACTGGACTCCTGCCGTTGTGACCATTTCATTATTTTATTTCCTTACTCTTCTAAGGCTCAGAGGGAAAGAAACCCAGTGCAGCGTGTGGAATAGCTACAAACTCAGCTCTGCCAGGCAGGAAAAGAGACCTGGGCATTGAAATCACACCGAGGGAAGCTCCTTCCCAGGGAACGCTGCATGCACAAAGCACCATGACTTTCCGAAATGCCTTCCCATAGAGAAACCCTCTCTTGTCCACGGGTGAGTATTGTGAATGCTTACGAAATTTTAGGCCACTCAGAGCAGATCAGGACTGGAAGACCTCTCTATGTACCCAGAGACAAATCATAGAATAGTTCGAGTTGGAAGAGACTTAAAGACCATCTACCCCTGCAATGGCCAACGAACACCTCCCACCGGTAACAAAGCCGACATCTAACCAGAAGGGAAGGAGGGAGAAGGCTTTTCGGTCATGCGATGGACATGCCGTGCTCCTGTCGCAGCCCGAACCGGGTGCTCTTTGTGGCTCACAAACACCCGCAAACAGGCGGCAGCAGCCACGCAGCGCTGCGCCGGGCAGGGCAGAGCCCGGGCGGTGCCAAGGCCACGCGGCTCAGCCACGCGCCGCGCTCTGCACAGCACGGGCCGCTGGGCTCGGAGCTGGAGAAGCGTGTGCCGGCTCCACGGGGTGCCTCCATCCTGGCCTGGGCATTTATTCACTGCCTGGGAGAATTTTCTGCCTAATTAACAAACTAAGTGGGGTTTTCTTTGTTTTCCAGACCACCAACTCACAGGCAAAAAAGCTCCCTTTGCTTCTCGCCCTGACTCCGTTCCTGGGATCACGGCTGTTCTCAGGAAAACATGTTCTAAGTATCCTCAAAGCTTTATTTATCCCGCAGCACATGCCGGCTTTACCCCGCGGGAGCTGTTTTCTCTGGCTGAGTGGAGGGTATGTCTACGCAACACATGGACGCGTCACGTGTGGCACAAACGCTCGAGCAGCGTGTGCGACGTGGCCGGAGCAACGGGGGCTTGCAGGACGCCACAGCTCGTGCTGAGGCTCGGGTCGCTAAGCCGCTGGTGCTGCGGGAGCGCTGGGAAAGGCACAGATGTAAGAAGAAGGAACCAAAAGCTGTTTGGAACATTTACACAGATCAGAGGAGAGACAGAGACCGCGGGCAGCACCTTCTTATACAACGACCACACTGGCGCTGCAGCTGCTTCTGTCTGATGGACCAAAAGGACAACAGCCAGAAAGGCAGGATGGAGAAAAAGCCTTCGGAAGGCACCACTTGGCTGGAAAAACTGGGACTACCTTCAGGGGCAGGAAGCCGCCCACGTGCAGGGGTATTAATCACCCCTGCGACCCTCTGATGTGGATCCCTGCCCATCCCGCCCCTGGCTGTGCGGTTGCCCGCTCCCTCGCAGACCCTGCCCGCCCGTAAATATTGAACAAGGTGAAAGGACCAAGGGGTTAAAACCACTCCAGCAGGCACTGTGCTAGATAAAAGCAGGGAAGAGGTCCTCACTTAGATTAGTGCAAATCAGTAATATCTCCATTGCTAAACAGGCAGTGAAGTCTGTCCGGGTGAACAGGGCTGGAATCAAGCTGACAACAATTAGGACTCTCGTTATTTTCCTCCTCCGCTCTAGCTGTTCACTCTGCCCGCCTGCTCCCTGCTTTTGACATGTCAGCTAAAACATACTTCTTCACAGTTTCATGAATCCTTTTTTCAGAGCCTTCCTTGAAATGTTCAGATCTCAAATGGTCGCGGGGTTTTGCCTTTAGGTTTCAAGCTCCTCAGGGCAGAGGCAATCTCCAATCAGCGTGAGGCCGTGCATACTAATGAGGCGACAGAAACAGTAACTGTACAGAGAGTTAACAAATCTTTTCTAATCCACATCTTTTAAGCATTTTGTAATCCGCACTGCCAAGAATCAAGGGCAGAAAGAGCAGGGATGTCTTACTCTTTCCTTTAGATTTTACAGCTAACAAGGTACTTTTTCTGGTGTGCTACAGTATATCCGTCTCAAGAACAGCACTCAAGTACGCTGCGCTCTGTAATCAAGAGATCTTTCTTCCCCTCTGCCATGCATCTTAAATCACTGGCTTCAGTCACTTAAACAACGTGCCGCTCCCTGAAAACAGTTAATAAGACTCCACAAAAAGGCTGTATTATTACAACTTCTGGCAGTGGCCCACGTACACCAATCACCTCAATACAGGATTTTTGGCAGGTATTAATGCTTAATTTTCTGTTTAAGTGGCTATTTTATTAAGAATCCACATGTAGTTGCTTGACATTTCGCTTTAGTGTAGATGAACTTTGAACAGGCGCCTCCTTCTCTTGAGTGGGTGCCACCCTCCCGGAGTCAGCGCGGACACTGCGGACGGCAGCGTCAGCACCCGCACAGCACGGCCTCCTACTCCAAAGGATGGAGAGCGGGAGGTTATCGGCACGACTATGTGAAGTGCACCCCAAAATGAAAACATGGCTTTAGACAGACACTGCGAGGGATATTTCACTGAATGCTTCAGAATTTAGGGCAGCCAAAGACCGTGGTGTTCAGCCACCTTCCTGCCTCCCACCGTAGACGCTGAGCAAGACCTTGTGGTGCTGAGGTGGCCTTTTCTGGTCCCCTGAACTCATCCTCCCAATTTCACATGCTAGCACTTCTATGTCAGATCTAACCCAAGCCAACAGTTCAAAGGGGAAAAGCATTTTACAAGAGAATTAAAATTGTACCAGTGTTTAGGAGGCTCAAAATGACTCATTTCCCAAGGGGAAATTATTGGTATTCTCTCTCCAGCAACCCTGCCGTTGCCAGTGTCATTAAAAAGAGGGGGTGGGAAGACAGATAAACAAGAAAGTCTTAAAACGCAAATATGTTCTAACTAGTGGTTATCACTGCACTTAATAATTAGGGTACTAATTAAGAGGGTAAGTAACACACTAGCTATTAGCTTCTGGTAATTAGCATTTTTTTTTCTCTAGATAAGAACAAGCTGAAAAGAAAATAAAAAGACCTGAATCCATTTCACCATTCACCCCGTCCAGATCATGAAAACCTATTACTCGCATTAATATTAATCATTAGCACCACAAAGCGATACTTTCAGATTTTGCATCTTGTAGCTCAGCATTTCAACACACGTATTTTTCAATGCACGGACCGGACCTTGGCGATGTCTAATGGGATTTACCATTACACACATGTAAATCAGGTCCTTAAACCACCCACCCTTAAGAGCGGCACCACAAGGGAGCAAAGAGGCGCACGCAGATGATCCGGAGCTGGACACCAGAATGCTCCCACAGCGGGGAGAAGGCATAGAGAAAGCCTTTCCAAGCACAGGGCAAATATCTTTCTAACCAGCGTCCTCATAGGTGGGAGACCCGGATTTGAATAAGCTAAAGCGAAATCAGGCAGGGAGTGAGTCGCAGTGGTCTCCTGTTCCTGTCAGGTTGCGCTCAGGGATAGTTTACCCCATAATTTACAGTCCTTTCACTTGTGACATGGGATTTTCCTGCCTTCTCCCTCAAAGACAGCCCTGCAAATGTAAGATCTGGAGAGCAGCGCCCAGATCCAGCTGCGTTACGGCAGGAGGACGGGGGGATTTCCCCGCAGGACCCAGCACAGACTGACCTCCCCCTGCCTTGTGGTTCTGTTTCTGTATTTAGAGCCTCAATAGCGGTCAGAGATGGATCAGACACAATGTTCCTTGGATACCCTTTCGAGCTGTGATGGGCAGACCCGGTGGGTGCATCTATGCTGGCTTTTTGGGGGCCACCAGGAGGGAGCAAACCTCCCCTTCGCCCTCCTCTTACTGTGCTTCAGTTCACACCACAGAGCAGCGTTAGAGCACAGCAGCTGCATCCCCGGGGGTTAAGCTAAGCCTGAAGATTCACATGAGCTGTGCAGCTCCCACGCTGGCCCCCAGCGCCCTACCAGAGCCCACGGGAAGTGTCCCAGAGGAGCACGTACGGTGTGGATGTGGGTCCCCAGCACCTGACCTCCAGATCCATGGCACCACAGCACCCGCTGACGGAGACACAGATACAACTGCTCGAAAAGGACCACAACTTGAGAAAGCAATTAGCCATATGGTTGGTTTCAACTAATTAAACAGAAAAGAAGATGCTTGGATTATGTGAATTGGGTTAAAAAGCAACTAAACATTAAAGAATTTGAAAATTTTTGCATTTCTGATTTTATGGAGAAAAATCATCAGGCAGCTATTTGCTTGTGCGCATTGCTTTGCTTTTGCTGATTTCAGGGGGTTTATTAAGATGATAAAAATACTTAATGCTGAGCTACATTCTGCGTGTTCATTTTTAAAACATATCTTTGTGTGGGTGTAATTTAGGCTGTGGGTTGATTAACACTGTCCAATTTGCCCATAGATAAGAATATCCGTGCAGCTGTATTAGTTACAACAAATCAATAATGTAAACTGTAACATCTTGCTAAAGCACCTTTTTTTCCCCCCTAATAGATATGTCTAAATACTGTGTTGCTGGACACAATGAAAGTGTTGGGGACCACTGAAATACAGTCCTGCCTGCGGTAAGGGTCACTCCAGGTAGCCAAGGTACACACCCAGGCAATAAAGAAAATGTTACATAAAATCATAGAATGGTTTGGGTTGGAAGGGACCTCAAAGCCCATCCAGTTCCCATGGGCAGGGACACCTCCCACTGGATCAGGGGCTCCAAGACCCATCCAACCTGGCCTGGAACCCCTCCAGGGATGGGGCAGCCGCCACTGCTCTGGGAAACCTGGGCCAGGGCCTCCCCACCACCCTCAGTGTGAAGAATTTCTTCCTAATGTCCAATCTAATCTTGCCCCCTCCAATTTAAAGCAATTCCCCCTTGTCCCATCCCTGCATGCCCTCCCCAGCTTTTCTGGAGCCCCTTTCAGTCCTGGAAGCTGCTCTAAGGTCTCCTCGGAGCTTTCTCTTCTCCAGGCTGACCCACCCCAATTCTCTCAACCCATCTCACATTGCTTTTAGACTCCCCCCATTCATGCATCTTCTCACACACTGCTAGAAAGGCCAGGAGTGGCTCTCAACCTGCTTTTGTCTGGGGTGAACTGGACTTTCCTTGGCTTTCAGTAAAAAACCTCAACACTGGAAACAATGAAATCCAGAGTTATTATCTGCTAGAGCCGCATTCCTACGCTCTCAGACTTTTCAGTCCCGTTTTATGAGCAGACACACAGAGACACACATATTGGTCGTACTGGGGAAACAGGGGTATTTAACCCCCCCCCAGAGCTAAGAGCAAACATCAGCTGCTTAGTTTTTTTGGTTTTAATTTGTATTACTTAAAATGCTTCAGTTGCTAAATGTAAAATTGTTGGTAAGTAAACAGTAGGTAGCATTACAGAGAGCCGTTCTTCATAAAATTCTAATTATCCCCTTGCATTTGTCATGACATGCCCTTGCGCCGATTATGGGCTTGGACTGACGCCCAGTCTTCTACTCTGAAAATGCAAAGTAAGCACGAGAGGGCCGTGTAACCCCTGTCGGGGTGGCAGTGCACGGGTAGGACATTTTGTGAAGCTGCTGCAAATGAAAGCAGCTCGGGCTGTCTCACCTGCTTCTTCTCATCCTTTCCTCACTCCGGAGCAATCAGCACTTCTCCACACTGCACGCTGGGGCTCCTCCAAAACCCTTTTTGATGGTCCAGAGATGATCCCTACAGAAACACACTCTGAAATCATTCACAAAAGGCATTTCTCTCCCCCCGCTCCCTTCCCTCCGGCCCGGTGCCGGCCACGCAAGGCTGTTCTGCATTATTTCGTCGCTATCCTGCCGTCTGAAAGGAACGGTTCCTGTTGATGTTCCCATCTACGTTCTGGGATGTTGGAAAGTGAAAACAAAACACCCCTCCCAAATTTTCCAAGTTCCAAGTGGGAAGTAAGGAAGAGAAAAGCACCATGAGCTTGGGAACATGGAAATCTCCAATATTTCTTTCAAATTAGCGTGGGTTTTGTGTGTCCTAGCTTTTTGTGTCCAAGTACAACCTCCCCTCAACCTGGAGAGCCACGGACAGTGGGCGCAGCGCGGTGCCCACCTCCAGGGCTCGGTGTGAGCAGCGCTCAGGATTTACGTGGCAATAATCACCGTCTCAGCTCTAACATACTGCATCGTGTATTCAACCTCAGGGCTATTCCCATTATCCAGCTTAGTCAAATGAATGCCAGAGAAAAACATTTACAGTTGCTGGAGGATTAATCCAAATGATGCATGGGTTTTAGAGAAAATGCTTTTGATTTATATAAAGCTAAACTAGGGGATATAATTTCAATTAGTAATCGCTAATTTTGATTTAGTATGTTACATACTGGATATAGCAATATTTTTATGGTTATATTATCTAATTCATTATGATGTATATTCACAGTAATAGAAATCTATATTAACCAATACATACACTGATTAACTAGGGGCTATTCACTAAAATGCAACACTGGAATAACACAATCGAGCCAGTAACAGAGAGAGTACTGTCAGATGCTGTGAATGATATATCTAATTCTGAATTTTACCTTGGAACAAACACAAAAATAGGCAATGATTATCAGTTTCAGAAATGAATATATCTGCTCTAACAGGCAGCATCTCAGATGTAGCAGCTAAGCTACTTTCCCAGAGAGTCTAATCCTTCTCCAAGTGGATGATTTATGTATTTTAATATGAAATGTATCACTCACCAAACAGTTTCTTTCATCATGTGATATATACATTCCACCTGTCAAGTACGTTTGGATGCTGTAATACATCCTGTTGCCTTACTTCTTGCAGGGGAGTCTGTTTCTAATTCTTTACATGCGTCCCGTGTCCCAACGATATCAATAGCATCTTTCATAAAGTTAGTCTCACGGTGGTACCCAAAAACCTGTGCTTAGTGCTTTGCATCGAGGACTGTAAGCAGCTGAGATGCCCTGGAGAAATCAGGACCTGGTAATGCTTCCTTTCCTGCGCGTGCCTGGCAGCAGGGATGCTTCTAAAGAAGTAGAGAGCTTTATCCCAAAAGACACCCCTTCCTCTTGACCCTGATGAAAGGGGTGGTAAGACCACAGCCCGAGGGATGGCACTTCTAACCCCTTCCCAAGCCCTCAGGAAGGCATACAAAACCACATACAGAGTTACTGTGGGAATTAGGCTCTGTTTGGCTTTTTGGTTTGGGGTGACCCATGTGCTCCTCTCCATGGTGGGTGCTCTGGCTAATGTGTGCCCAGCTTATTTGCCTGGGGATCACAGAATCACAGAGTAGTTTGGGTCTGAAGGGACCTTTAAAGGTCATCCAGTCCAACCCCCCTGCAGTGAGCAGGGACATCTTCCACTGGATCAGTTCGCCCAGAGCCCCATCCAACCTGGCCCTGAACACCTCCAGAGATGGGGCATCTACCATCTCTGGGCAATTTGTTTGAATGCTTCACCACCCTCCTCATACAAATCTTGTTTCTCATCTCTAGTTTAAATCTATCCTCCTTTAGTAGTTCACCAGTCACAACAGCCCCTGCGAAAGCTCTGTCCCCAGGGATGAGAGGGGAGAGCAGACGGATTGTTGGATGATAGACAATAAATAGAGGACCTACTGTAACTAAAGGAGTAAGGGGATTGTCACCTGTAGACATTAGTGATCACAAACCACGTCAAAGGCAGAGGGTATCTCTCAGCTGAGGTAAAAAAACCACTTCACACTCCCTAAAAGTAATTGTAGAACTTTTAGAAACATGGGAGAGAGCGAGTGGCTGTCCAATTACCCAAACCAAACTCCTCAACTCCTCTTCCCCAAGGCAGCTCTAGAGAAGACAAAATGCATCCACCTACAAGAGTCTGAGGGCCAAGTGCACAGAAAAGCCACTGTTTGCAGAATAAGCAAAAGCGTTGCTTATGAAGCACATGAAGAGCAGATGCAGCAGAGGAAAACGGCAGCTGGTTCCAGCCATGAAAATAAACCCAGTCCCAGAGCGGAGATTAGAAAAACCATGCGCAGGTTTCTAAGTAACCAGCCTGATTTTGCTGATGTGCTGGAGGCTGACAAGTTCCCAGCGAAATCAATAAGAGATGTCGATTGCTTGGTCCTTTCGAAAATCAGGCCAACTCTTCAGGAGCCCAAGTAGGGGTCTGACACGCCTGATTATGCCCCGTTTGAGGTCTGAGCACACAGCGATGTGCCTGCTGTTCGCAAACACGTCTCACAACACGCACATCACCTGCGAGGATGAAAGAGGAGACCCTCCCTGCGACAACCAGAGGGGGACAGGAACCTCTATCCCCCACCACAACCCTCCTTTAAAACTGAATATACTGGCAACGATTATGAATGGGAAAATCCTTTTATAGATGTTACAGCACATTACCAGAGAATCCTAGAACAGTTTGGGTTGGAAGGGACCGCAAAGCCCATCCAGTTCCACCCTCCCACTGGATCAGATTGCTCCAAGCCCAATCCAGCCTGGCCCTGAACACCTCCAGGGATGGGGCACCTATGACTTCCCACATAACACAGAGATAAAGTAACAGAAAACTAAATTTGCAGGAAAATAAAAGCCCTGATATGCGTATGACTGTGACCTGTCCTCATCTCCCCACAGGCAGAAAGCCAAGAGGTGAGGAGAGGGTGAGGCAACCAGAAAGTTAAATCCAAACCTTACAGAATGTATTTCCTAAGTAGACAAATCCTCCAAATATTTGCTCTGAAGCTTCATCCTCCCAGCGCAGGCCACTGGCGTGCTTCAATAAGTACGCTGTCTGGGTTTGGAGCAGGTCGTGTGCTCAGCCGCTGTTTCCTTTATTACTGCTCCGTCCCCAAGAGCTGCGTTGAAAAAGGTGGCGTATCTGCCCGTGAGCACCTTCCCACCTGATGCACGCTCTGGTGCCTGTAAGGAGTGATTTACTGGTGAATCACACAACAAAACCGACTATATCCTTTATAAATTCATAAATCCCGAGTAGGACAGTTTTCCTATTATGGCTGCAGTATTGTTTCGGTGGTGTAACGTGTGTTGCTGAAGGAGAGACAATAAATCATGAGCCTGCAAAATCCATTCTATTTATATGTGAAGCTGCTTTTGGTCTCCATTTCCCAGTCACAAATAAACTGAGATCTTTGGAGTTTGCCACAGGGATATTTATAGATTGCAAAGATGACACATTAAATCAATTGGCTTCTATATTTTCTCCAGGATATTTTATTGCTTTCTGCAAGCCAATTAATATTTTCCCTATCCTATAGACTCTTTTCCATGTGGAGAAAGTCTGGATGAGCTTCACAGTCTTCCTTTATATAGATGAGGCTGTGATTTATACAAGCACAGCCACGCTCTTCCTGCAGCAGGCAGAAAATACATTTGTTATCTGGCTTTTTTTGTTTGTCACCCTTTTGTCTTTTACCAACTTTACCTACTTAGACCTTTTGCCTTTTACCTTCTTATACCTACTTTTACCTACAGCAGCAGGATCATAGAATCGTGGAATGGTTTGGGTTGGAAGGGACCTCAAAGCCCATCCAGTCCCACCCTCTGCCATGGGCAGGGACACCTCCCACTGGCTCAGGGGCTCCAAGCCCCATCCAACCTGGCCTGGAACCCCTCCAGGGATGGGGCAGCCCCCACTGCTCTGGGCACCCTGGGCCAGGGCCTCCCCACCTGAACAGCAAAACATTTCTGCTTAAGATCTCATCTCAATCTCTCCTCTTTCAGCTCAAAACTGTTCCCCTCATCCTCTCCCTGCCCTCCCTGATCCAGAGCCCCTCCCCAGCTTTCCTGGAGCCCCTTTCCGCACTGGAAGCTGCTGTAAGGTCTCCACGGAGCCTTCTCTTCTCCAGGCTGAACAACCCCAACTCTCTCAGACTGTCCTCACAGGGGAGATGCTCCAGTCCTGCGACTAATTCACCAGGTGAATTAGTGAATGAAAAGCTGAAGTGTTCGGCAAGTTTTTGCTTTTCATTCACATGCTCAAAATAGCAGTGAAGATCCAGGATCTTTATTACGTTCTGTGAAAGTAAAAGCATTTATGCTAAGAGACTCGGAGGAAATTCTGCTTACAGTCAACATAACTGTGTTCAAATTCGTAAAATATGAGAAACGGGCTGTTGAATACTGTAGCGTATCCTTCTGCTTTGACTTATTTACTGCTTTTCCGCAGTACTTAGTAAACCTTGCAAATAGTTCTGTAACTGTCTGCAATCATACTGCTCTATGCAAACTCTGGTGTTCAGATCTTGCCTTTTCTGCAAGCTGGCATAGAAACTGCAAACTAAAATGATCATAAACTGATTTGGACTTAAATATAAACCCCAAATATTTCTCCTGTCTCTGCTGTTTATCTTCTTTGCCAAGAGCAGAGCTTTGCACAATCTTATCCCTAACTCAATAAGGTTCTCATTAAAATTTAAACTGTTACAAAAGATCTTTGAGATCTCAGTCTGGTTTATTATCATCCACCCCAACACACACACACACAGACAATCTTAGAGGTCTTTCCCAACCTTAACGAGTCTATGATCTCTTCGAGGCAGGTTGTAGGCTGAGGGGAAGATGAGCAGAGAAGAGTGGTAAAGCTGTTGCTGTAAGAATGATACGGCTCCTTAACACAGAAGAAACCGGAGGATTCTAAATAGCTCCGTGTCCTGCTTCAGGAGGACATAAACCCAGTGGTCCCTGTCTGTCTCCCACACATCTCAGCACCAGGTATTTAGGATTCAGGGAAGCACAGTGTGTTGCAATCACTGCTGCAAGGAGACACTCAGTACCTCCTACGAGGGTGGGATGCACATCTGCCTGTTGGGAGGCTCAGTCCTTCCTTCTGAAGATGTTCTGACGCCCAGGACTGCCCCCCACTCACCGCCTGCTGCAATCACCTTCTCTCCCGCGTGGCCCAACGCTCCCAGTTGGCATCAGAAGAGTCTGCGTATAAGGCCGACAATGAAAGCTGTCCCTTTCAGCTCCCTGCTTCTCTCCTCAGTGCACACAGGAGTGTCAAGGGGGGACTTCTGCTGCAGGTAACAGGGGCTCAGCACCTCTGCTTCTCCTTTATCCTTTGCTTCCCCATCCGGCAGAGGACTTCTAGTTTCAGCAGACACAGACAATAAATGCAGGGCCCCAAAAGGGGCAGGCAAAGTGAATGCAGCTTGAATTTTGGACTGGCTTTTTTGGACACATCCTTCCCAGAGACAGTGCAGGCACCTTCAAGTCTTCTGCTAATGGCAGACCTAAAACCCCTGATGTCACCTCCTGAGAGTCAAAGTGAAATCAGCTTCTCTGTAAAGCTCCAAAATGCAGCAATTAGACTGAACCCACTTTTAAAGTCCCTGCTAGTAACCGATCTCTGCAGGAAAAGTACTTGTATTTCACTCCAATTTTCAGGTATTTGTACAGTACAACAATAGGAGGCGAACGACGCAGGTGCTTTGTACTAAAAATACTCTGCACTTGCGCTATTGTGTTCAGCTCGCACAGAAATCCCATGTTTAGATAAAGACGTTTTGATGAAGAGGCAAAAGGCTCTGTTGTGGGTAGAGAAGCAAACTGCTGCAAACCCAGGGAGATGATAGAGCCGAGCCTCCAGAGCCACAGCGCTGTGCTTGAAGCACGACCTCTTTGCTAAATGGATCGGGGAAAGGTTGCTTTCCTTATGCCAACTCGAAGCAGCTGATGTGAACGCTGCCGCATCTTTTCATACGGACAAGAAATTAGGTCAAAACTTTCTAGGAAATTTCTGCTGCCTATTTTAGAACGCAGTTCAAAAAGATCAAAGGAGAGAAATTCTATAGAAACCCATACGTGATCGCATGTGGAAATGAAACACGAACAGGAAGAAATCTTGTGACTGAATACCGCTGAGCCGACACCCCGGGGCTTACCTTTTCGAAACCCTCAGTACAGCACCGCAGCAGTAGGGTGTACAGCAAAGAAAGCCAGTAAACTTAAAACAATCCTTCCATCAGCGCCCACTCCAAGGACAGAAACACCATTCATTTTGTTAAGACTGTGGCATCATTCCTCTCTGCTCCTGACTTGGTTCCAAAGAGCCACTTTAGCCTTTTACCAGCAGTAACAAATCTTACCCGAGCAGTGGAGTTTTCATCAGTAGTTAGAGCTCCTCACTCACGTTTGCTATTAAAGTGTTCTTTCTCTAAAGCACTATTTTGATTAGATGATCTCTTCCCTGAGAAGAAAAAAACCCCAACACTTAGGGCCAGATTTTTAGAAAGCTATTAGGCTCTCGCTTAATTTAAATGCATAACAGCAGGCAACTCAGCCTAATTCTCTACTTGAGCACACAGTCTCCTGATTTATACACACAAGCGGAATAGCTTTTGCGGATGCATATTTTGCCTCTTGTTTTATCCTCCTTGTGTTTTAATAACTTACCTTTACTTATGATTTTCTTTATTCGGACTTAACTTACACAAGCAATCATTTAGCACGCAGACTACATTGAGCATTTCCCCCAGTTGCTTTGAAAATAGAGTTCATTGGACTCCTTTCATCCCAAGTCACCTTGTGGTGCAGGAGTTTCACAGAATGATGGAATGGATTGGGTTGGAAGGGACCTCAAAGCTCATCCAGTTCCACCCCCACGGATTCCACACCTTGCACTGGATCAGGTTGCTCCAAGCCCCAGCCAACCTGGCCTTGGATGGGGCTCCAGGGATGAGGCAGCCACGACTTTCCCAAGCAACCTGGGCTAGAGCCTCACCACCCTCATCATGAAGAATCTCTTCCTAATTTCTGAATGTTTTTGGGCTAGTCCTACATTTGAGAAAGAAACTTGGGTTATTTGAGTCATGGGGTGGTGGAAGAGCAGAAGGTTTAACTCCACACATCATTAACTCCTCCCAAACAGCTCTCACACCAAGAAGAATTTTATCACTGATATATCTTCCTGCAATTTCCACACTGATTTCTCCATAGGTTCCTTTGATTTATGAGGTCATCTGTCTGTCGACAAATGATTAAATTAACTACTCTAGAAAAGCATTTCTGTCCCAGAACAGGGGAGGGACTTTAACCCTTCTTAGCTGTGGTTAAACCCAGGTGATTGGACATGGAGCTCATCTCCATGCGTTGGCTACATTTCAAAACACTCCAGAGACCCACAACTTTATTTAGAAGATGCAAAAGTTCTCCTTGATCAGGTGAATAGTGTTTTGGTTTTTTTTGCACAGAAGAGGTTGCAGGATGCAATATTAGATAGTAATTCCTAGGCATACAATTCCTGCTGATGGGGATTCATACTGGAATGCAGCTCAGCTAACATCAGTTCCCAAAACATTTTCACCTGATCATGCAATTCTTCCTAAAAGGACATAAAAATATTAAGGTCCTACTGAGAGTGAGATTGCCATGTTTGGACAGTGTAAACGTAAAACCAACTTGGATCAAACATGAATCCTGCAGACTTTAACGGTGCACAGAGCCCAAGCCACAGGTAAAACCCCTGCTAGAGTGGGGCTGCGTAACCTGAGCAGAGACGGTTCCCAACACTGTGGGTTAGCCGGGACTGGGCACCCCAGAAATGCCAACGGGGATGCACTAACGCTGACAGCCTCGCGTACAGCTTTGTGTGGTTGCTTCATAGGCTTACAGCCCCAGGCAGGTGGTGGGAAGAGGACCCAAAAGAAATGGTTATAGAGGAGAGAGCAGGAAGCATGAACTTTTCACTTGCACAGCTACAGCTGACCACAGGCCACCACCAGAGGGGTTTCGGCAATCACTGACTATGCAACCCAGTCTAAGGATTACATCTAGTCTTTCCAGAAGGACATTGCTCAGTTAAGTGCCTTCACTTTCTGTATTTTCAGTAATGCAGGGATTGGATAATAACAGGAAGGGTCAGCCCAGAGCAGCTTTCCCTGGTAACGACCCTTGCTCATACTAGGATCCTCATCAGTAGGGAAAAAAAGACCTCTACTTTATTGAAACTCAGCAACTTACCCTTGAACAAGACTTGTCCTTGCAGGTTAGATTCTTAATTGACACCGTGTTACTGTTTCTTAACACCCTTAAACTTACCAGAATTTCAACACTCGCATTCTTTTCTTTCATCTAGTTCTGTACAATTATGCTAAGTTTTCCTTTCATGCAGTATTACGTTCCCTCTTTTGAGACATCAGTTAAACTCCACCATTAATATTTTCAGGACATTTTTTTCTTTAGAAACCGTTTTTTGCAATGTCTTGGTTTTTCTGGCATTGATCCCCTGACTATTTTTTTTTGGCTCTCAAGGCCAGAGCTCCACAGGCAGGGTTCCTATCAGTTTTAGTTGGAGTTCTCACCTGATTAGAAGCTGCAGCAGCAAGTTTTATGATTGCACCCAGAGCGTGAGGTTTCAGCTTCTCCTTGACACATCGCTATTTCTAGATTTGATTTCAGTCCAAAGTGTGCATCGCGAGCTGGAATTAAAAGCCGGTTCATTTTCAAAATACCCTGGAAAGGAGAAGACATTGGAATAAAAATGGTAAAAAATTCTTCCCCCCGATTAATCCTGAGGTAACTCGAAACACTTTTTTTTATGTAACCGTTTATGTCTGTTATTTGACCTGACTGTATGCTGCACCACTAACAGTATTACCTTCGAATCACGGCATCGAATCACAGGATAATAATATTTCTTGGTAACGCATAACAGTTTTTCTGAGCTGAAAATAAAATGTAATGTTCATCTGCCTACAGTATTTAAAGTAAATAAAAATGAAATACACTATTGGGATTACATCATAAGAGATGATTGGAACTGCTGGTGTGATCTGACATGGAACAGCTCGCTTTGCTGGGATCAGCAGGCCATGAAATCATATACAAAAATAATAAAACACAAGAAAAAATAATGAGTTTCATAAGAAGAATGCACTGTTTGATCTTTTCTCAAAAAGAAACTTTCTGTTCTGTATTTTGTCCTGCACCACTTTTAGGGTTGTTAAGAAGGAACTGTTTCACAAACTGCACTAATTAGTTGGTAAAGTAACGAAACCCTTTGCAGACCAAGCCTAATAGAACCAAAATCTAGCCAGCAGTTAGCTGATCCCCAACCCTTCTGGCGTCTTCACCTTGTGCCTGTGTTGGCTTCTGCTCAGTCTCCATCAAACAGCTCAGCCGGTGAAGCCACACGGTGACTCCAACCGTGGTTTAGCTCTACCACACGCCCACGTTGTGACCAAACATGGGGGATATCATCTTACAATCCTGCCGGCGGTCAGAAATCGCGCCAGGCAGCTGCGATGCTGAGGGTGAGGAGCCCAGGGCCACTGGTGGCCATCGCACTCTGTAGGAGAGCGCAGGTCCAGAGCTGGCGCACGCGGCAGCCTGGGTGGATCCAGCCCCTTGGACCGAGCGCCTCACTTCCATCTCTCCCAACAGCCTACCGCGCATGGTCCGTAGCAGAACAGGTCCAGGGGTTGCCCCACCCTTGCCGCTTCCCCAGCCACACGTTTAGCAGGTGAAGATGGACAGTGTCAGTCTTTGACTCCTTTTGCAGTCTGTGCTGTTCAAGAATGAAATCATTTCACTGTGGCATCCTCCACTCTCAGAAGAGTTGTTGGCCCTACCTCGTGGGACTCAAGGAACGAGGGGGAGAAATAACCCACCCCAAACAAAAACAGTGCAGTTAATGATACGCTGAGACGACTACAGCTGAAAACCTGTTTGCTCTCCGCTGAACACTCGATTCCTCAGCAGGAACTTCAATCTCCCTGGCTCTCAGGTACTTTGTCCCAGCTGAGACTTTTAGACAAGATCTGAGTCACAACACCCCCATGGAGGTCTTACGGAGTGATGGCCAGACCCCCAAAAGCAGCTTTTGGGGTGCATGTAAGGTATCATAAAATGAACTTCTGAGGGATTTCTCTGAGGTATTAAGACAATATCTCATCCTGCAAAGAACACAGAAATTTTGCTTCACAGACTCTTGAAGTGTTTTCTGTGGAAACGATTCAAACTTTCCAAACATGACACAAAAGTCTTTTGCTTCACAGATCTGAGGACAAAACAGAGCAGGAGCTACAGAGACCTGCGACCTGAAACCACAGAAAGCAGGAAGGCTGCACAAGCTAAACTGAACCGGCCACATCCACCAGCCGAAGGCATGTCCAGGAGGACGCCCGCTTGCTGAAGGAGCTGCTTGGGACAGACAGTGATTTCCCACCTGCGCTGACCGAAAGCTCCAGCACTACAGGAATAAATCTCCTCTCAGCCTGAGCTGCCACTTCACAAGTCGCCAACAGCAAAGAAAACCAATCCGGAATATTTCTGTAGCGTAAAATGGAAACAGAGTCTTTTTAAAAACCATTGCGTTCTCTCCCACGTCAGAGAGGCTTCATCAACGTTTTGTAAAAGCACAGAAAGTCATTTGGTTTGAAAAGCACCACATTAGTACATTTGGGCTTTCAAAGATGCATTTTTTCCAAAACAATCATTTTCACACATGCAGATACTTCAAAGGGAAAGATTAGAAGAAACAAGGTTTTTTATTCCTCCCCTATTTTATCTCTCATCAGGATGGTAATCTTTAATACCAAATGCAACTTCTCCTTCAGTCAGCACTGAGCAAATGAGTGTTATCTGCTGAGTAACATCATTATTTCATTAGCAGTTCCTCTTCGCTTGGAAGCTCCCAATCGAGGCGCTGCTCCCGCCTTGAGCCTGGTGAGTTCATTAGCCCTGGCAAGAGCGCAGCAAAAGGCAAAGGCCCTCAGCACAGAAATTGCTCCACGAGCTTTTAATGCAAATAAGAGGAGGTCAGTCAAAATAAGCACCGTCAGGAAACTAATTAGAAGTGAAATATGGACTCAAATGATAAAATATCACGCACTTATTTCTAACATTTAAGGAGAACAGTATGAAAACATCAGCCTAAGCAGCCGGTTTGCACTCTTCTTCCTGTCTGTAGTGATACCTTTCAAGCACAAAGGATCAGCAAAAAAATGATCTGACTTGGGGAACATTAGTGCTTGAATCATTTCATCAGAGCTGCAAAATTTATTTAAGTAATACCACAGTCTTCACATCATTGAACAAAGCGAACGCATCTGAATGCATCATCTGAACGCATTAGATAAGAGGCTTTAGACACAACAACAGCTTTTAAAATGTGAGAAAAACACAGATACTTTTACGAGGATGGGGGCAAGCCAGACCACGTGGTGTTTTGCTTCCAGCTTAGAACCCACAGGGAGCACGGAGAAAAAAGTCCTAATCTAGAAAACCTAATTTTTTTTAAGATTTCCGAGTTCTGCAGTGGATCTGCCCAGCAGTGAACATGTGCAGCTTGAACGGATGGAGGAAACTGGGGCTGCAGGCTCGCACCCAACCTGGAAGCACAGGGAGGTCCCAAAGCAGCAAACAGCAATGCCATGGAGCTGAAGGGCTTTCAGCTCCCTCCAAAGTCTGCAAGATGAAGAGAAAGGGCCAGCTGTAACCATGGGAATTCTTAAGAAATGGCAAAACTAATTCAATCCTAACTACAGCAGCCTTCCAGTACTTGAAGGGGCTACAGAAAATCCAAGGAGGGACTTCACAAAGGCCTGTAGGGACACGAGGAGGAGCAGCAGCTTTAAATTGGAAGGCGGACAGTTTAAACATTAGAAAAAAATTCTTCACAATAAGGGTGGGGAGGCCCTGGCCCAGGGTGCCCAGAGCAGTGGGGGCTGCCCCATCCCTGGAGGGGTTCCAGGCCAGGTTGGATGGGGCTTGGAGCCCCTGATCCAGTGGGAGGTGTCCCTGCCCATGGCAGGAGAGGGACTGGATGGGCTTTGAGGTCTATGATACAGATCTCTGACTGCTGACCCTTATCTGTGTTAGAACTCAATGTAGGACACGAATTCTCTTATGCAACTCAACTGCTTGTAAGTGAGGGTGTGCTGCTCAGGCTGCCCCTGCCCGGCCCGCACCTCGTCTCCCTTCCTCAATCTGGACTGAAGCAGCGCTTGGGGCATAGGGAGAAAACTCTTCTATGTTCTGCTATTAAGTCATGAGCCAAGTGCACAGGTAACTGTTAAAAGGGGGAAATAAGAGCAACACGCCAGCCCAGCTCTCCTTTGGAGAGGTCACAAACAACTCTCCTTTCCAGCAGGAGAAAATCGTGCCAAGAGAAGAGAGTGTAGCACCTGCAAAATACTGAGCATGGTGAATGTATAAGCATCTGTTTTCATGCACCAGATAATTGGGTCCTTGGGAAGCAAACTGAAAAGACAAAGAAAATCTCTACAATTCAGATTTTGCTTTAAGCCACTCACTTTTTGCCAGCAATCATTTATATGAGAGCAGTGACTGAGGACAGATGCAATTGCGGTTGTCCTGTCAAGCAACCATCCGCATTTCTTGGGTCCTATTCCTCTCTAATGGGCATCGTTTCCCAGAGATCACGATGTCAGAACAGAAACACTTTTTACTGTAATCTCTTTTTTCACACCTCTTCTTTCTCTCTGCAGCCACTGAAATCTGTGTGAACACCTAAAAATACGTATGACTTGGCAGATCCGCGCTGGGCCTCCTCTCGCATCAGCAGTCTGCCTAAGGCATTGTGTCCAAAAGCTGAACATCATTATAAGTTATCCAACTAGCTGATAAAATGTTACTTCATTTTTGTTTCCGTACATTGATTTTCCCCTTGATGTGACAGCCCAATCTCCCACTCACTCACTGTCACTGCTGTTCTCCATTTGATGCTGACATTCAGTCACTCAGCTTTTCAGCACACACCTTCCTCAGCATTAGACATACCTTTGCTATGGATTTGGGAAGCTGAAATGGCTCAGAAAACTTCCTGTCTTTAGTTTAGTTTAAAAATAAACTAAAATGTTTTTCCACTGTTTTAGGTAAGTGCTTCCCCTTGGAGAACAATATCACGCTGCCTTTTATGCGTATAGTGTATATTGCAAACAAATATATGGTATATATTTATATTATATATATGTATTTTATGCCTTTTATGTATATAAAGTCAAAATCTTCAGTGACCACATGCAGTCCCTCTGGATCCCTGAGCACCCCCTGGAAATCTGCACTGAATTGCTCGCCAAAGTCCCCAGAAATGCCCACCTTCACCCTTGCCACCTCTAAAATTCCCTGGCAGACCTACCCGGGAACCTGCTTCATAAATCACCCACCACGCTTAAGGCCTTGTTTGCTGCTGGGTTTCGAGCAGGCAAACTAGAAGGCACTGCAAGTAATTGCATCTTAAGAGAAAATGACCATTCATGGACTGAGCACAGAGTATTTGTCTGATTTGACATTTCAGTTCCTTGCAGAAAACAGGAAGGGTAGAAAGCACTGACTTTTTGATTGCCAGGGCTGGCCGCGCTCTCTGCTTGGTAAAGTCGGTCTGATACGTTGAAGCATTAGAGCCAGGCTTTTGGCTTTTCTGTTAGTGACTGATGTTCCTTGAGCTTTGTATTTAAGTAAAGGTTTTGAGATGGTCTTTCTTTCTACAGTCCAGTTATCCCAGCCCAATCATCCTCTCCATGGCCAAGGCTATCCTGGCTCTTTGTACAAGATAAAGGGAACGCGCTTCTGAAGGCCACATCCAGCTGAGTTCAAGCATCCACCAAGGGGAACACGCTGACACCACATGCTGTCTTTAAAAAAAGACATGTTAAAGAAGGAGCGGGTGCTTCCACTGCTGGTGCCCATCCCCACACACCTTGAAAAGCCTCATTTTCTGGGGATAAACACTGAGTCAGTTTGAGACTGTTAATTCACAGAATGGTTCAGATTGGAACGGACCATGAAGGTCATCTAGTCCAACCCCCCTGCAGCAAGCAGGGACATCTTCAACTATATTCCTTTATATTCCATTTTCTAAACCTTCTATAACATTCAGAAATCTCTCTCAAGGCAATAAGTAAATTAACGTTTTCTCATAGTCCCATAAAATGCGCTGTACATATGTTCTGATCACTCTCTGCTCACTAAGGGCACTCATCACACCCCAGTCATAACCCCTACACATCCTCTTTAAAACAGTGAAAGACAAAAGAATGCAGTTCTGCTGGACACCGTCCCCACAAACAAACAGTAAAGCGAGATCAGGAACAGCGGTTCAGCTGACTGTCAGGGCTGAAGGGTTGAGTTGCAAAACGTAACTTCATTAAACAATGACCTGCCCTCACAACAGCGCTTTTGAACATTTCTGTATGAACTCACTGTTAAAATCTTAGGCTGCTTCTTGAAAAGTATGAATGAATATCCAGGACTTTCCCTCGATGGGTTGGGGGCAGGAGGGGGGTTGGTTGTTTCTTTTAAGGTTGTGGAATCACTTAGTACATAAAAAGCACTTGATTAGAAGAAAAGAAAATGAGGCAAATTTCCCTGGTACAAACAGGGAGTGCAGGGACAGGAAAAGGGGAACAGTTTTCAGCTGAAAGAGGGGAGACTGAAATGACATCTTAGGCAGAAATGTTCTCCTGTGAGGGTGGGGAGGCCCTGGCCCAGGGTGCCCAGAGCAGTGGGGGCTGCCCCATCCCTGGAGGGGTTCCAGGCCAGGTTGGATGGGGCTTGGAGCCCCTGATCCAGTGGGAGGTGTCCCTGCCCATGGCAGGGGGTGGGACTGGATGGGCTTTGAGGCCTCTTTTGACCCAAACCATTCCATGGTTCTACGAAACCTTTTGGAATGTTTAAGGAAGAGTGCGCTGTATTGGACAGTTTGAATTTTGCATATGTGAGTGTGAGCACTGCACAACCCCCTCAGCCGCAGTTTCCTAATGAAGTGATGTCGCTCTTGACGCCCGTAGCCACAGGTTGTCAAGAGAGAGGAAACGGCAAGAGCCAGGCAACCAGCCAAGAAGTCAAATCCAATAGCAGACACTCACTGTTACTGTCTTTCACCGACACAAAGCCAAGCAAAGATGAGCACTGCGGCCAGATGACCAGGAGAGAGTCTTCTTTACTGACGGCGGGCGAGACACGCAGAAAGCCCTCTGAGAGGTCTTTCAGCCTGGTCTTCACTTTAATCCAAAATAGCCTCAACTATGTGGCATTTGGCATGCTAGAAAAACGCCAGGTTTTATAGGATGTTTCACAAGGATACGCTTTGTGTACGGAGACACGGGGTGAACAAGAGTTCCTGTTGCTGCCGCTGGCAGCCGCGTCCAGCAAAGGATGTGCTTGACAGCAAAAGAGATTTTTATCGTGGTCTGTCAGCCTAAGGAAAATTACATTTTAAGTCTAAAACAAAGGACTGAGGGTCAGGTTGCAAAAGAGCCGGTGTCCCTAATTGCGAACAGATTTTAAAAGAGCTCCACGTATATGGGCTGAGTACTTCTGAGTTTCTGACCGCAAAACCCAACACTAAACTGTTTTAAGAGCTCCGATGCCTCAAGCTATGCTACAGCCTATATTAAAACAGCTTTTTAATATTTCAAGGTTTTCTCAGTGCCAAGCTATTAAATGTGTAGACTGATTTCCTCAGAGCAAAACCCCTCCCCCCAAAGCCAGACAGAATGTCAATCAAAATAGTTAATTACTAACCAAAAAAATCCTAGTAATTGACTGCATGGATTTTAATTTTATGAGATAGCGTTATCCTTGTGAGAGCTCTCCAAGCTGAGGTTGGAGAACAATGGCTCCCAGGACAGGAATGCAGTTTCCAAATCACAGCAGAGATGGTAGAGCTGAATTTGACCTCACCTGCTCCAATAAAAATTTAAGTTACATTCATAAAAATGAGTGAGGAATAGGTAACAAACAGGGTGACGACAAGAAGAGGAGGAACGCCTTTTTGAGGGGAATTTGCAAAGAGCCACGGCTAAAACTGCCTTGGGCTTTTCATCAGAAATGGTCTCTAGGAGGGAGACAGTTTTGCAGGCTGCTAGCTGCAACAAATCACTACAAAAGCATCTTACAAGTCATTATTACACAGAATTCTTGCATATTCTTTCTTCCTTGCCCAGCGATAATTGGCCTCAAACAGGGAGCAGTGACAACGCAAGACCTCCACGCCAGGTGAGAGGTACTCTCACGAAGAACAGCACTACCCATCGTCAACAATTTATTTCACATTTCACAGCAGTTTTTTTTTATCCCATATTTATGTAAGAATCACCGGGAGAGTATTTCAAAACTATTAGTGAAGCCCAGAGTTGCAGTGGGAAGCGGTAAAGTGTAACACAGAACAAAAACTGCATCATAGAATCACAGAACCATAGAATAGTTTGGGTTGGAATGGACCTTAAAGATCATCCAGTCCCAACCCCCTGCCACGGGCACGGACCCGTTCCGCGAGATCAGGCTGCCCCAGGCCCATCCAACCTGGCCTTGAGCCAATGCTCAAAGCTCAAAGGCTGATTAAAGGGCTCCACCAGCTTCTTCTTCAGAAGAATGCTGATTGCAACCCCTCTCCACACAAGGTGCCCCACTCGCGAGCGCAGCCCTCCTGCTCTCTGCTTTGGTGGTAGCATGGAAAGGGAAGAGGATCCGAAAGAGCGAAGCTGACATCCATGTGCTGTATCCATTGCCGACAGCATCAGCATTGACTACCCACGATGCTGCCATTCCGAGAGTCTGGCCGCAAAGCAATCCCAAGTTAAGAAGAGGCTGCCATTCTGATGGTAAATAAAGTCCGTTCTTTGAAAACTCAAAACTAGGACAGACAAACCACGGCACTCTCATAGCAAATGGAGCAGTTCGGGCATTACAGCAATTCCGTCAGGAAAGAGAGCAATGCTAGACAACCTTCACTTCAGTTGGTGGGCACTGGCAGGTAGATTTTCACCTGATACAGAACCCACTTTCAGATATACCCGTGTGTCTGATTCAGTGTCGCCTTCTTTTTCACACAGGTATTGTTTCAGAACTGTTTAAAGCTGAGTATCTTTGCCTAAGTTTCCATAAAGTAAAGAACTTATCACTCTCTATGACCGCCTAGAAGAAGGTTGCAGCAAGATGGACATTGGTCTCTTCTCCCTGGTAGCCAGGGCAAGGGAAAACAGCCTCAAGATGCACCAGGAGAGATTTAGGTTGGATATTAGGAGGAATTTCTTTACTGAAAGGGTCACGAAGCATTGGAAGAGGCTGCCCAAGGAGGTGGTTGAGTCCCCATCCCTGTCCTCTGCTGCAGTACCACCAATTTTGCCGCCTTTATTTCTTTTTACTCTCCTACTGTAACCACGCTACTGAAGCCTGCCCGTGTTTTACAATTCAGTGGTCTCTCTCCGTATTTAGTACAGCACACCCCAAAACCATGGATAAAAGGCTCTGTAGTTACTTATAGTGTTGTCTGCACTGAGAGGAAAGCTTTGGAGGACTGTTAGATGTCTTTAGGTCTGAAAGTTTGTCTCTGGAAACTTTAATTAAGTCTTTGCATCCAGATAATAAACAATTAATGCTCAGTGCCCACATGATTGACATGTAGAGATGTTCTCTGAACTGGACAGTTTCTCCAGATGGAAGCACATAGTAATAAAATTTATACCTCTGCTTCATGTCAGCAGCAACTGAAATGGTGTGGGACTAAGTGGCAGGTTTAATTACAGCTCAGTTACTTCATTAAAACAGCTGTTAATTTAAACTGGAAGGAGAATCCATTCTTTTGGCTGCCCATCAGAGCTGCTCCTCACAAAAGGGGAGAAGCAGCAGTTCCGCTCATCAGTTCCGACGATCATTTGAACGACGCACAGGAGAAAATTAACATAAGAATATGTAAAAGAGATCCTGTTTAGAGGTGGCACCATGACTGGGTTCCATTAGGAGAAGACTGACAGGAATATTTTAAACTCCCAAGAGAAAGCAGAACGTCTTGGACAAATCTCTTCGAATTTTGTACTCAGCTCTCCCAGCTCACTACGCCTTCACAGTGGCTTTACAGGCAACGCACTTCTGTACTGCACACCACTACTCTTCTTTATGAGCGAGCTATATATTTTAGGTAATAAAGCAGGTAATAGTTCCCCTCTGTTGGCCATTGCAGCATATTTACAGAGCTCCACATAACAGTTTACTACAGGCTGTGCAATTCGGGCACGGACGCTCGCTCAGAGAAGAGACTGAAGGCAGAGACTCCCCACTGATGTCGCAGGGATGCTCTGCTGATGATTTGGAGTACATCCAAAGAGAAAATTTTCATGTCTTTGACAAAAACAACAACCTCAGAAAAAGGAGGAGGGAAAAAAAAGCCCTAATAAAATCCCATTGAAGCTAGTTAAGAGCACCAAAATATGCAGCGAAGGACTGTGATCAGGAGATTTCAGAACAATGGTATCTACCGAGTTACACATTCATTATGAGGCGGCAAACCACTGATTTGAGGATCTATTATTTCCTCTCTTTTCTGGACAGGGAAAAGAGAAGCAAGCCTGTAACTTCCTTTCCACCTGTGATACTTGTACATGTTATATCCTATCAAACAAGAATGCTGCTCACACGGTACCTTTGTTGAAAATGTGTTGCTCCCAGCTCTCTCCACCTACCCCCAAAAACCTTAAAAGCTACTGTGTGTTCTGCTGTAAATTACAACACAGAAAAAAAACCTCGTTTCTCTTCACAATTAGAGTTTGTGTTGACAGGCAGTACCCAAGACCGCATTCCAATGCAGCCAGGGCTCTCCCACACTGCGGTGATCCCTAGCCATGAATCCAGGATTTCTTCTTATGCGTTTCCCAGGCAAAAGCCCCAGGCTCTGGAAGCGGAGGCTGAAGTCTCACAGAGACAAGCTCCACGCAATGCCCAACATGATTTGTTCCCCAATTCATCCAACACGAGCAGCAAAGGAGCAGAGATGCCATGGAGGAAACAGAACGAGGCGATCAGAGGACAACCGCCAGCTCAGTGAGCACTGTGCAACGTAGGAAATAAGAAGACAGTTACATACCTGTTCATACCCACAACTACATTCAGCCAAACTTAAGGCCAAATGAACAACGGTTGAGTGCTCCAACGTTTCTCAAACGGGACAGAGGCTGCAGGAAAAAGCTGCTCCATTACCCAACGGCAGTGCTTGGCAGGGCTGAGCCACCAATCAAACAGAGGGATCAGACAGTCAGGAGAGAAGTGGCACAGCAAAAAAAAAAACAAAATGAAAGGGAATGGAGATGAAATCAGATTCTCTTATCGATTTGCACTGGAGATGAATTGTTTGGTTATCACTGCAGTTGTAAATGAAAGCCATGCCAAAGGGGTGTAGCTTCTAAAGGAAAACAAATTAAACATGTTTTCTTCCTTGCTTTGTTTGGAGAATGTGCCTGACTTCAGAAAGCCACTACAGCGACAGCTGAAAAACAAATGCCACAAAAGAAACATGTCCTGCACAGGGAAAAGCACCTTAAAGTTGTGTACTTAGCAATGAGTTCATTGCAACCTTACAGCTACAAACATACACTTCTCACACCCAAGCACATAGCAAATCATCTACAAATGAGAAGGTTTTCCAACAGAAACCAGAGAACTTGGCATCTCCAAGTATAGATCATGAGCAAGTGCTGAACGTCATCCTCGCACAGAAACCCTGCCCTGGGAAACTGCAAAGCTGACACCCAGAGATGAGCCACGTGCATAAGAGCTTAACCCCAACCTCTGAAATCACTGACAGACTCTGTGATTGGAGAGAAGAGGAGGGACTGTGAGCAGCACAATCTCCAGTGTTCTGCACCAGCCCCTCACCTGGGAGCGATTCTTACCTCTCACACCCTCACCCGTGGTTCACACCAGTGCTGCACCAAAGCGCTGTGGCTCTGCTGCTCTGTTTTGTCATTGCTACTTCCTAATCTTTCATAAACGAAGCGATTCTGAGTCCAGCTCACAAAGCACATTGTACACTCATAAATGATCCAAAAGCTCTGTTGGTTTTGGTGCAAAACAGACTTCCCACGGCTGAGAGCGAAAGCCCAGTCGGTGTGGCACACGGGGAGTCCTCTCCAACAGAAAAGAAGTTTCTAACCCAGAACTGTAAGATAATGGACTTCAAAGCTGTGGGGTTTATGCATAGAAAACCTGCCAGCGGTGCAGGACCGAAGCCTGCTTATCTTGGCCTTTCACATGGCGTAATTTGACAGGGCCCACAGCACATCTAAAGGGAAGAAGGTGGAAATGCATCTAAATTTATTGAATTTATTTTCTTATTTATTTATAAAGAGTGGCAGAAGTCATTCTCTTCAGCTCACAACAATCCCTGTAGAAGTGGATTAGTACCTGGGGCACAGCAGGTGTCAGAGAGTAAAATCCTTTACAAGGTTTGCACATGCTGGTCAGAAATATATTTGTAAGTTGAAGAAATCATTATACTCCTGAGAGTCCTTAGGTAGGAAATGAGTGTATCATTTGCTAGCAAATGATTTTGACCTTTCTGGCAAAGGTTAGAGGACAAAGATATATTAACTGGAGTAATTTAAGTCAAGTGTAAAGTAGCAAAGACTTACATGGCCTTGGGGAAGAGTTTGAAGTCTTAGTTGCTGAAGGTGTTTCAGCATTTGGTGGGGTTTTAAGAACAAAATTATCATCATAAATTTCTGGGGGTTTGCCCGGATAGGACTGAAACAATTTATATTTCTTAGTAAAGTTTATTGCCCACTTCATCTGGCCCTTGATACCCGTACACAACACCGCACCAGGCTGCCAGGGTTACGTTGTCAGCTCTAATGCAGATCATCTTTGTGAGCACAGAGACAGCGTTTGCATTCTGCTAGAATCTCCATGGGTGTAACTGTAATTGAGTTTGTGTTGGAGCTGCACAGCAGCATCCATTAAGGTTTGTGAAGAACTCAGGTCCTCAGATGGCTGGATAAAGTATGTCAGCTAGAAATATGTGACTAGATTCCTCACCCTCCCCTCGTAAGGCTTGTTTCACCCAGCAGGAGCTCCTACCACGGCCTCCTGCTTGCACATGCAGCCCATAAGCCACAGCACAAGCAAGTTTCAAAACCAGCCTGTGCTTCCAGGTCCCCAAGTGCCACGTCCACATGCTTTTTGAACCCCTCCAGGGTTGGAGACTACCCCACTGCCCTGGGCAGCCTCTTCCAATGCTTCAACACTCTTACAGTTAAGAAATTTTTCCTAATATCCAATCTAAACCTCCCTGGTGCAACTTGAGGCCATTTCCTCTCATCCTCTCAGTTGTTAATTGGGAGAAAAGCCCAGCACCCACCTTGCTACAACCTCCTTTCAGAAAAAAAATACGAAAGACAGAGCCTGAGATCACTTTTTGAAAGACAGAGGGAAGATGGGAGTGATGCAGTTTAGCTACAGGAAAGATAAGAAAACTAACAACCTGCCAGGAATTACCAATGCTCTGCTGGGAACGCACCTTCTTGCCCTCCAAAGGAAAAGCCCCTTTCTGTCCAGCCCTCACTTCTGAGCAGCCATCTGGATGCAAACCCACGATTTGCTTATTGGCTTGGTCATAATTACAGTGAAACTTGCTGACAATTCCTGCGCCGGCAGCAAGATGCGGCTCACAATCAGAAAGAGCTGAGCTGCCCTCTCCTGGGAGCCGTGCAATGAGCAGAGCAGCCTCCAACAGACAAATGATCATTAGCAGGTGGGGAAAGCTGTTGAGATGGGAAATGAATGCATCAGGCAGCCTCCTCCAGATGGACTGCCCAGCTTTTCAATTTACAGTTTCACTCAAATTGGACGTTGTGTTTCGCATTCAATGGAAACGGCGTTTCTTCGGTGCTCTTTGGAAATTGGTCTTTTTGCATCAATTTCTTCTCAGATTTCCACAGATAGGAACCTACGTGTATTTTTAGATTAAATCAATAGGGCAAAGATGAAGTGAATGCTGTGTCGAAAGAAGAGCTTCCAGGAGAGTTTAACAAGACTGGCGTGACACCGCCTGGGCAGGTATCAGGCACCGCCCGCAGCAGAAGCTTGTTTGCACTGAGGATCTTTCCCAAATCTCCTGTTGATTCAGCAGAAAGAAGAAGGGTCCGAGGTCTGTGGGCGATGAGGGAAAGTAAATCAGCCTGCAGTCATAACCCAAAACACAGGGAAAACTTGAGCTTATCAAAAAAAAAAAGGGAGCTTTCATTGTTAGTGTTTGTACGGTACCAGCCTTGAAGCAAAGGATCCGTGGCTGAGGGCTGGATTAGTGCCACTATCCTACAGGCTCAGACATCTTCTGCTGCCCTTTCAGGTCCCTGCTCTCCACCCAGAGACACCTGCGTAGAAGAAAGTGAGGAGGTAGCTTACAAAGGTTGCAGGAAATATATATATTTATATATATTTGTGTGCGTTTGGGGTTTTATTAAGATCCATATATAATGTTTTTAAAGGCATTCGAGGGAGAAGAAGCTGGAATTGCCAGGAACGTCTCTCCACTAAGTTCTCAACACAAATCACAGTGTTGGTGATCTCCACAATTTAAAGAGTGGGAAATGGCAGTCATTCTGCTAATTGGGAGTTCCCAGCAGGAATAAGATGGGGATATGCTTTTAAGAATAAAAAGATATTGAAGTTGCCTACCCTTGCCTCAGCTACTTTGGTTTCTTTGGGGCACTTTCTTGGTTTGGTTTATAAACCAAGTTATGTTTCTCCAATAACTTGTTCTTCTGCAGGCACTCGGGATGAGGATGACCAGGTGAGTCATGAATATTCCTGCATCTATATGCACGTGCAGGAAATCCATTAGAATCAATATTTCTTTACATGGCTATTTATTTGAGCAAGCACTCCCTTCAAAGTGTGGCTGCTGTTCTCTTAACATAATAATCCTGATAAATTACTCTTTTCTTCAATGCTCTATAAGCAAGGAACATAAAGACTCAGCACTGCAACATTAAGACCCATTACTTTGGCTCCACTGCAAAGAAAACACCATATTTTTAAACACATTTCCTCCACTAACAGATGCCTCTCTACAATTTTGAGGCTTCAGATGCCATTTTTAAGTAACAAAATAAAACCTCAAGTAGCTACCACTTGCAATTATTAATTCATTTGTTTCTGATTGCTTATTGCTCCCATGTAAATCTGGGAGATATTGCCATTAATTCCCATAGCTGCTTCCAGACTTCTCACCTGCCTGGGGTCTTCGGCAGGGCTCTTCATGAGATACGCACACAACTGGGCGAGTATTTTGGATATAATCGCTACGTCCTCACTTACGTCTAAGCCAGAGTCACTCTGTTGAGCGTTCTGTTCAGCAAACTGCCGCCCGCCGAGGATCCCTGAGCTTCCCATTAAAACACGCGTTTTCATTCAATTCCATTTGAAGTTTTCTCCGAAGAGCAGTTTGGGCTTCTGTTGTGGTTTGATCACAATCAGGTTCACTCGGACTTTGGATACATGGGTTAGTTTGGAAAAATTTTAGCGTGCTCTCCTCTTTGTATTTAATTTGCAGGTACTGTTTTTCTTAAGGAATACCTGCAAGCTGTGGGAAGGAGCCCGTGAACATCACAGCAAGAGCCTGACTGCCGTTCCAGGGCCAGCAGCTCTGCCAGATACAGGTCAAGCTCACAGGACCGAAAGGCCAGGTGATTTCTGACCCATTCCTTTAATATTCTCTTTCTTCCCCCTTCTCCTCCTCCACCTGGCCAGCACAGCCCAGTACTGAGCCTCACTGCCACAAGGAGGTGAAGGGGAAGACAAAAGGGCAGCAAGAGCTACAAAGCAGAAATGGCAGAAGGACCTGAAGATCATGACACCTTAAATAAAAAATGCTCTTTATCGTGGCTGCCAGCGCTGGACGGGATGGGGTGCTGCTCACAGGGGAGAAGGAGAAGTGCTGTTGGGAAGGAGAGCCAAAATGATACAGCTACTCTCTACAGACTTGAGAAAGTAGATAATGCTGATGGCCCCCTCCTCACCTTGCCCAAGCCAGGCTCGCTGGCTAGGAAGCCTTTCAAGGAGTGAAGCTCTAGCAGCAGGTGGTGCCATCTGTCCCACTCTGACTCTTTCTTGCTCAAACAATTTATGTCCAAGTTAGTAAGCAAGGTTAAAAAAAAAACAACCAAACAAAAAAAAAAAAACCCAGAAAAACCAACTCACAGCTGTCTGATAGCCAGGGAGCGGGAGAAGTGGAGCCAAGGAAGCAGAAGGCTATTTTTACCTAACTAAAATAAAATAATAATGATTTCTTTAATAGTAACTACTGACCGATGCCTCCTCCTCTGTCTACTCTTTTGCCCCTGTGCCTGAAGATGAACGATTAGGTAGAAAACCAAACCGCAATATGGTTTTACCAGTAACACTGCTTCTCCTTTGGTGTGAGAAGCTCCTGGAGAGGCTGGAGAAGGACCACAGCCCCACGACGCTTCTCTTCCAGCTTTTCTGCTCTGCACTGGCGGGAAGAAAACTTCAAAAAAAAGATTACCTGCATACCCTCTGTGCCCCAGCCCTGTGTTTGCAGGCTGATCTCTGCCAGATAAAATCAGCCCATAGACTCTTAGAAATACTGTCTTGAGTAGTGCACACAGTGAGAGCATCCACGGCACACGCACACCCCGCACGGTGCTGGCATGGCTGTGCTAAAGGACTGGAAAGGGTGAGCCGGTACCACACGATGCGGTCTCACAGGGATGTTTGTATGTTCTGCTGCCAGGCACGTTCAGCTGTTGTGAACACTCACCTCCGCTGACCTCCTTCCCTCCCCTGCAAGCACCAGAGCTCAAACCACCCACCCTTTCTACGCACAGCCCCTGTGCCCTTGCAGTGCCCTGTGCCGGGCAGCAAACCCCGTCACGCCAAGCGCGGTGGTGCACGGAGAGACCAGCCCTCAGGACTTCCTCTGTTATTTGAAGGTTAATACAAGTATCAACAGCCTCTGAGCCAAAATACAACGGTCCAGGCCATCTTGGGAGAGACTGCACCACATCCTCCCCTGCCACACGTTGGCACTAACCTGAATTTCTCACCGCGGTGCCACCCCTGTGAAACACAGCAAAGCACAGCCACCCTTTCCTCCCGTCACCCGGAGCTGACAGGATTGCACCATTTCCACCAGCACTGCTTTACCTATGGCCAAGATAAGGGATTTTCTCTGTCAAATCTATCTTGTCACAGGCAGTATCCTCTCATCTCTATTTTAATATGTACCCATACGTTAAGCTCTCCGGAAAATGCTGAGCAATAAATCTCAGCTCATTGCAGACCCTGTTGCAACCTCAGCAAAACTGGCCAAGACCTCGTGTGCTCTTTGGTTCTACACCGCCCGCAGCCTAGGAGAGGCAATTTCTGCCATTCGGTCTAAATCAGGTTGAAAGGAACAACTCTTCATTCTCCGGAGCTCATGGCTAATGTTTTGGAGCAGATGTCAAAAGAAACACTTAAAAACAAGGTAAAATTCCTGCTCTAACAAAGCAGCAACCCCCTCTCAGTTTGTGATCCACAAGAGTTGTAACCAAGTTATGAGAGAAATGAAGGGATTCACTTCTGAGTGATAAGGAAGAAATGACAAAAAGCTTTTGGCACAGCTTAAATGGATTTTATTTTGGAGCCATTCAGAATTTAGACTTTGTATGAATTCCTTATTGAGGCAAATAAAGAATTTGCTGGCACAATGAGGAATAATCTCCTACTCCAACAAATGAAACAGGCTTTAATTTGATTTAATTTCCCCAATGATGTTATGAACAATATTCTTTCTGGATCTGTGTTTCTACTGAGAATGACTGTGCTCTCACTGTGCTTGACATGTCCGTGTTGCAGACATTTTGCATAGGACCCCATAAGAGAAGAGCTTAGAAGAAGCAAAGATGCCACCAAGCTGCTGTTGTACTTCCCAGACCTGCCCATCCAAGCACCAAACTGTGGGAATTATCACTCGATACAGGGGATGTACCAAAATAACCATCAGAGAGGGAGGATGGTCCAAGGGTTGGGGAAAAGGAGGCTGGCGTACGGCTTGGGATACAATAACCACAAGTAAACAAACACATCTTATTTCCAAGTGCTGAAGACGTGAATAATAAGCATAAAATCATTCCCCGTCCCATCTGTATTGCAAACACTGGAGTACAAAAGCTTCAGGCCTCCTTTGAAAAAGCCCTCTAGCAAAAAGAAGTGACCCAGCCTAAGATTGCTCTATTCAACAGCGAGGAAGCAATGAAAAGACAACATTTTCTTTTCTGCTGTCATTTTGAAGTCTGTTTACCTGAAACCTTAAAAAGAAGTGAATTACCTCAAAAGAAAAACCAAAACAAACAGAGAAGCCTGCCTGCTCTTCATCGAACACCTCAACCCCAGATAAATGTTCCTCTTACATAAGTGAACATTAGCGCCCTCGGATGGCATCTTTCTTTCTGTAATTGCCCAATTACTTCAGAAAGATGTAGTGGTGGTGTTGAATGCTGATATCAACTCATTGATCTGTTCCAAGACTTCCCAGTACACAAAGGATGGGAAGCAGTCCTGGTTCTGAGTTTCTCTAATGTGCCTTATTGATCCCCTGAAACGCCAGACGCCGCACGTGTTGCACTGCAAAGCTCCCACGCACAGAAATGCCCTGCTCAATTTTTTCCTTTATACTGTAACATTTTGTATGAAAACTTAAATCAGCTGTAAGTAATGCACATGGATTTTTGCTCATGTTTACAGCACCGTTTTCCTCCGAGAAAACTAAATGTTGATTTGTCCAATGCAGTGATTTTTCAGCTCAGATTAGCGTAAGTTTAATAAATTTGTTCAGACCTGCCTTAAAAAGGTTGACTCCGGGGTTTTATTGGTCAGTTTGCCCACAGAGGATGTGCAGGAAGAAGCGAGTCCGGTGTCCCCAGATCTGCGCTGTGCAGCCACTGGACTCACACGCACACAATAAGAGTTTATTTGAACTTATATAAAAGCCATTTTTCCTGCAAAAGCCCAGGGTTTTGGGAGTCAGGGAAACACTCAGTTGCTACGAAAAACTCATCCCTCACTTTAAGGGTGTTTTCAAGCTACTTTAACACCACGCCACGTTTATTGTAACTAATGCTGCAGCTGGTCAGTAGGATTTCACGGCCTGGGTATGGTCCTTACACTGAAGTACTTGCTAGTCAGAAAGATTTTGTTCCATGGCACATGCCAGTTCTGTTCTCTCCGATGTTGCTTCAGCCTCTGGAGTGAGTCTTTTTGCTAACACAGTTCCCCCGGCACTGCCTCACCAGCCAGACCACGCACAGCTAATCCAGATCTGACTCTTCCTAAGCCCTTATTTAACCACTTCTGAAGCAGAACAGTGTCCTTCCACCTACACTCTTCAGGCTTGGTAAGACAGTTCTCTGAAAAACCACAGGAAGCAGATCTGACTAAGAAGATATCATTTTCCATAGCTGGCTTTGGAATAGATCAAGATTTGCCCCATACTAATTTTTAGCAAATTAGTGGGTATCAGGGCCTGCATAGTCCCCATGAGCAGAAAGATCAGCGATGAGCCACAGTTGCTTTCATTACACCTGCAACAGACTGTGCAGAAGGCAAAACAGGAAGCAAACACAACCTCCTGATGGTTTTATTCCAGTGTTACCATGGGTTCTCATCAAAACAAAAGAGTTCTTTGCAGCACACAGTGGATGCTGCTCTCTGCAGGTTAAAGATTGTGTTTTCTCCTACCTTTGTTTGAAGCGGAGATTGATCCCCAGACTGATTCGTGCTCTGTACAGCTGTCCCGGGACACATAGGTTGCTTGTTCCAATCCTCTGTGGAGCTCAAACACTTCATGTGTTGCCTCTGCATCTCCTCTTTCCAACTGCATTGGTGTCCTCACGGGGTTGTTAGCAACCCACAGGCTTCCAGGAGGCAGGACAGGAGCTCAGCGGTGCTCCTGAGCAACTGAAAGGAGAAAGATCATCAACAGCAAGCAGGTGATAAACTGATCTTCTCGGGTTCAGATTCTGATAAGTAGCAGAATAGAGGAGGTAAAGGGGCGAAAACCACCCAAAGCCCTTAAGACCATTTTTTCCTTGCCCGCATTGAGGGGTGATGATTTTTTCCCCAGACCAGAGAAGCAAACGCTCATCCCACACATCTGTGTATGAACTAGAATAAACAGGGGTTTGTGCAACTGATTCACAAGCCATGTATTGGCCCTCTCCCCAAGGATGTATTCCACCTTAGAGTTTAATTAAACTCCCCTCCTTAAGTAAACGCTATATTCTTAAGAGATTCTGAGGCTAATTTCTTCTTCTCCATTTATTTTCCTCATTATCGTATGTAGTCATCTCTTATTTACACCACACCTTTTGCGTATTCCGTACCACACCATCAGCATACTGTGGCTGCACAACCTCCTTCCAAAAATATACAGTCCCAGGCTAATCCCAGCTAAGTACAGACAGTAAAGATCTATTTTGCCACATCTGAACTGGACTTAATTCCAGCCAACACGTTCAAATGACAGGTCAGGATTTCATAAGGGCCTCAGCTGAATTACAACCAGAATTAAGGCACTGGACTGAAGATGTCAATTGTGGAATATCCTCTTAATGTTTATTAACTCCTCTGTCGATGACAATCGCTGGTCCGACAACAGGCGGTGAAAAATCATTGTCCATCTGCTCCCAGCTCACATCTGAGGGTAAAGGACTTTCTTTCACTACTGAAGTGAAAAAAAAAGTCATTTCCATTTACAAAGCACTGGCAATGGCTGTGCTGTGACAGCCAGGCGGTCACCCCCAGCGCCGAGCTCAGCTCGGGCTGTTTTACAGGGGCACTGACACAGCAGAGCAGGCAAAATTAGTGAAGCCAATTAAAGACCTCAGAAACTCCCACTCCGGAGCCTGCGTCAAGGCTGCCACATGCACAGCTGAGCCGAAGGAAAGTCAGCTTCTTTTAGCCTCGTGTCACCCACTCTGAAATGCTCGCCATCTCCCAAACCACCTTCAAACAACGGGTTCAGCCAATCCCTCGCGCTTTCGCTTGCAGCAGTTTCAGTTAAGAAGGGGCTGTTTCAGCATCCCCACAGCGCTCCTGAAAACGCTCTGCATAAACCACACAGTGGCCAGAAATGAGTCAGTGAGGATCCAGCTTCTGCTGCTGGTATCACCATGTACAAATGAGGGCACCAACATCCTCCTGACAAAAATCACTACTGTGAGGCAGTCTAATAAGTCTAAATAATTGCTTTGGTCCAGAGTTTAGAAAGTTAATAAACTAATTGTATGCTGCGCCACCTACAAACCTCGAGGCTCCAGACGTAGAGAGGTACACTGACACCCAGGTACACTGACATGCTAATACTAACTAGATAATAAAACTATAACATAAAAGAAATGATGTCTAGATGAAAAAAAATATCATGGGTGTTGGAGGTGGGGAGAACACAGGCTCATGCATTATTCCGGAGAGAAGCAAAGAATGACTTATCTAATTGAAACTACGGGGGTATAGAGACAGACAGACAGTAATTATATGAGCTGGAAAGCGTCCAGGGCGCTGGGGTTAGCAGCTACACGCTTTCAGAAACCATCCCGAGATCTTGTGTCATTACAAACCAGCAAGAACCTAGCTCTAGTTCTTATCCAAGTGACATTTGGCAGCAGAGTAAGGCAATCATCCAATTCACTGCTTTCATCTGGGCTGAAGGACAGCAGTCACCTACACCCTTGCATCCCTGTCCCGTACTGCCAACTTCTTTTGGCGGTTTCTCACCCAAACACTAGCAAGGTCTTGGAGAGTGAGGCCCTGGAGAGACATCACATCCCTGGAGCTGCACAGCCCTTGGCAACTGCCCCCTCAAGCAGGAATTGCTGCAAGCAACTGTGTGAGCACTGCCCCAGCAGTCAGAGCTCTGCCAGCAGTGCTGCAGAGGGTGCGGGGCCGTCACCCCTGCCAGTGGAAACCCAACAAATTCCCATGTGTAGAGACGCCCTTGTGCAGCTCTCTCTGAACGATGTACAGCCATCGCCTCCCTTGGGGACCAACAGTGGCACCGGGGCAGCAAACAAACAAAGGCAGGGGATTGGAACTGGATGATCTTTAAGGCCTCTTCCAACCCAAACTATTCTGTGATTCTAAGAATTCTCTCCCCTAATCCTTGAGAAGCCAAATCCTGTTTCATCAGATCTACAACAGCTGCAGGAAGCTGCTCAACCACAGAGAGTGTAGATTGTGCTATCCTAACATGCAGCGCTCGTTCCTGCTTCTCGTGCTCTTATTACACGTTACTTCCCCAAGTTTTCTTTGGAAAGGACGTGGCTCTTCGTTACACTGACAGCACTAATTGCAAGAGACTCTGACAAGAGTTCAAATGAAATGCCAGTACCACGATTTGCTGTTTACAATACAATGCACATCATTCCCAGACGTGATATAGAAGAAGCATAACGGTTCAAGTGTATTAAATGTGCCGTAAACACCTAAATTGCTGTTGATGATTTTTTAAAGGATCAAAGAGACTTAAGCAAGTATCAGCCCATTTAATTGGGAACAATTGCAGTGTTTGTCCGAGTCCCCAGAGTCCGTTCCAATCAGCCCCGGCTAACAAGGGCTGCAGAGATGAAGCACGAGAGCACATTTTGCTCAGCAGAGTCTTCCCACTCAATCCCAGTATGTATGGGGTAAGCGTTTTTCAGCAACCAAAAGAGCCACAGGCCTAGATTTCAAAATATAGCAACTACTTGAGGCCCCTGTCTCATAGCACTTCATCTGCATTATGTTTTCCGCCAGAATAAACTATTACCTTTCACAATCTTTATATGAATATACGCAATGTTCTCATGAAGGTTCTGCTGGAGTTGGAGGCTTTTAAGCATGTGCTTCTTCATTGATCGGTTATTTGCATATTTGTTTCCCCTTCTGCTTCAAAAGCAACTCTCCCTTATCTGATAAAATCAGATCCACTTTAGAACCACTAAGAATTTAAAAAAAAAAAAAAAGAAAGAAAGGAAAAGGAAAATCTCAGCGGAGCTCTTTATCAAAGAGTGCAGGGAGAGGGCGAGGGGTTTAAAGCTGAAAGAAGGGAGACTGAGACGAGATCTTAGGAAGAAAATTTTCCCTGTTCAGGTGTGGAGGCTCTGGCCCAGGGTGCCCAGAGCAGTGGGGGCTGCCCCATCCCTGGAGGAGTTCCAGGCCAGGTTGGATGGGGCTCGGAGCCCCTGATCCAGTGGGAGGTGTCCCTGCCCATGGCAGGGGTGGAACTAGATGGGCTTTAAAGTCCCTTCCAACCCAAACCATCCTAGGATTCCATGATTCTATGATTTCCGAAGTTCCTGTGGAAAAGGCTCTTTGGGCAACCCAAAGCCCAGTGATTTGGAGCGTAACTCAGCACAATTTCACACAGGCTTGATTTCGGTGTGCTCAGTACCCAAGGTATGAACTGGCACTGCCAACCAGACATCCCTAACAGGTCCCCTGCGTCCCCTCTGCAGAAAAGGCTCCAAAGCCCACCATAAGGGGTGCACCTTCTGTAGTGGTTTATGTCCGGAGTGTAAACTCCACGATATTTCATTTGGAAAACCATACTCCAGGCTAGCAGGTGGTACAACAAGAGAGCATTGCACGGTGCTGCACAGGATTTCCTCTGAAGGAAGCAGACAAGATCTGTTAGTCAGCACTTTGGGAGATATTTGCCCTGGAAAGTGCTGCTGAGAGAAGGCCAATATTCAGGACAATCCAAACACTTGGACATTTTTGGCCTCAGATAACACTAAGGAGAAAAAAAAAGTAAATTGAAAGGCAAGCTCATTCTCTTCTTAATAAAAATTCTCTTATCTCTTCTCTATAAATTCTTGCTCTCAGGGTTTTTTAAGTCTTGGTCATTTTTAAAATCACATCAGGCACCAATCTGCTACAGAAGTCACAAACCTTCGGACAGCTATTATTCAACAACAGAATTAAAATTAATGTAGCAATTTTTAGTTACCTCCAAGCAAAACAAAAAGTTTCCAACTTTAAAACAAAAAGATGCATCTCCCTCGTTTAGGAAGCGGCAGAGAGGAAGCGCACGAATCACACTGATACAGACACAAATAAATCAACACACAGCGGATGACTTCTTGTAATGCTTCTTCCTGGTTGCAGCCTTTTCGCTTGGCTGAATCTCACCCTTTGCGGGCCCTGAAGCAGCGATGACTCCAACAAGCGCAGCAGCCGGAGAGAAGAGGGTTGTACATAGTCTGAAAATGCCCAAAAAACCCAACTCTGAATTAAGAGATGCTGCTAAAAACAACTTCATTGTTGAAGCTGAACATTCAGCAGAGGATGGGTATTTTTCACGAGGGTGAGGAAAAAAACACTGCTTGACAGTATACATTTAAGCATTAAAAAAGATAAAAAGAAGGAAAGAAAGGAGAGGACTAGTTCCACTGTCATCAGACATTGCTCAAGAAGGGAGGTGTTGACATTCTTTTGCCCTGAAAATGGATGGAATTTTCACTCTTTCCCCCAAGAACTGTAGACTCTGGTTTTAGATCTCTTTTCAGGATCTACTACAGCAATGAGGTTCACACACAGTCATGGGTACAGGGTAGTAGAGGGCTGGAGATGGCCCGGGAAGGGTAGGGCAGCTGCTAAGAGAGCACGACATTGGAAGCTGGAGAGACACCAGACCCCCCGACTCACCTGGGTGTGGCTGCTGCAATGTTGCTCAGCACAGACAGTGGATTTCCAGGGATTACCAAGTGTGCAACGCAGAAACTTTTGCATTTTGGGAAAGTTCCAGAATGTCTTGGGGTTTTGTTTTGAAGTCTATCATATCCAAGTTTGCTCTGAGAAAAAAAAAAAAAAGCATTTAGCAAAATAATCCTTTGCTGCAAGAGAGAGTTTAAGGATGGAAGAGATGCCTGTGGCTTGCTCTACATTTCATCCAAGGTGAAATTCCTCTACAGGAGAGTCCCCTTCCCAACAGGGATGCTCTGACAGGCAGAGCACCCTACCTGACATGGGTGGACCCGTCTGTGCAGACACCAAAGGAGGCACAGATCCCAACAAAGCCCCCTCAGATGACAAAGTCTTATTTCTGTCGTGTTAAATATGGAGCAATGCTGGGAAGGAGGCGGCGGCAGCTCAGGAATACAAGCCTCAGCAGATGTTAAGTGTGGTAGCATCAACGGAAGACAATCTTGTAGAAAAGGTCCTCTGAGGGCTGTCCGTTTAAGTCACCACTTGGCACTGAATCTCTCTGAGAGCACATTAACCTCAGAGGCAGCCGTGCCAGACCGACAGATTGGCTTGAGAGGAGGCAGACGAGTGACACAGGTACCACAAACATGAAACATGGGCTTGCTTTTTAATTGCACAGTACCCAGCCAGAAACATTGTCCTTGCTGGCTGGTCTACAAGACGCAACGTGTCTTCTGCCGTGCCAAAAAACAATGACATTTTATTCAGAAATTCAGCAGAACAGCATCTGCTGCTGCAATGGCCGAGTTTCTGCCTCAGCAAAACTTGCACTGGATTCTAACGAAGCGGCAGTATGGGTGATAACATGGTGAAGCGGGGCACCCGGCTGTCACCAAGTGCTGCACCGCTTCGGCAACGGCTCAACCAAAACGCCATCTCCCCTCTCCTTGAATCGTTCCTGAAACAAAGCCCCGCGGCTCAGACCTGCCAAGTTTCCTGTATTTGGACTGAAACTCGCTTGCGTTTGGCAGCAGTTCGGTGCAATTTGAAGCTGGCTCAGACCTAAAGTGAAAAGATTAATGGGATATTTGAAATCTCACTCCCGTTTTTCCTCAGATCTCACTTATGTAAAAGCTCTGATGTTGGTTGCTGAGCTCCTTAAAACATAATCTGCACAATGTGCCACAGTAAACAAACAGATTTAGGCAGCAAGTCTGTGTAAAAGGAGTTTATTTAGAAAGCACATACATCACTAAAGAGAGCTTATTCCTTATCTAACTGCAAGCACTTAGGAGGCAATTCTTCGGGGTGTTCTGTAGGCAGCCTAAGCTTAATTCTGTTTGCAGCAATTATTTTCAGGATGTTCTCTACTCCTATTAAGAGGCTGAAAGTTCAGTTCGTCACTTGGTTTGGGGATTAGGGAAAAGTGGGAGACATTGAAAAACAACTTTGGGCCAAACTTACTGAGAGGAGTGGCCTTCCCCGCTTGGGGCAAGTGGCCTTCAGCAGAGGAAGCAATGAGCCTCAGCCCTGCAATCAGAGCATCTGACAGACCTTCATTTCAACACTACTTCTCAGCAGTGGCCTCACCCAAACAAGTTAAGGCCCCCGAACAGCGTCTGAATTAACTGAACTCCCTCGTGCACATTTACTAGACAGACAGACAGAACTGAAGTTGCTCTCACTGCAGAGAGGCTGGAAAGGACCTCAGCAGCCACCAACTGACACATCCTGAACACTGACCATCACGGGACCAACCGCACCCCAGCAACGAGTTGTACCCTTTTCACATAAATCACAAGCGTCCAAGCTGAAGTAACAAAGAACACATGTTCAACAGCCACTAGCAACACTTCAGGCCAGCAAAGACTCTGAATTCTCTCTGGAAATCAGGAAAAAGTGACATTCTTCCTCAATCTGGAAGCTCCTAAGGGGTCCACTGAAGGCTGCTGATGTCCATCACGGACTCACAGCTCACAAGAGAGCAGGCGCTTTGATTTAAAGGGAGAGATGACAACTTCAAACCGTAGCTTTCCTTCCTGCCACGCTGATGAATTGGTTTAGTGCTGACTCAGAACAGCAAGCAGCGACTGAGCCAACAGACACATTTTCTTCGCTGCTCTTTTATCTGCACCTCAAGATTTAAATGTGGAAGGGGAGAGACTTTCAGTCTCTGCAGCTCAGGAGCTGAGAAGCCAAATTAACGTTTCTTAATCTGAAAATATTATATTGTGATTCAAGTCAGAAAAAGATTTGCACATTGCGACTCCAACCTGAAGCGATTCAGTCTTATCCAGTAGCAAGTAATCATATCCACTTGTGTGGATTTGCACTTTGGTAGTCACACAAAGCATTCCCAGCATCTGAAATGCCACCATTCCACCCTTCCTTATTCTCACTCCCATGAACACACTCAAATCACTAACTTTGATCCAAGCAAGCCTGATGGCTCCCTCTGCTTCATGATTCCAGTTTTCTGTGCCCCATACAATCCACCAGGCAGCACCGTCCGACTGATCCAGGCAGCTCCTGAGTGTTTCTCTACCTTTTCTGCTGCCAAAGCCCATGGCTGCAGATCTGAGCACACCCGCTTGGTACCAGGCCCACGCTGACCACACGCCCGGTGAGTAGAGAGGTACAGCTCCAGCAGAAGGCAATTGCTGTGCCAAGTGGTTTAACTTTGCAATAGTGGTAAAAATACTCTGGAGAAAGTAGGTGCTTCCATGATTTCAGGAAATTAATTCCACTTGGCACCCTGTTACCCCACCTTGCCGAGCAGTGTCATGCAAGTACGTCGCAAACGCTCCCTCAGCGCTCCCTTACACTTTATTTCATGTACAACCCTTCACCCACGGGACATAAGGTGAAAGAGTAACTGGTGTGAGGAAACAACCACAGACTGCTGAGGAACGCAAGTAAATACTCGCACACAAACTACATTGTTTAGCCTGGAGAAAAGGAGGCTGAGGGGAGACCTCCTCACTGCCTACAGCTCCTGAAAGGAGGTGGTGGTGAGGTGGGCACTGGGCTCTTCTCCCAGGTAACAAGTGATAAGGCAAGAGAAAAAGGCCTTAAGTTGCACTCGGGGAGGCTTACATTAGACATTAGGAAAAATTTCTTCACTGAAAGGGTTCTCGGGCCCCGGCAGAGGCTGCCCAGGGAGGTGGTGGTGTCCCCATCCCCGCAGGGGTTTAAAGGATGGGTGGATGAGGTGCTCAGGGCTATGGTTTTGTAGTGGACAGGGACAGTTAGACTCAATGATCTCAAAGGTCTTTCCCAACCAAGTGATTCTGTGATTCTACATAACCCTCTGGAAGATCATTAAGAGCGAGCTGACCATCCTCATCCCCTTCTCTCGCTGAAGACAACACGTGGCCAGGGATGCGCACTGGTTTGGTTAATTCAAAGGTGAGTGCACTGAATATGATTATAAGGTATCACATAAACAAAAAAATCATTTTATTTGCTATACTGAACAGTAATTTAGGAAAGCCAGAGCGCCTTGGCACCTATTGTCTACGGGTTTTATCCTGTAGTACAAAATCTTCCACTGTAACATTTCCCAATGCAACTAATTTTACCCAACGCAACCAACATTTACCAATACAACAACAAAAAGTTGGGTTCGATAACGAATGGGATTTTCAATACACAAACAGCTCAGCTGCTGAGCACAGGCCTGTTTTTTAAAACATTATTCTACCAGTCACTCTCTTAGAAGCCCCGCTGCCTTGCAGATTCAAGGCGTACAGCACCGTTCTTCCTGCCTGCAGCCAAGACGGCTGAGCTGAAGTCTGTCTGCCTCTAATTTGATTTGAGCATGTTTACACATTTGATTATTTACTGTAACATGGGACAGACTTTCGGACAGACACATTTTTCAAACAAATCAAGTCAAACATCTTGAAGACATCTCTAGCTACCTAGAATAATTAAATAAAAATGCTCTGTAAAAGCAGGGGTCAATGATACGCAGCTACACCATTACGGCATTTCAGAGATGACTTGGCCCAATGCAGAAATGTCGTGTGATTTCCATCGCAGCACTCCCTGACTCTGTCTCTGGATGATGCTTTCAATGAATTTTTAGTGCCAAGAGCCTTTCCACTCTCTCTCAAGGTCACAGCATTATGCGCTCTGACACCTCTCACAGTTACTCTCCAGTTTTTGCTCATTACTGCAAGCTGGCAAACACAACAGATTATGCTTGAGATTTCATGCTCAAAGTCCAAGTCACTCCATCCTAGAGAGAGAAAAATCTCCAAACCTGCTGCTACCACTAATCACAGAATCATGAAACGGTTTGGGCTGGAAGGGATGTCAAAGTCCATCCAGCTGGATGGAATGAGTTGAAAGAAAAACCACATTTGTAGTCTTTGGCCTCTTCTTTTAACCAACTCAGTTTCCTAAAGAAACATGTGACAAATCAGCGTCCAAATTTTGCAGGAGCACACAGAAGGGACTGTGCTGCTGTCCTGAGCCGCTGTAGCACACGGAAATGTCAGAACTGCACACAAATTCCAGCACAATTTAAAGCCACTTACAGGGTAAAGTTCCTGCGGAGTGCGCGAAGCTTCCCTGGTGTTCAGCGCTGTCAGCCCCACCGCTGTGCAGGCAGCTCAAAGCGTTCAGCGCTGGGAACGTCAGGCTGGAAATCAGACACAGAAGGAAAGCTCAGTTCAGACTTACACAGCAGTTACCGGTGAGCTGCATTTCACCTGTCTCTTACGTTTATTTCAGATTAACCCTTTAAGTCACAGGGTTTGGACTCTGGGATTTCTGTGCTTTAGGCGTTTTAAATAAACTCAAGTATTGGTGTTTCAGCTACCTGTTCATCCTACCCGGACACCTCCGGCATCACTGCAGCAGCTGCAGCTCCTTCCCATCGCTCATAGTACTCGGCATAATGAGGCCCAGGAATGCTGATTCTACAGATCACCATAAAGCAATTCAAATCCTACCATGACTTCCTTCAACCTTTTTACTACTCATTTACTCTAATTAGCTCTGAAGTAATTGAGTCTGCCTGTGACCATCTTGCGATGTCTTGAATGTCAGAGACTCCTCTCCAGCTGAATGAAAACCACGAACCCCACGCCAGGAAAGAATATTTCAAGGTAGGCGCTTCTTCTCCCAAGTGACTGAGGACAGGACAAGGGGGAATGGCCTGAAGCTCCACCAGGGGAGGGTCAGACTGGATATCAGGAAAAAATTCTTCACAGAGAGAGTCATCGGGCACTGGAACAGCTGCCCAGGGAGGGGGTCGAGTCGCCTTCCCTGGAGGTGTTTAAGGAACGGGTGGATGAAGTGCTGAGGGGCATGGTTTAGGGAGTGTTAGGAATGGTTGAACTCTGTGATCCAGTGGGTTCTTTCCAACCTGGCGATTCTATGATTCTATGATTCTCCTTCTCAAAGTTGTGGGGTTTTTTTGGTGCTCTTCTGCCCATTCAAAGCTGGCCCCAAACGGTGGGAACCCCTCCAGAGATGGACAGTCCCATTACCACGTGTTCCCATTTCAATGTCACTCTTACGGGCACCACAGCTACTGCTGGAAGGATGGGGTTGTATTTATCAGTGGTTCTTCAGATTTTACTTACGAATACAATAAAAGTAGTTACCATAGCGATTTCCACATCGCTTGATACTTGTGCTGCCTCTGAGAGTCAGAGCACCTTTTTATAGAAATTCTTACCACCGCATCATGTGAACTTCTGATTGTTAGGTGGCTTTGGAGGAGAAAAGACATCTTAAATACCCTGAGATTTCAGAATCCAATCGAAAAGCAGTGCCTTTGTTTCCCGGGTGAACACTGCTTGGGAGAAACTTCATGCATTTCAGAGGAAGCAGAAAAACTTGGAGAAAGCTTCGTTCCAGAAGTATTCATCATCCACAAAGAAGATAGGAAAACGTCTGCCGAACAGAAGCCTCTTGCTCCGTCAAAGATACAGCATGCTGAAAGAGAAGTTTTGTTTCCATGGTGACTGAATTTGGAGTAAGAACATCCCCTGCATCAGACATTGCTAAATCAAAAACCCACTTGCTTTTGTTCATGCAGCGCGCTGGGTTTTTAACCCTGCCTCATCCAAATAAACAGTTAATCAGTATTTTGCTGCATAGGGCTTCTCTTCACAAATGATGCAGGAAAAAGCCAGAAAGTGCAACTATATAGGAGAAACCTGATCGTGCAATGTAAATGACTAGAAACAGCTCCAGTTTTCAATAGCATAGCAAGTTTTAAAATGCCATCAACAAGCTGTCCATTAAAGCAATTCCCATTTAGGCAAAGGCCAATGATGTGCAAGTTCTTCACAACTTGTCTCATCTCCCAAGTATAAAAGCTAACCCTTCCCTCACACCATCCATCTCACACTTCAGGAATGGGTAGAAAAGGGTTCTCAGCAGCCAGCTTTGAAGGGATGGCTTCCCGGAGCACAGCCGAGCATAGGAGAGGGCAATTCAGAGCTGAAGCAGCCACCATTTGATCAGTTGTCCGCCTGTTTAAGATTCTGATCTCACCTGTATCACAAAAACTGGCAATGGCTCCACTTCAATCAGTTTGATCCCTGCCATTCAGGCTCACGCCAGGCACTGGACTCCTAACAAAGGACGTTAGATTGAGCATCTCACCTTATGCCTTGCCAAAGCACCAGAAAATGCAGAAGATTGTGTGACGGCAGCACGAGGTGAAACAGGAATCCACAGCTTAGTGTCAGAGCAGTACTAACAGGCTGACAGCCTCGTGGCTTTTCAGCACTGCCCGGGTAGAGGACAATGGGAAACGTGGTTGAGTTCTTTGCTGCTCTAAGGACAGATCTCTGGTGAGCTCATGTGTAGTGTATCACTAAGGAAATTGAAACCGAAATGGAATTTTAGAATCCCCAATATAAGAAGGATATGAAACTGTTGGAACAGGTCCAGAGGAGGCTACAAAGACAATACGAGGGCTGGAGCACTTCTGCTATGAGGACAGGCTGAGAATTGGGGTTGTTCAGCCTGGAGAAGAGAAGGCTGCGGGGAGACCTTAGAGCAGCTTTCAGTGCGGAAAGGGGCTCCAGGAAAGCTGGGGAGGGGCTTCTTCCAAGGACACGGAGCGACAAGATGAGGGGGAATGGCTTTAAATTAGAAGGGAGTAGGTATAGATTCGACATTAGGAAGAAATTCTTCCTGATGAGGGTGGGGAGGCCCTGGCCCAGGTTGCCCAGAGCAGTGGTGGCTGCCCCACCCCGGAGGGGTCCAAGGCCAGGTTGGATGGGGCTCGGAGCAACCACATCCAGGGGAACATGTTCCTGCCCATGGCAGGGGGTGGAACTGGATGGGCTTTGAGGTCCCTTCCAACCCAAGCCATTCTACAATTTCAGCACTTGGGTTTTGGCTACAGTCGCTGAAAGCAAAATCGCATACAGGCACTAAAGCTATCAGCACGTTCTGGTAGCTGCAAATGATCTGTTGTCATACGCAGGTTATGGGAGCTGTATGGAAAACGGAAAACAGTCCTTGACGGCTCAAAATAAATAAAGAGAGTACCAATTTAAGAGTTTGAGATACAAAAACTGGAGTTAACTTAAAGGGTACTTGACAGAGTCAGTTGCTATAGCATTTCTGGCCACGATTTGCCAAGGGGCACAATTCTCACTGTAGAGGAATTTATTTTTTTCCAGCAAACAAAATGCTTCCACAGTTCTTTCTCTAGAAAAGAAAGAAAGGCAGCTGCAAGCAAGAAACCTACAAAAACAATGGACGTTGGATGTTTCCACTTAAATGTATCTGAAGGATCAGAGCAGCCATTACCCACGTCGCCCAACACTTTCCAGTATAAGGCCCTTTGTCAGTTAGCCGTGCCAGTGCCAAGCTTTAGGCTGAACATTTACATGCTGGGCATACGCCTCCAGCAATTTTCTTTTATCCATTTTTTCATTTCAGCTAAAGCAATGCAGCTTTTTCTTACTTAAAAGGAAGAAAGAGGATGCTGCTTTGCCCACAAGAAAAAGCTTTCAACCTTTGCCTCGTTTGGCTCTCCCTACCCTGCAACTGAGAACGCAACTCAAAGCTTTGGCAACCAGCAGCACTGGAGCAAGAATTTTTTCTGCCACGTCCAGGAAAATCCACCCAAATTTAGCTACTTCACCAGCTCTGGAAAACAAAACCTCAACTGGTATGTGCCTATAAAAATAAACATTCAAGATCGTTTTCCTGAAGCGCAGCACTCTACACTTTGGCCTCAAAACATACTGTTTTGTTGCCTACTGCCAGCAGCACTGCCCAAAGTCCCGTGTTATGCGCAGAAGGCTAACGCTGAATAACACACATCTTTCAGATCCCGTGGCTCTGTCTGATTTTTCAGCAGCACGTTGCCCCGTCAATAATTCTCACTAGACTGACAGTAGAAACAAACAAAAAGGAAGAGGCATGACACCAATCAGGCCTAATAATTTGGAAATTCAAAAGGTTTTTCAATGGCTTCTGCAGATTGGAGGGATTTTTCACGTCGTGTTTCAGCAGAGCCTGCCATACAAGAAACAATTGAGACCATATTTTTATTTAGAGCAGAGCAAAATGAGTATTTCCACCAAGTTTGTGTACAAAATCTGAGGTTTTAAGTCCTTTCAAAGAAAACCATTTTCTCTTGGTTTTTTATCAAATTAAACAGGATGGTTTCATTCAAATGTTATCTACCAATAAGCCTCTTTGCTAAAGCAAATGCTGTGGTATCAACAAGTTTAATTCTTCAGAAAACAATGATGGATGGGACTCCTCTCGGCTCACTTAATGATGGGTGTCTAACAAGGTGGAACAAAGTGGTCTCCAGAGACTCCTGCCTCTCAGCTGGCTACTGAACGTAGCTAACATCAGACACTTCATTTTTAGGCAAACAAAGCTAGAGTAAATGAGTCCTGTCCAAAGACTACATTTATTAAAACCCCTGGATATCAAGTACTTCTGCTTCCCAAAGGAGGAACTGCAGGATGAAAGCTTGGCTCCCCTCACTTCTGCATGTGCTCGTGGCTGTATGTCAGGGAGTCCAGCTGCAAGCACCAGCTTGACTTGCGTTGCTTTCATCCTACATTAAAGAGTTTTCTTTAGAACTGCAACATGAAATACTCAGAAATACAGTAACAATTTACTGGTGCCGAGAAATAGTTCTGGATGCTGCACAGTCAAAGGCCTGGGAAGAAAACTTCCCACCACGTCAACAAGTGCAGAAAGGATCCAGGGTGGGAATGTGGCCCTTTCCCAAGTCTCAGCCATGACTATCATCTTTAAAAAGATAAAAGCAAGCTAATAAAAGGTCTTTCTTTAGACATCCCACTAATGTGCGAGCACGTGCCACAACTCCACTGCAAGGGAGCAAACCCAATCCATCCCAGTGGTTTCTGTTGGCACGCAGTGAATTTTGCATTATTCCTACCAAGGAACCTCAAGTTCTTCTGTCTCACAGCCTCATTCTTTGATCGTCTTACTTGAGCTCCTTATGGCTGTCCACTTTGAAGCGACAGCTGACCCTTCTGTTTCACATTCTGAGTCGAACAGTCCCATGTAAGGACAAATCCAGCACCAATATGCCAATCTATATGGAGGTATACATTACACACAAAGCTGCTGCTCAGATAAAAACAAGTTTTGCTTTTTACCATAATCTACTACACAAGACAAACTAGAAGCTCAGGGGTGTCCATTCCTTCCCCAATTTATGTTTAGCCTCATTAAGTTAACAAGGAGGTGACAAAACAAGTCTATCTATTCATCACAAATTGGGCAGCATCCTTTTGAGTTTTCTTTCCAAATTTTATAAGTTCCATGCACCTGACCAAGGAAATGAACACATTGAGCACTAGAGCTTAATAAACGTTTCCAATTACTGTCTTTTCCTCAATCCCATAACTGATGTTTATGATTAAAAAAAAAAAGATGGTATGAAAAGGTTCAAATACAGAAGAAATATTTAAGCAAAGGCCAAGAATCTTAAAAAAATGAGACTGGGAGAACCACATTGTGTTTTCAAATCGTCTAAACCCAGCAGTCAATAGGTTACAAACTGTTAAATATGATGCTGTTCATACAAGGTCTCTCCGTAGTTTACTCATTAGTGCTTACAAACCAGTACGGGTTTACTAACGCAACCACCAGAGCCTGCTCCTCAAAGCAACCTTCTGACAACGGGCCTTTCTGAAGGACGGGTACAGGATGGCAACGGGCAATTTGGAAACAGAACATTGTGACACTGACGGGGAAGGCCCTGGCCCAGGTTGCCCAGAGCAGTGGTGGCTGCCCCATCCCTGGAGGGGTTCCAGGCCAGGTTGGATGGGGCTTGGAGCCCCTGATCCAGTGGGAGGTGTCCCTGCCCATGGCAGCGGGTGGAACTGGATGAGCTTGAAGGTCCTTTCCAATCCAAACTATTCCATGACTCTATAACACTCAGCCTTATCAAAACCCACAGCTTTCAAAACCTTAGATGGCTTAGTGCAGCGACATCTCCAGCAGCGCTTCAGCCCACCAGCATCTCAGCACAGGGAGCCGGCAGCTCTGCAGGAGCTATTACTTGTCCTGTGGATCCAAAAGCCTTTCCAGGCTCACAGGTGCTTCTCCTTCCAGCTGTTCTGATCCCCAGAGCATTGTGATTTACTGCCAGTTTTGCATACACTGCTGTTTCAGGAATTCGAGTTTGGTGTTCACAAGTGTTCCACAGTGCTCATTCCTAACAGCCATTGAGAGAGACAATATTACCATGTTTTAATTTCCTCTGAAGTGCTGGCTGAGACTACACAGAGAGTTGGGAGTGCCAGATGGTCCAATTTAATCAATTTATTCTTTCGGTAACTTTATAGAGCCATAGGCACTTTACACATTTCACCATTTAAGATCATAAACACTTTACCATCGCTCCTAGAATTCTGCCGATTGCCTTGGCTATCACCTTTGCCGTCATCAGTCGCCCATCAGCATCCCAGGCCTGCCAGCACCGCGGCTGAAGCACAGTTAAGAGAACTACAAATCCCAAACTGCAAGCACCTCTTAGACAAACCAACCATCAACCAAAGCCAGATTGGTGGGCAACCATAGTTTCTACAGGGAAACCCTCTCATTGGCCTTGGGCAACGAAAGTCAAGTCTGCAAAACACACACAATCAGCAGCGTTTGCCTTATCATGGCTCAGATTATGATGTCAAACACTTTGTAAAGACAAGCAGAAAGTTTGGGAGCTACTATTTTTATTTGCCCCGTTAGCTCTACTTTGGTTGACTCAAGAAGATGGGTTACTTAGGTCATTCATTAATAAATATGGAAGCACCGTCAGCTGAAAGTGACTATCTTGATAAAAGACAGGACATGCTGATGCATTCCTATCTCACTTTGAAGTATGGCTACAAGGAAAGATTCTCTGTCAACAGCCAGATAAAATAAAGCCCAGAAAGGTATGAAAAGGCCAGTTGAAATTAGAGCTCCAAAGCAGCGAGTGTAGAAGCAGAGAGTGGAGTGTTTTTCTGAGCAGAGATGGGCTGGAGCACTTTGCTGAGGCAGGATCCACCTCCCCATGCAGGAATAATGGAAATTGTTTACTAGCCTTTTAATTTCAACATCTTTCTCTCCCATCTGAGAATTCCCCCAACAGATCCCACAACAAAAGACAAGCTCCTTTCCAGACAGTCGCAGGTCTGGCCAACAGGAAAGTGGGATCCTTACCATCTGCCACCTGGAAGCGGTTCAACATGCCTCATTTCTGCCAGAAAAAGAGACGGAGGCAACCGTTGTGTTACTCATGGTCATATTGAACAACAAAACCCCTAGAATCTCACTCTCTTCCCAGTCCCAGGCTTCTTAGAGCCCACTGCCTCTCCTCTAAGCACAACTTGCTCTGGAACTGTCTCCATCCTCTTGCTAGCTGGACCTTCTTCATCCTACGAGCTCCAATCCCCAAAACTGCGTCTACACACTTGTTTAGGGGCAACCAGCACAGAGTCCTCCCCCTCCCTGGAGGGGTTCCAGGCCAGGTTGGATGGGGCTTGAAGCAACCACATCCACTGGGAGGCGTCCCTGCCCATGGCAGGGGTGGGACTGGATGGGCTTTGAGGCCCCTTCCAACCCAAACCATTCCATGATTCTAATCAGATGAACATGACAAACATTCCAGTACTATCATAGAATCATAGACTCACTAGGTTGGAAACGACCTCTTAGATCATCGAGTCCAACTATTAAACATCTGCAGTTATTTTACTGAGGATTTTAATTTGACTTCTTCTTCTATCATTCATTTTGGCATTTACTGAGCCATTAGATTTTAAAAA